>NC_084552.2:51215332-51355332 GCF_033978685.3 Nerophis lumbriciformis
TCTGAAGAGGTTGATCACTACATTCATTGTGTGTGTGTGTAAAAGGTGGGGGGCGTCCGGTTCAAGAGATAAAGCTCAGTGTGTGGAAACGTCAGCCTGACGTTTGTATTTGACGTACGCAGCGGTCAAAACTTTGAGTCCGCTTACGGGACAGAAGACAACTGGACTAACAAGACACAGTAAAGTTCTGTTTGGTACTCAGTTACCGCCATAACATCCATGGTGCTTTTTGGCACCTAAAGTTAGCAGTGTAACATCCATTGTTCATTTTTGCCATCTAAAGTTACCGATGTAACATCATGGTTCTTGTTGGCACTTAAGGTTACCGACGTAACATTTGTGGTTCTTTTTGGTACCTAAAATTACCGACGTAACATTTGCAGTACTTTTTGACTCCTGAAGTTACGGACGTAACATGCATAGTACGTAACATCATGGTTCTTTTTAGCACCAAAGGTTACCAACATCCATGGTCGTTTTCGGCACCTAAGGGTGGCAACGTAACATTTATGGTTCTTTTTGGCATCTAAAGTTACGGACGTAACATCCATTTCACTTTTCAGAACTTAAGCTTTGCAACGTAAAGTCCATGTTTTTTTGGCATCTAAAGTTACGAAGGTAACATCCATGTACTTTTCGACACCTAAGATAACCGACGTACCATCCGCTGTACTTTTTGGCATCTGAAGTTACCAATGTATCCTCCGATTTTACGTTTTGGTACCTAAGGTTACCGGCATAAAATCAATGATACTTTCTGGCACCTAAGTTTATCGATGTAACATCCATGGTATTTTTCGGCACTTAAGTTTACCAACATAACATCCATGGTACTTTTCGGCACCTATGGTTATCAACGTACCATTCAATTTAATTTTTTGGTACAGCACCTAAGTTTACAGAACGTACCATCACATTTTACTTTTCTACCTAAGGTTAATCTAAGGTCAATGCTAATTTTCCGCATCTAAGGTTACTGACGTCATGTATAGTTATATTATGCACCTTAAGTTACCAACATAAGTTCCGTGGTACTTTATGCCTCAAGTTACATACGTAATGTCCATAGTACTTTTTGGCATCTTATATTACCGACGTAACATTGTGGTTATTTTTGGCACCTAAAGTTACCTACGTATCATCAATGGTACTTAATGCCTCCTAAAGTTACTGACATAACATCCATGGTACATTTCAGCGCTTAAGGTTCCCAGTTTTCTTTGTAGCGTTGCTAGATAAACATGATAATAACGAGAAGACAACGAAGCAAAATTCTACCCAAATTATGTGAGAAGCTACTTCAAATATCGTTTCTTCGCTTCAATGCATGCTAATGCGCAAAAAGTAGTTAGGTGTTCCGTCATTTTGAAATAGAGTTTAAAGTAACTATCTAAAAGTTTGCCATTCCCGTCCAATCTTTTGAGACTGGATTTTGAGGGCTGACCACTGGCAAAACAAGACTCTGCAACAAAAATTACGATCCATGGGCTCAAAAAGGCTGTGGACCGTTGCATTAGCCTACCTGTTCGTAGCCAAAGAGTGGAGGGTGACACCCACTCATTGTCCCACATTTAGGCCTTGTTCACACTGCAAGTCATTACATTTCATAATCAAACTACTTGTCCTCTTCCTTCTTAATCTTTTACGCGGTATAATTTGGGTAAGAAAATGTTCGGTTTGATTTCACAAAACCCTTGAAATTGCCACAATTGCGCCAGTACCGAGACCGACTGGAGTGGAAGCTATGTTTACTGCTGTAAACATTGCAGTGCGTGCGACGTCACAACGTCATGTCTGCATGCGGGTCAGACTGCATTCACATTAGAAATTGCATTTTTTTTTTGTAATGTGAACGGCCACTAAAAAGATCTGGCCACAAAAAAATCTAAATTGGACATCCGACCTTGCAGTGTGAACTTAGCCATAGACAGGACAGTGGTTTTGTTGTGACCACCTATAGCTGGGTTGCAATCACGTGACCGAGAGGCACATCCAGGCAATTCTGGGTTTCAGGTGAAAGATGAGAGCCACATTTGGCTACTGTTTATCTACCTGAACCCGTGCAGATTTAGGCTTATTTTGAAAGGTTTAGAGGCAAATATAAAAGCGATCATGAAAAAATATTTAAAATGGGATGGAGTGGATGTTTACACTCTTAAGAATATATTTTTTAAAATATTTAAACCATTTATCATCACCAACAGGTTACTGCTACTTCACTTCACTTGATACCTACGGTATTTATAGAAGAAAAGATTGGATGTCTTTTCATCTGGAGGGGTCCACAAATTAAGCATTAATCGGTGAAAGACAAAGTTGGATTTATTCGTACATCGGTAAGTACCGTATTTGATTGACACAATGAGTGCCGTGCTCCCGTGATTGTGACGCTATTGAGGAAAAGGATAAGTTTGTTTGAAGTTGTTTTCCTGCTACAAATATTAGTCTTGTCTACGATTCATGTCTGCAGTTGTTTTTATGATGTGAGGTTCATATTTTGTCCCATTATTTAGCTACTTTATTATTATTAATAATCTACTTTATTATTATTAAGGATATTTTCTTGACTCTAACAAATATTACCAAAAACGTAATAATGTGGTCATCCGTGTCGAATAAAGCACTTGGTTTTCCTGCACAACAACAAAGCTTTTAGTTTTTGTTATGAAAATCGACAACGAAAAAACGGTAGATTGGACCAACGATCACAATAATTATTACTAGGACTTTACATGGCGTTAGTCTATTTGCGCAACCAGGTCTTTGTAGTTATATTTAGGCATAGCAACCACAAAAGAACACAAACTAATGCCATCTATTGTTATTTCTTTACATTTAGTTCTGCTCCTATTTTAACTTGATTGCATCACAGAAAGTTTCTCAAACAAATCAAAAGTTCTAACAAATATTTTACAAAGTGATCACTGCAGACACAAGCGGTCCGATTGTATTTAACAAAATGAGGAAAGTGATATTTTTAAGAGCCATTTCCTTCGACGCATTTTTGTTTTTTCTCTGACTTTATTACCTTTATGAACCACTTCTTTCAGGACTCTATGAAAGCTATTTCCTACCTCTGTATTTGAATGACTAGAACACCGAAGAACAGAACAGCAATATGGCGTTTTCTGCTCAAACTCTACACTCACTCTCACTTGTCTTAATGCTACACTTAAGCTGTGGATTAAGCCGCGAATAAGAAAAAACGGATGTGACGTCATATGAAACCCTCCAGTTCACCACTAAGGCTGTCTAAATCCAGTACAAAAACAGACCGCCTGTTCCTGGTAACCAAAACAAACGCGCGATTGTTAGCATCATAGCCAGGCAGACGCTCAAATATCGCTTCAGCCGCAGTGACACTTTTAATTCAGCGAGAGTTCACTTTGGTATTTCAGGAACTGAACGGGCGTCATCCATCTTGCGTTACAGACTATTAATCATCCTGACTTCAGCCGTATTGGATTTTAGGCAGCGTGTGTTATTTATGTTCGTGCGTGTGTTATTTATGTGTGTGTGTGACCCAATTGCACGACATCTTGAATAAGCAACACTAGAAGGCGAGATGACAGCTCGCTTTTTTGGGTTTGGGCTATCTATAGCAGCTTTTGACCGGCGACTACAATTACGCTTTGATTTTTTTTCTGCACGGCATTTAATGTCAAGTCAGCAAAGTCGACTTTGATGGAGTCAGAACCTCCTAAATGAAATCATTAAAATAGAATATTATTGCTAATTTGTCATATATAGTGTTTAGAGATTTTATTAGACGAACCAGTGTTTGTGTGTAGAGGGTGGGGGGGCGTGTCTTATTTTTCAAGTTGATCTTGCAGCATTTAACACACACACACACACACACACACACAGTCTAGTTACACTTCCCCTGCTATTAATGGAGATGCATCTGTCTCCATGTAGGCGGGCCTCTTCATGCCTCGCCGCCATTGGCCGCCTCCACCCACCGAGCGCCGCCATTGGCTATTGTACTGGTTATCACCTCGCTTCGCACGCCGCTCGCAACCGCCGCCTGCTCCGGTTGCCGGGCAACCCCGCTTGGGTCTGTGGTTACCCGCCCTCCTTCCCTTGCATCCTCCCTCAAAATGTGCGGTGTGGATAAATGTGGGTTCCAAGCGGAGAGATAAAGCCGAGGTGTTCTTTTTGTGCGATTCACGGGCCGGTCGATACTAACGATCCAACACAAACACATTATCTGAGCAGTGGATGTGGGGGGGCGCAGGTGTTAAAGAATCCATCAATAACTGGGGAGAAACATTTATGTTTTTGTGAGCAGAGCGAAGTGCCTTTTCAATCCCATTAGGACATTTGTGTATCATTAATGAAGTGATAGTACAAAAGCCCACTATTATATACAAGTGATGTATTATATAAGAAGCAAACTGAAAAATGGTAGTTATTGGAATTATTTACAATTAGCAAAATAATGAATGGGTTTGAACTAAACTTAATCAAAGAGTAGGCTCCATACAAAACATACACGACTAACATGCTAAAAAATGACCGGCTGATTAAAAACGGACCCCAAAAGATGTAATTTTTTTCTGATTGGCACGACTCCACTAAGTTTTCACGAGAACACGAAGGAGTCAATGCCTACCGTCAATAAATCTGCAACGTGTCTCCATTAAGTCCATTCCAAGTAACCTTACGCCACCGGTCGATGCCAAGAAGTCCACCTCATCATCGGAAGACTGCGCCGTAACTGGCTGCAGCGCTGGTGTGGAATTTGAAGGAGGACGAAGATACTGGGAGTTCAGTTCAAAATGTTTATGCGTGGAGGACCTTTGAGGATCTTAGCTTCATGCGGAAAAGGAGGAGAAATATTTAGATTTAGTGACATAACAAAAATCGGGTACACAAATAGACATCAGATAAAATTTTACTTTGTCATCAAGCCCTTGCTACTTTTTGTATCAAAGTCCTGGTCTTCTTCTCGTTATAAAATACTTTTTTATGACCTGATATGACCTGAAAGGGGCGTCTATTGTGTCAGGGACCATTGTTGTTGGTTTTGGACTGGTTCAAGAACTACAGTGGATTAAAATAGCGATAAAACCCCTGTCGACATCAACAGATACGGCCTTAAAAACTTTTCAATACTTCTTTACTTTTGCTTCTTCTGCCTACTAGAGTTAGTTTTAGGGACTAACTCATGACTGCCACCAAGTGGTGGGGAGTTGTATTGTAAAAGAGCGTTTCATGGATAACATTAAAATCTATGTTGTCTTCAACTGATTCCATGGAGAAAAACAGCACAATCCTTGTTTTTTGCTTAGGACAAGCGGTAGAAAATGGATGGATGGATGGACATAAGAGTGGGCCCCCGGTTATGAGGCACTGATAGAGGATCTTTGACGAGCATATAAATATTGCTCGTATTTTTAATTCAAGCTGTGTTTCCCATACATTCATTTATTTGTCGCGGCCTGCCACGACTAAATTTGGATGTGGCTTGCTTCTTAACATAGTTCATACGCACCTGGAGGTGCAATCAGTGTTGCCAACTTAGCGAGTATTCAGACCCCTCGGTGTGTTTAACCATAAATGTATTGCTATTTCGGTGGGGAGCTTCCGGTTACAGAATTCCTATGCATTAAAAGTGAAAGACCGTCTTGCGTCATTACTGGTCTTTGTTCGAAGAAGACACAAGTTTGCAGACACTCTTGTGTCGTTTGGTAACGCTTCACATTTTTGGCGAAATATGAAAACCATGGATTTCCGAAATGCTGCCAGGGGGGCTATTTGCTAATTGGGCTCGTTTTATTATATTAAAATAATTTGTTTTTTTATATTAAAAATGTATTTATTAATTATAACAAAAATAACCAGCAAAATTGCGCAAAAAAGGCACAATGTAATGTTGACACTAATAAGTGCACCACAAACATTGGATTTATATATTTATTTAGCCTTTTTTTTTTATTTACATGCATTATGACCAATTATGCAAATTAGACGGACGCCCTCCTTATTTGTATAATTAGACCCACTCTGTAAAGACTTTATAATTAATCACAAAAGGGAATTTCTGTAGAAATTGTGTGATAATCCTAAAAAGCCGAACTGAAATGCTAACAGTTAGCACGTTAGCTAGATAGCGGCAAGTAACAAAAAATCTGTCTTTTACGCGTGTACAGTCGTCCCTCATTAATTGCAGCCAATTGGTTCCAGGCCTGACCCTAGGAAACACATTTCTGTTAAGTAGGATTATTACTAATAAATGTTATACTTTCATTGCTAGAGCATAAACAAACTTTGAAACCTTCTAAATATTTTTTTTCAAATGTAAATAATGCCCTCTAAACATAGAATAACACTTATATAGTCACCTTTACACTCGTTCCACCCGGTATACAGTAGTAGCCTCGAGTGTGTTCTTCTGTAAATGACAGTACTCACCCGTATGATCCTCCAAGCATCATTGCTATGGTCGTAACCCGGCCACCACGAGGAATTACTTCCATCTCATCCTGGGTAATTCCTGGAAGTCAAAAGTGGGCTTCCATGTGCTAACACCACTGGCGTAAGTTGTTCTGACAAAAGTTGGTCAACTTCACACAGTTACGACCAGTAGCCGTGTTGTTAGCATTGTATGTTTTGCGCTGTCATTCCACATCGCTCACGCCAAAGACTCACCAATGTCAGGTGGAGCTGTGTTATTGAAGTTCAAGAGGAAATGAAGAAAAGAGTTCATCGCCACTTAGCATTGCTCGGACAGCTGCTAGTTCACATTGAGTGAGGCGCCGAGTCCTAGTGAGTCTCGTTCTTTGACATAGCTCACGTTAAAGGTTTAGCAATGTGAAAATGTGTTACTGATAAGGTAGGAGTTGAAGATGAAGTGCACCAAAAGTTGGTCTACTAAATTGTAGTGTTGAAGATCGCGCTAAGATTAGCCAACAGTTCTTGCTAGCATTGTCACCCTGACCTTGGAAACGGAAGTCCCGCTTGGTGAATATCTTTAAAGATCGCCACAATAGAAATTAAGACAAATACTGCACTGTAATTCTGTAAATGTAGCTGCTGCCTTTTTCTTTATTTCTTACATTGAACAAGGAAAGCCCAGTCAAGTATCAAATTCCTTGTATATTAAACATACATGGCCAATAAAACTGATTGTGATTCTGATATTAGACTTAGACTTCCTTTTTATTGTCATTCAAATTTGAACTTTACAGTACAGATAAGAACAAAATTTTGTTGCATTAGCTCATTGTAGTGCAGGATAAAAAATCAATAAGCTGCAGATATAAATAAATAGATTACTGTACAGGTAAGTATATTGCACTTTTGCATATGCATCCATCATTTTTTTTTACTGATTTTCTGAGCCCTGGTCAGGCGGCGGCTTTTTGCGATCTCTCTAAGACTTAAGACAATTGACTTAGACTTCCTTTATTGTCATTTAAATTTGAACTTTACAGTACAGAAAATAACAACATTTCATTGCATTAGCTCAGTGTAGTGCAGGATAAAAGAGCAATAAGGTGCAGAGTGTTTGCATTTACAAAAAAAAGGTGCAGATATAAATAGATTACTGTATAGATAAATAAATAAATGATAAATGGGTTATACTTGTATAGCGCTTTTCTACCTTCAAGGTACTCAAAGCGCTTTGACAGTATTTCCACATTCACCCATTCACACACACATTCACACACTGATGGCGGGAGCTGCCATGCAAGGCGCTAACCAGCAGCCATCAGGAGCAAGGGGTGAAGTGTCTTGCTCAAGGACACAACGGAAGTGACTAGGATGGTAGAAGGTGGAGATTGAACCCCAGTAACCAGCAACCCTCCGATCGCTGGCACGGCCACTCTACCAACTTTGCAACCCTCCGATCGCTGGCACGGCCACTCTACCAACTTTGCCACGCCGTCTATAGATAAATATATTCCACTTTTGCATATGCATCCACGTTTACGGATGTATGTTATATTGTCTTTACAGTCCAGCGAGTTAATAATTTTTTTTACTGATTTTCTGAGCCCTGGTCAGGCGGCGGCTTTTTGCGATCTCCCTAAGGCTTAATTTAAGCCAAAAACATGTAGAATATGCTTTAAACAATTACTTGTTTAAGCGCGATGTAACTGTCCCAGCAAAGTGAGCTAACAAAGGTAGCATTAAACGTTAACATGCTAACATGTTAGCATGTGTTCAGTACCAAAATATGAATCTGAGGTGTATACCTCCTTAAAAAGCTAACATGCTAAAGATAGCACGCTAACAGTAAGCATAATATCACACTGAGCACCTGTAAAATTAGTGCCATGTACCTAAATATATGACTTTAAGGTGTGTGTATACCTGCAAAAATAGCTACACTTCGAACGCAGTCTGTGGAACACTTTTTTATTGAGTGTTACGGAAAAGTGGGAAAATCGAGATCTTTTTCGAACATAAAAAGTATATAACCAGAATGTCCCGAATAAGTGGAATGTTGTAATAATGAAATGATTGAAAAATGTAGGAGTCGTGGGAAAAAAGAGTGGAAACAGTGGGAATTCCGTGAAAAACAGGAAATTATAGGACTTTGAAAATGGATATTTATAATGCCCAGGATAAATGGAATGCGTCGTTGTTGGAATGTTTGAATTGGTTGGGAAATGTGGAAGTTAGAAAAATGTATCATATAGGTTGATTGGTAACACTAAATGGGCCCTAGTGTGTGAATGTAGTCTGTCTATCTGTGTTGGCCCTGTGATGAGGTGGCGACTTGTCCGGTGTGTACCCCGCCTTCCGCACGAATGCAGCTGAGATAGGCTCCAACACCCCCCGCGACCCCGAACGGGACAAGCGGTAGAAAATGGATGGATGGATTTCCAGTGGGGAAAAATGTTCACGCAACAGCACTAAAAGGATGTGACAATTGCTATGATATGCTGTGATGTGCTATCCACACTTCACAGAGCTGGATTTCTTTCCCTGGCATCCTGACTCCTCGACAGCCTCTCCCGGCTTTCCCTTTATTTGCGGCGCCTAATCCGTTAATCAAGCGCGCTCCATCTGTGCTAACGGGATCGCTAACGAGATTAGCGCATCGACTGGCAAACTGAGACGAGGCGCCCAGAAATCAAAAGTGGAGGCTGAGTGAGTGGACTGAGAGCGGTGTTCCTTAGTTGTTGTTGTTTTGCGGTCGTGGGAGGACGCCGCCGATTACATCACGGTGACTTCCATGTTTTGGGTGAATGCGGCAGAGTGAAGGCACTTTACAAGTCATTAACATGCAAACGACGTTGCGCCGCAGTGTTAGCTTGCCGGGAACGACGTGGCGTTCCTCCTAACACCTTCTTGTGCGCTCGAGCAGGCCGGGCCTGCTTCTGATGCTGCTGTGCGTTGCCACGGTGACGGTGATGTTCTTTTAAGTGTTTTTAACAAGCGTCCCAATCAGTGTCAACATAAGAATACAGAACACACATGTAACGACTAAGTCTGTCTAACGACTTCATTTTTCTGCTGTGTTGTTATAAAGCGATCACAGTAAAGTGTGTGTAACTCAGGACATTGAGCTTAATTAGAACACAACCGCACACACACACACACACCGTGCAGAGGTTTGTTCCACCAAATGTAGTCGTCGGAGGCCACCGTGTTCCCGCTGGTCTTATTTGGAAAATAAACGCCGGTAACTGGCACAGTCAGAGGACGCCTGGTGACCGGAGGAACAATGGAGCCTTTCATTGGCGTCCAAGTGTGTGTGTGTGACAGTGTAATAAGCGCCTTGGGGAGCCTCATGCTGCGCTTTTGATGGCTGCATGGCAGGACAGTGATGTTTCTATCCATCATTCATTCGTTAGGAGCCAGGAATCATCACAATATGGTGGAAGGTTAGGATGTACAGTTTGTGTATTGGCCTGATACCATATCAGCAGGTATTGTACGTACTGTAACTATTTTTCAGTGTGGATTGTTCGAAAAGTTTTGATCAAGTGGGCTCTGTACCGAAGATGTCGTTGTGGCTTGTGCAGCCCTTTGAGACACTTGTGATTTAGGGCTATATAAATAAACATTGATTGATAGATTGATTTAAGTGAAATTAGTCAAACAGAGAACAATAATCTAAACACTAATCTATTTATTACCAAACGCCTGGGATGGATTTATGCTGTTTTTAAAGGGACCTATTATGCCCAACCAACTTTTTTAAATCCCAAAAATGTGAAATCAAACCATGGAGGAGATTATCAATCAGTCAATCAATGTTTATTTATATAGCCCTAAATCACAAGTGTCTCAAAGGGCTGCACAAGCCACAACGACATCCTTGGTACAAAGCCCACATAAGGGCAAGGAAAAACTCACCCCAGTGGGACGTCAATGTGATAAATAATGATAAATGGGTTGTACTTGTATAGCGCTTTTCTACCTTCAAGGTACTCAAAGCGCTTTGACACTACTTCCACATTTACCCATTCACACACACATTCACACACTGATGGAGGGAGCTGCCATGCAAGGCGCTAACCAGCACCCATCAGGAGCAAGGGTGAAGTGTCTTGCTCAGGACACAACGGACATGACGAGGTTGGTACTAGGTGGGGATTGAACAAGCGACCCTCGGGTCGCGCACGGCCACTCTTCCACTGCGCCACGCCGTCCCGAGTCATGTGAATGAGAAACCTTGGAGAGGACCGCATATGTGGGTAACCCCCCCTCTAGGGGAGACCGAATGCAATGGATGTCGAGTGGGTCTGACATAATATTGTGAGAGTCCAGTCCATAGTGGATCCAACATAATAGTAAGAGTCCAGTCCATAGTGGGGCCAGCAGGACACCATCCCGAGCGGAGACGGGTCAGCATTAGGGCTGCACGACTTTGAAAAACTGAAGAAGTAATAAATAAAGACTATACTGCACAGTGATGATTAGGTAATGTACCGTATTTTCCGGACCATAGGGCTCACCGGATTATAAGGCACACTGCCGAAGAATTGTCTAATTTTGATCTTTTTTCATATATTAGGCGCACCGGATTATAGGGCGCATTAAAGGAGTTACATTACCGTATTTTTCAGATTATAAATTGCTCCGGAGTATAAATCGCACCGGCGGAAAATGCATAATAAAGAAGGAAAAACATATATAAGTCGCACTGGAGTATAAATCGCATTTTTTGGGGAAATTTATTTGATAAAACCCAACACCAAGAATAGACATTTGAAAGGCAATTTAAAGTAAAGAATAGTGAACAACAGGCTGAATAAGTGTACGTTATATGACGCATAAATAACCAACTGAGAACGTGCCTGGTATGTTAACGTAACATATTATGTTAAGAGTCATTCAAATAACTATAACATATAGAACATGCTATACGTTTACCAAACAATCTGTCACTCCTAATCGCTAAATCCCATGAAATCTTCTTCCTCGGTGTCGCTTCTAAACAACTCTGCCAACTCCAAAGGTAGACAATGCGCCGCTTCCTCTTCCATCGGTATGTCGCTTACGTAAGAGTCATCGTCAGTTGCAGTTCCAATTATTCCAGCCTTTCTGAATCCGGACAGGATGGTTTTGGTTGTCACTGAAGCCCATGCCTTTGTCAATCCATCCAATGACATCCAGACAAGTTGCATGGCGCATTCTCCCGGTTGCCGTGAAGCTGTACTCTCCATCCATCATCCACTGCTCCCACAGGTTGTGCAGGACTGCCTTAAAGCCCTTCTCAGTTTTTATAATTTACTGCCAATGTTGAAATGATCAATTTTCATAGGTACGGAAGTAGTAGCAGGTAGCATCTTTTTTTCACAATGCACTTCTGCCATGACCCGCCCCCGCCAAATTGCTGATATACACCTAGTCTCTTACGTGAATGAAATAAATAATATTATTTGATATTTTACGGTAATGTGATAATAATTTCACACATAAATCGCTCCAGAGTATAATTCGCACCCTATGAAAATAACTGCGATTTCTAATCAGAAAAATACGGTTTTTTTTTTTTGTTTTTTACTAAATTTAAAACACTTCCTTGTGGTCTACATAACATGTATTGGTGGTTCTTTGGTCAAAATGTTGCATAGATTATGTTTTACAGATCATCTTCAAGCCGCTTTCTGACAGTCTCTTCCGGATGCGCCGTTTTGTGGGCGGGCTTATTTACGTGGCTCAGTTTCGGCAATGTCTTTTCTCCGTCATCTTTGTTGTGGCGGTGTAGCGTTCAAGCACAGGAGTGGAAGAAGTGTCAAAAGATGGAGCTAACTGTTTTAATGACATTCAGACTTTACTTAAATCAATAACGAAGCAGCATCTCCTCATCCGAAAACAACAACACAGGAAATGTGTCCCGTGAAAAACCGTCCAACCGGAACTCTAATAACTAAAGTTCCTTGGATGAATAATGTAAAGTCACTACACCGGTATGTTTTAGCGCTTTCATGGCGAGTTTACTGACAGATATAAGTAAGAACTTTACACTACTTTATATTAGAAATGGCAACAGCGGAAGATGAATGTCCTATAACAAGAAGATAGAGAAAAAGAAGAAGCTTATCGACTCGTGGACACACACAATTTTTCAGGACTTATGCAGATCGCAAATACAGGTCAGAAGGTACCAGAAGGTAAAAAAAAGTTGCTTTTGCATAATATTGCGAAACAAAACACCAGATCTATCAATGTTTATTTATATAGCCCTAAATCACAAGTGTCTCAAAGGGCTGCACAAGCCACAACGACATCAGACAATATGTCTTACCTTATACACACACCATAATTATACTCGTATGTTTAATATTATTTGGCATATAAATGATAATAGAAATATTAGTTTTGGGTGCAAACTAAGGTATAAAATAACCAAGTAGTTACAGAAGCAGTGTTGGTCATACCAATGTTCATATTCCGGATCATTAAATGATGAAATGTTTGATCACAGCAGTAATCTAACACAAACACAGAATGGCGTTGTACCAATATAAATTAAATATTAATATGATTTCCTTATTCCTTTGTGATCTTTCCGGAAGCTGTTAGACTGCGGAACTCCGATGGCGCTCTGTAGCAATAGATGTCAACCGTCACCCAGGAACACTTCACTTGCACATAAATGATGAATAAAATGTAGAAATGAACATTTAAACATTTTGAACACCTTTCTTGGCATATAAATTAATTAGGGTTATGTGATTATAGACAATATACGATATAAATGATACACATTTGGCTGATGATAGCGCTATTAATACCATACTTGCCAACCCTCCCGGATTTTCCGGGAGACTCCCGAAATTCAGCGCCTCTCCCGAAAACCTCCCGGGACAAATTTTCTCCCGAAATTCAGGCGGACCTGAGTGACGTGTCGACAGCCTGTTTTCACGTCCGCTTTCCCACAATAAAACGGCGTGCCTGCCCAATGACGTTATAACTGTAGAATGATGGAGGGCGCGAGTTCTTGGTTTCTTATGTGGGTTTATTGTTAGGCAGTTTCATTAACGTCCTCCCAGCGCGGTAACAACACACAACTACAGCAGTCACGTTTTCGTCTACCGTAAAGCAGTTGGTCTACCGTAAACAGCAATGTTGTGACACTCTTAAACAGGGCAATACTGCCATCTACTGTACATGCATATGTGACAATAACATCTACGGATTTTAGAGAGTGCAGTGCACAACTGCGCACACAACAAGGAGACGAAGCAGAATGCATCATCACAGAGGGCGTTCAGCATGGTTAGAAAAATAGTGACAGAGAATAGAACAAGGATGGCCAATTCAACCCTTAACTCAACAATGAGTAGATGAGTGTTATGTGTAAATAAATGAACACTGAAATTCAAGTATTTCTCTTATATATATATATATATATATATATATATATATATATATATATATATATATATATATATATATATATATATAAAATAAAATCAATATATATATATATATATTTAGCTAGAATTCACTGAAAGTCAAGTATTTCTTATATATATATATATATATATATATATATATGAAATACTTGACTTGGTGAATTCTAGCTGTAAATATACTTCTCCCCTCTTAACCACGCCCCCCAACCACGCCCCCCCACCCCCACCTCCCAAAATCGGAGGTCTGAAGGTTGGCAAGTATGTAATACTGTCGTCATATCATGATAATGCATGTTGATGACACATTCTAGCTGTGTTCCGCAAATTTGACAAGGACAAGGGAACAAAACGTCCTTAACGCAATGTAGCGTCCTTGCTAGCGGCTAATGTCCTTGCTCAGTGCAGCGTCTAAATCCCTAGTCCTCTCTTTCATGGTGGCAAATAAACTGCTTTTAAAAAAATGTGATGAACTGACAATCATTTTCACTTGAGGACTAAGCTAGAGCGCTTGAATGTAAACAAGGGTGGGCGGATGAATACAGGTATTAACAGTAACGATACCAAGTTATCAGTATGTTGTCGATACTGCAGCGATTAAATTGATGTTTTTATGATAACAAAATCGGTTTTTTTTGTCGTTTTAGTTATTGTTGAACTCAGGAAATAAGAACCAATAGTAGTGTTTGCTTTTGTTTACTTATTTTGCACTACTAACTTTATTAAACATAACAAAAAGAAACAAGGAAATAATATCATAATAATACTGATTAATATTGTTACCCCGCTATCCTTTGTTTTGTTGGAAAATGGAATCATCAAAATTTGAAGTATGACCTTTGGTATGACCCATACTGCCCCTGTGAAAATAATACTTTGTATTGGATGGATACCTAACATTTTAATATCGCCCAAAACTGATGTAAAATATCCAAACAAAAGAAGAAAGACTGCCTATTACATTTGAGTGTAGATGTAACCGCGTTATAGGAAAAAGTAATCACCTATGAAGAGTAAATTATCAAGTAAATTTAAGTTTAAAGTTAAAGTACCGGTACCACTGATAGTCACACACACACTAGGTGTGGGGAAATTACCCTCTACATTTGACCCATTCCCTTGTTCCACACCCTGGGAGGTGAGGGGAGCAGTGAGCAGCAGCGGTGGCCGGGCTCGGGAATCATTTTGGTGATTTAACCCCCAATTCCAACCCTTGATGCTGAGTGCCAAGCAGGGAGGTAATGGCTCCCATTTTTATAGTCTTTCGTATGACTCGGCCGGGGTTTGAACTCACGACCTACCTACACTCTAACCACAAAGCCACTGAGCAGGTGGCAGCAGCAGATTAATAACAGTTTTGAGAAAATAACAATGGAAAATTATGCAATGTTACTACATAGAACAGCAGCCAAATTAGAAACCTATTACTTACTGTTCTATTACCGTTCATATACCAATGAATACATTGCGAAATAGATATGCTACTGCAAGAGGCTGCAATATATTGTGATATAGATTTTAGGCCATCTTGCCCATCCCCAGTGTCAATATATTTGGATGTAATTGTTGGTTTATATGATATCCATTAAGTAAGACTACGTATTATGTTGAAGGGGGCAGGAAAATATCGGATTTTTCTTCATCCTGCTCCTTCTCAGGCATTGGTGTGTAAATGTATAACTGAATAATTGAGGTATAATTCTCTATCGATCAAAGATGCACATCAATGAAGGAGATAAATAAAAATGAAATGAAATAAGCAAGGTTAGAGGGCAAAGGTTTGATTCCCTGCCAGGGTTGCGTCAGAAAGGGTATTTGTGAGAAACAAACTCACAGCCATTAAAAGAACTGACTCGGTGTGGCGACCTCTTGACAGGGAGAAGTTTAAAAAAGACGAGCAGTGAGCCAATTAAAAAGAGTTGCGGGCCCCGAATCGCCCTAAGGCCACCTGGGGACAAAGAGGTATGATGATGACGTATTGTGTCTGTCTCTGTGATGCATTCAGGTTCTGAAGATTAGTCTCATCGGCCACAGGAAGCGGATCTTAGCCTCGTTGGGCGACCGGCTACTCGAGGACACGCCCCAGAAACCTCCGCGGGCCATCTCCCTACGGGTAAGTTCGTCTAACTCCTGGAAGCCGAAGTGGAGGCTCGCCAGATAACACTCTTTCTGCCTCGCTCGCCCCCCCCACCCAGGAGCCCGGCGGGAACCACACGCCCCCCCAGCTCAGCCCGGCGGTGGGCCCGGCGGCGTACACGGCGGGCATCCCCGGCGGATCGCTGGACGTGCAGCACCTCATCATGCAGGCGGATGCGCGGCGCCGACAACGCAGCAACGACAACTACTTTGACGACGTGCCGCGGTCCAAACTGGAGCGGCAAATGGCCCAAGTCAGCATGGTGAGCGACATGGATGCAGCACTTCATGGCGACATAGACAATACTATACGTCAGGAGTGTCAAACTCATTTTAGCTCAGGGGCCACATGGAGGGAAATCTATTCCCAAGTGGGCCGGACTGGTAAAATCATGTCAGGATAACTTAAAAATAAAGACAACTTCAGATTGTTTTCTTTGTTTGAAAATAGAACAAGCACAATCTGAAAACATACAAATCTTAATGTTGTTGGTTTTTTTTACACTTACATGTTGCTGTTCATAGTAGTCTATCTTCATTTGTCGTGATTTATAATTTCTGAATACATGATGTGATAATATTCATCAGTCAAATAGGTGTGAGTCTGGCAGAGTTTTAAAATGCTCTCATTGGTTTACAATTTTAATCTATCAGAAGATGTAATAAATAGTAATATCAAAATCAGTTTACAGGATGATAATAATTTACTCATTTTCCCCAACTGATGTACTAACATCATGTGGTTTATTCTGTACGTATGTAGCATCATCTACAAGAAAACTTGTGAATTTGGACTCATTTCATGAATCACACATGAAGTAAGAAGGAGATACATGTTATTTCAGCATATGCCCAGATAATGTGTCCCCAGTCCGCCCCCTCTGAAGTCATGCGCACTCCTGCAAACAAATTTCTATTGTGACATCCAGTGGACACATTTAGAAGAGCAGTTTCTTTCATTCAAAAATGTCAGCTAATTTTTATACTTACCAAAATCAACTCGCGGGCCGGATAAAACCTGTTTGCGGGCTTGATCCGGCCAACAGGCCGTATGTTAGACACCCCTGCTATACGTAAATATTGTCTTTAACCGTCTCTTCTGTCTGACGCCTGATTGGCTGCGGTTTCTGATTGGCAGGCAGGCGAGTGGTGCGAGCCAATCACGTTGCGTCCACCAAACGAGGCCACCTCATCCACGCCGGTGCAGTACTGGCAGCACCACCCCGAAAAACTCATCTTTCAGTCGTGCGACTACGAAGCCTACGTGAGTTATTCTCCCCTTCCAAATATGGTCATGCAGTGTATCTACTTCCTCTCACTTGTGTCCATCCATGGTGGACAAAGTGGGACTTGACTTTATTGAGGACACGCAGCCCGTAGAGTCAAAGTGGATTAAATGTGAACATTAATCTCTTAATCTGCAGCGTTACATCTGTGTTTGTATCTCCAATGTGACAAACCATCTGCTCAGGATTAGACATTTTAAGATTAGTCCAGCATCCTCCTCACTAACGCAACTGGCTTTTTTTGGTTTTCTCTATTTTTTTGGGACAGTATTTGGGCTCCATGCTGGTGAAGGAGCTAAGAGGCACCGAGTCCACGCATGACGCTTGTGCCAAGATGAGGGTAGGTACAGAACGGCATGCCAGAATATTCCATCATGTATTTGATGTTATTTGATTTTATACACTTTTTGTTGTAAATTTGATTAACATCTTTATTTCATGTACAATATTTGTCAAGCAGGTCTAGTATAGTCTGTTTGTATGAATACATTTTTTTTTTTCAGTAAATCATATACACAATAATAGGTTTTCCAATAATGAGGAATATTATTGATCCAGGTAATTTTTTTTTTTTTTTACAATAGTATACATAAAATCAAATTAAATCAAAACTCTATTTATATAGCATTTTTCATACACAGGCAAGTGGTAAACAAAAAGTGCTGTATAAAAAAAAGAAAATGCATACACACAGCATTATTGACAATAACAAAACATGGCATGGCACTGAGGATTTGAGGAAAAACACCACCTTTGAGGCGTCCACACTGGAGAATAAGTAAAATTAACGCCATATAGAAAAATAGGACAGAACATATGATAAAATATGTGTAAAAAATAAAATATAAATGATACATTAATAAGTTGATAAAAATTTTACATTGAGAGAATAATGTTTAATGCCATCTAAAATAATAGTACAGAACATATGATAAAATATATGTAAAAATAAAGCATAAATAATACATTAATAAGTTAATAAAAATGTAACATTGAGAGAATAATGGTTGTAATATTCATAACTAAGATAGTAACACAATAAATACCTCACCGTGGGTCTTTGTTCTGGTATTTGGTAAAGATAATAGGCCAGAGCCAGAGGACTTCAGGATCTGCGTGGGTTGATACAGTAAAAGCAGGTCAGATAGACAAGAAGGCACACGGCCATTAAGACATTTGAAAAGTAATTATAGAACTTGAAACTTGACCCTGAAGCGGACATTTTATTGTGGAAAAAAACCCATTAACGTTCTGTCTTTTTTAAACTATAAATATGATAATACACCTATCAAACTACTCCAAATGGGTAACTTTATTTCATTTTTGTAAAGGTTCCTAAGGATTCAGTTAAGGAACAGGACTGAAAGTAACAGGAGTGATTTTTTAGCATGGAATTAGCAAATACATGAAATATTGCCACATGGTAGTTATACTAATAACTCGTTTGGCACATTACAATGATTCAAGAAAAAAAAGTTAGAAACAAGCAAATAATGTAAAAAAAAATATTTAGGTTACAAGATTGTGCTGAGATTGTTTACACACAGTCTTAATTGAAATATCAACAAATACATGAAAATAAATGAGTAAACTCACTTTAGTTCTTCCTACGGTAAGGCCTGCAGGGGATGTGAACGATGCAACTTCCTGTGGACCATGTGACTTGAGAAATAGTCCATATTTTTCCGAGGGGGTAACGTGTTAGGGTAACTGGTCTGAGTGGAATCCCAGGGACACCAGTAAAGTGTGAATTCTAAATATATATATTTTTAAGAATGGTAAAGTCTAATGGAAACAGGAAACCATTTTTCTAGTATTAAATGTGAGGTTGTCTAAATCTTTTACATTGTATTTATCAAATATACAATCAGATGTGCAGGACAATTTGCTATATATTTAAAAAAAATAATCACAGTTAATGTGATCGCATTTATATATTTTACAAAAATGTCACCAATTTAGTGATATGTCCAGTATAGTGAGTGGTATACCTCGGGACAGAAGTTTAACTGGTTCCGTAACGCAGCTTGTACCTTGAAAAACTTTTTGTAATATGGCGTTGCCAAAACTGCACGTTTAACATGTAAAACAATAATATAATGTAGTACAATAGTGATAATAGTGTACAGTATTGGCCTTGGAGAGTCTACGTCATCTCGGCTGCTTCTCAGTCAAACACACCAACAGCA
The DNA here is from genome assembly GCF_033978685.3 of Nerophis lumbriciformis. Taxonomy (NCBI): domain Eukaryota; kingdom Metazoa; phylum Chordata; class Actinopteri; order Syngnathiformes; family Syngnathidae; genus Nerophis; species Nerophis lumbriciformis. Next base: position 51,234,770 of record NC_084552.2, read on the forward strand.
GCTTCTCCATACTTTCATGGATAAATGTCCGTCGTTCAGATATCAATTTAACATCCTTGGCTGGCGTTATTGACTCACTCTGCTTCAGTATGGTGCAGACTAGCAGTGCTACGCTCCTTCACCAAGTTAGCTAGCTACATATTCTGATATGTTTTGATGATTTATTTCTTTAATTCAATGAATATCATCCACTTTCTTCTTCTCAGCACCGTCCTTTACACTCTCTTTCTTTCTTTCCGTGCTTGGAAAAACAAAGTTATGTCCATCTCTAGCTAAAAGCTAATGCCAGCGAGTAAAACCGGATGTTTTGGGGTTCACTGTGACATTCAGTACGGCAACTAGTGGCGGTGAAGCTCGTTACCTGAATATTTGCTTGCAACCTAACGCATAACATTTAGCCAGGAGACGACTCATAACCCAAAAAATAAGTAAGATGGGGCACTCGTATTGCCAGCTACCACTGTACTTCTATTCTTAGTCAGTAGAAGTCGTCTTTTGGAGAAATATCCTTATTGACTATGCCGAAAAATTGGAAACTATTAGTCCAATTTGTAAAATAATATTTATAGTATAGTATTTAAAAAATATTTTAGGGAAATGTTGTTACTAAGCAATCTGCACAAATAATTGAAATTATAAATTGTTTTGGTCATATTGCTGCTGACATTTTTGAAAAATGACAACTGGGAGTCGACATATGGCTTCCATTGTTGATTATTTTTCATGTTTCCCTGTTATGTTTGACACCAGGCCTTTTGAGGAATGTTCTTCAGAAAAACTGTGAAAATTTACTACAGCATTATCAATTGTTTGTCAAATTTCTCTGAATAAAATATATATTTTTTGCAAGATCAAATAATATAAATATTATAAATATTCAGCACTTTGGGACAGCTATATTTTCCGTAAAAGTTTTTTTCATGTTAGAATAAAAAATGTAAATCCATTTCTTTCATAGGTGTACGATACACAGGCAGTTATTGGACAATAAAGCATTGCCAAACAGGACATAAAAGTTCTTCATTTTTTAAACATTTTGGATGCATATCTTTTTTTTTGTTGCTTGAATCAACTATCTTTGAAAGCCACAGTTTTGATTGAGTATTTTCCAAACATGAGTTATTTCACAAATTTTAAACCTGTGACATTATCTGAGCAAATGGGTCAAAAAAAAAAAAATAAAGTTTGAAAGTATTGAAACATTTGAGTATATAAGCAAATACACAGTTAAAAAGAAGCCTAAATGTTTTTATGCTTTTCAGAAACTTAAGGACTTGTATGTCCTATTTGACTTTGAAGACAATTAAAAATGAAATGTCCCCAGAGTGTTAAAGAGCTAAATCGGCAGAGCGTCACTCTTGACGTTGTCATTAAAGGCAATGAGGTGTCAAGCCCCGCCTCCTCTGAGCTGCACGGACACAAAGACACTTTCCAAAAACGCGGCAGGTAATGTTGCAGTAAGTCACGTGACCTCTGCATGATAATAATGATGTTGCCTTGATGGCTTGTTAAAGTTAAAGTACCAATGATTGTCACACACACACTAGGTGTGGCGAAATTATTCTCTGCATTTGACCCATCACCCTTGATCACCCCCTGGGAGGTGAGGGGAGCAGTGGGCAGCAGCGGTGGCTGCGCCCGGGAATCATTTTGGTGATTTAACCCCCAATTCCAACCCTTGATGCTGAGTGCCAAGCAGGGAGGTAATGGGTCCCATTTTTATAGTCTTTGGTATGACTCGGCCGGGATTTGAACTTCCAACCTACCGATCTGGGTGTCCAGACTTCCTTTTTCCTCCTCGTGACCCCTGACCTCTAAAATGATTTGTGTTTACGATCTCTTTGTCTAACTGGGCAAAAAAAAAGAGTGTATTTCCAAAATTAAAACCTCTTTATTTTTCTCTTTCTTTTCTGATTTTTTTCGGCCCTCCAAGAAGTCGACGGAACAGATGAAGAAAGTGCCGACCATAATCCTGTCCGTGTCCTACAAGGGAGTCAAGTTCATCGACGCCACTAATAAGGTGACAATTCCTGTCGCGTGCGGCGCCACAAATAGCACGGCAAAGGTCACGGGCGGCCATGTTTGCCCGTGTCGCTTGCTGCATCATTTTTGAATCATGAGGAGAGTGAGGCATCTTCTTTGGATTCGTCTTCTTTGTTCACTGGGAACACTGAACAGTCATATATTCATTTTGTTAATATTATTTATCCAATATAGTAGTACTATATTATGTCTAAATTAATCATATGCATTCATGCATTTACAATATTGCAAGAATATTAATTTTGTATAATATGATTATAATTTTGTGTAACCTGTATTATGATTTTAGATAATGTGTAAATTAAGATGGACTCGTTATTGATCCTTTGCAGCAGCCATATGTACAGTCTAGTACAAACAAGAATGAAGTTAGAAAGAAATAATATATTCATAGAAAATACAAATAAACTGCTTCCTATCTATTGTTAATATTATGGTACTAGTACAGTTTATTTGGAACACATACTGTACATACAGTAGCACGTTTACACTTGCACAATTCAACATGCCGAAAAAGAGTAGGAAAAAGCAGAAGTTATTTTAATCTTACCCTTTCTCCAAGGTACAGCAAATACTGATAGTTTGTTCACGTGAAATCCTTTTCAATAGTAAAAGAAACAATACAAATGTGTACTGTAAAGTTAATGATGTTTGTTGATTATAATGAGTTCAGAAATAAGGGAGTAAATGTAACAACATTTCATTGTAAGTATAGAATATGGAATATGTAATGCCGTTATTGAATAATGATGCCTGGTAGGCGTACAGCAAGTAATATAATACATTTAACACGTTAACGCATGCGATCACAAAAATTACCCCATTTATCTTGCATCAACGCAGATTAATCAGCAATTTATTTTGAGCGCACATGCTCCGCTACCTCACCTATAGATGTTTACCTGAAAGGCAGCGTGGTTTGTTATTCGGTCAGTGATCAGGTCAAGGCATCCGTTAGGTGAGGGAGGAGACTAAAATAATAGAAAACTTAATATAAAACTGCAAGTTTTGAGCAAATAAATGAAGTGCATTCAAGTAAAACATTTAAAAAAATGTTTGTGTATTACATCCTGACATTAACATTGCATTTGTGTCAAAATATTTGGGTCATTTTTAAAGTTATTTTAAATTATGCATGCAAGTAACTTACTGTGATTAATTACAACTCAAAAGTGTTATTAATCTGATTAGAAAATTAATATAAACAAATAATTATGAGGTTTTTAATATTTGTTTTTAAATATTAACTCATTGTATATACGTATAATTTATTAATGTGATTGTTAATATAAATTAATTACATCAAATGTCATGCATTGTTCTTTTGGGGAGAGGGGTATATTTATTTTTTGAGAAACCATTTTTAAAAATACTTTTTTTTTTTATCCGTTTCCATCCTAACTCGCTGCAAGTATACATTATATGTCAGCAGCCATGATACGTTTTTGTAACCAGTAACGCGTTTGGAAAATATTTTAATATCATGTTTAGAGGAGAGGTCGACTGATACGGATTATCAGCAGTCAAGGAGGCTGATAACAGATATTTGGAGGCAATATTCTTTTGCTGTAAAAGTTATTCAAACATAAATTGTATACGTCAAAAAACAGCTGGACAAGGCTTTAAGTCGTTTTTTTAACATTGTTTTAAGTAAATGTCGGACCATGTTTTATGTAGCGTTAATGTTGTGGTTAATTTAGCAGCATAAAACATCGGGGGAGCTCACATACACCGTTATTACGTGTGTCTAAGAAGAGCATCAACATTTACTTTTCAAAATATGGGAAATCTCCTGGGAAAATTTATGAAAATATGGTATTTTTCTATATCACAATAACTCGCAAGATAATCAATTTTATAGCAGTCTATGGATTTATTACATTGTAAGGTTTTTACCTACTTGTTGGTTGGTTATTTATTTAATCCTACCCCTTTCCCACTTCTTAGCTATTACTAACACATATGTTCACTTCCTGTTCATAATTTGTAACACAATTTACATGAAGGATTTCTAAATGGGGTGATTGATATGAAATATATGATTTCTAAATATGGCCAACGTTATTGTATCTGCAGATGCATTTCTGTTGTAGTTGTAAAAAAAATAAAAGAAGGCCGATATCGATATGCCAAATATTTGCGCCAATAATCGGCCTGGCCAATCAAGTGGTGAATCCCTAGATCATACCAAATAATATTTTCTGAGAATCAGTTTAAATCGAGAATTGATTCTGAATCAAATCGTCACCCCAAGAATCGTAATATCCTTCATAGAAGTTTGACATCAATCAGTGTAGTAGTTGTTAGATATTGGTGCTCGCTGGCAAACAAACAAAGGCCAATAAATAAACAAAAGCCTTTTGGAGGAGCTGATGACATAAAAGCTTGCGTCTGGTGTCTGCCACATTTAGAGCGAAGCTGCTTTAATGAGTCTTGCAGCGACATCACCAGAGGACAAACTCCAAACTCCCCGAGCAGAATACCGCATGAAACGAGATGAATAATAAATCACATTTGTTTTTTCATTTTCTCGTGAAAGTGACTCACTGGAGACAATGTCGACTTCCTTCTACAGAACATCATCGCCGAGCACGAGATCCGCAACATCTCGTGTGCGGCCCAGGACCCCGAGGACCTGTCCACCTTTGCCTACATCACCAAAGACCTCAAGTCCAGTCACCACTATTGCCACGTCTTCACCGCCTTCGACGTGGTCGGTGCCCGCCTTTCACTTGTCTTTACTGAATGACGTCAACGCTTTCTTCTCACGCCGCTTTTTCTGTGTCAGAACTTGGCGTACGAGATCATCCTGACGCTGGGCCAGGCCTTCGAGGTGGCCTACCAGCTGGCCCTGCAGGCGCGGAAGAGCGGCCACGGCTCGTCCACGCTGCCCGAGAGCTTCGACGGAAAGCCCGGCAAACCCGTGCCCAAGCCTCGCGTCAACATCCGCAAATCCGTAAGCATCCCCACCTGTCCTCTGATCTCACGCGTCTACCTGCTGTGCTTACTATGAAGCCCCGCCCACATCCTCATTAACTTATTGTGCCTTTATGCTGTAACCCATCATCATCTTTCTGCGGCTGCGTGTGGTTCGTCACGCCGCACATGGGACTGTGTGATGAGCTCTCTTTGCCTTCCCGGGCGCGGCACGGCTGCTGCCCACTGCTCCCCTCACCTCCCAGGGGGTGAACAAGGGCATGGGTCAAATGCAGAGGAAAATTTCACCACACCTAGTGTGTGTGTGACAATCATTGGTACTTTAACTTTAACTTTGTCCATGTATCAAGGAGTTGTTGGGAGGCGGCAAACACACAATCTATGTATTTATCAGTGTTTGCTTCCGGTTTCCGTCTTGCATATGTTTACATGATTTAGATACAAGGAGACGACGGCGGCGGCTGACGTGCAAATCCGCAGCGACATTCAAACAATCCGGACCATAGTAAAGCAAATGCAGCAACTAAATGTGTTTTGCATGTGTTTTTTGGGGTTCGTGTTTCTGGTTTTGGATCGTATTTGTGTTTGGAGCGTTTGGATGTTGCTGCGTGTTTGCTCCTGTCGGCCACCTAAGGACACGAGTAGCTCGAATAATAATAATAATAATAATAATAATAATTAGCTTTATTGTCTCCGAGGAGAAATTTGTCTTGGAAATCAAGACACAGCGTTTTACATACATACATACATACATACCAGCGATGTGCGGTGAGGTTCATGGCTGGTGAGGCACTGACTTCATCACAGTCAGATTTACAAACATATGAACCCTAAAGAGTATCTTATTCACCATTTGATTGGCAGCAGTTAACGGGTTATGTTTAAAAGCTCATACCAGCATTCTTCCCTGCTTGGCACTCAGCATCAAGGGTTGGAATTGGGGGTTAAATCACCAAAAATTATTCCCGGGTGCGGCGCTGCTGCTGCCCACTGCTCCCCTCACCTCCCAGGGGGTGAACAAGGGGATGGGTCAAATGCAGAGGACAAAGTTCACCACACCTACTGTGTGTGTGACAATCATTGCTACTTTAACTTGACTTTAACTTTACACATACAAACTGTAGCACACAAAAAAGCACATTTAATTAAAAAAAACGTTATTATGGTCTTACCTTTACTTATAAATGAAGTCCATGCGCAGCTCCTTTTGAACAAAAGCATCGATAACTTTTTATAGAAGTCTTCCTTATCTTTCTTCAGTTTTAAAAGTCTCTCTGTCTCGATGGAGATCTTCCTTTAAGTATTACCTCCTGCTTCGATTGAAAGTCCAGTTTAGAAAACTGTTTTATTTTAGATATGTAATCCTCCATGTTAATAGTCCAGGCAAGAGGAAAAAAATAAACGATCGCTGCTAACTGTTGCTGCTTGTTGTCACTTCTTCTGCAGCCGAGTAGTCGCAAGAATTATCTCTGGGATCACTAGCGCCCTCTACCACCAGGAGGCGGGATTACTGCGAGCCTCACACAGTGCGTCTTTGCAGCAGCTTTATGATCGCTCAGCACAAGAAATGCGTTACACACATACAGTTGTTAACAAAATACACTGTACATTATATACCTCAGCTAACTAAACTATGGAAATGTATAATATAATTCATATAGCAATACAGTCTCACTGCACAGCAGGCCAGCAGTTAGCCGAGTCATTGCGCAATCCATGGTGAGGCTCAACTGAGTGACGTGCCTCAACTGGCTGCTGACTAACCGCAAGTCTCTTCTCAGTATTTGAACGGCAAATGTGAAAATTCAGCGATTTTGAATAAAAATAATCTAAAACTGGTGAAGTTAAATGGAAAATGACATTATGGTATAATCACTAGATACATATAACAATTTCTTTTTTTTCTTACATTTTTTTTTCTTTCCATGATGGCACGTGAGGCCCTGCCTCACCTGCCTCCCCTGACTGCACGTCACTGATACATACATACATACATACATACAGTTCATCCGACAATACAGTGAACAGTGCGCAGGTATATCAGTTAGTTATGAGATCACACATTACATTCCCCCCGTATTGCACACCTCCCGTATTGGACTATCCCAATATTGCACTCCTTATTATTGCATGCGGTTATTACAGTAGTTTTCTGTTGATAAGTGCTTTGATTTCCAATGGGACAAAGAAAAATCTATACCTGTAGAGTTTGTATAGTATAATAACAACGGTGCACGTGTCAGAGCTCCCACACTAGTGTACAAGGAGTGTGTTGTGGACTCCAAAGTCACTTTTGCAGGAGTCCAAATGCAGGCTCCACGATTTTGACAAAAAACGTAATTATGATTTTTCTCTCCAAAATTTCGATTCGCTTTGCGATTTTTATTTTTTTTATACATATAAATGCATAAAACTGGAAAAATACCAAGTAGAGTTACTTTTGGACTGTGAATCAACATTCTTGTCTCAAGGTTCCACACATTCAAACAATATGCAATAATTTACTTTTTGAAAGTATTTTGCTTTACGCAGACAGGCCAAGAGCGTTTGTCTCCATCAGTGGTTCTCAAACTTTTATCATCAAGTACCGCCTCAAAAAAACCTTTAAAATACAGTAGTGTAGTCGGCCTAAGTATTCATTAAAAACAAAGCAGACGTTTTATTCAACAAATATATTTCATATTTTTTGCCACTCTAACATTACATACAGTTTGAACAGTAACATTTTGTTTGAAAATAAAACACTGTACTTTAATAAAGTGGTTCTTTGACACACCACAAGATGGAGCCCGCGTACCCATAGTTTGAAAATCACTGGCCCACATCATGCTCTTAAACGGAAGAAATAATTGGTAAAAACTATACAATGTTTAAATTGTAATGTAATCATAATATATGCAAGTAACCATTTAAAAGGATATCAACTTTTATTTCTCACTACTGTAGAATTGTTTAGCATTGTTCTGTAATTGGAAAGTAAATAACTTTATCCTAAATTTAAAAAAAAAAAAAAAAACACAAAATGGACTAAGCAAAATGTCACTTAAATAAATATGGAACATCTTAAAGAACATGTTTTCCCAGTTGGAAAAATTAGATCGGATGCTGTCATTTTGTTTATTGTCATCAGGTGATCACGGCATTCTTGCTCCTTCACCTGTGCTGATGGGCTTATATTGCCATCCGATTTGAAGCTGATTTGAAGGGCTCACTGCGTTCAGTTAGTTGTACTGTAAAACAAACAAGCTGAGGTTGTGAGAGCGATGCAGAGAGCGCGACCTCTTTCTCTCTGTTTGAAGCGAGAAACGAGTAAAGGCCAGGCTCAACAATTCTGATTGGCCAACATGTCTGTCACTCAAATGCCGGCGTAGAAAAAAAAGAAAAACCTCAGCCTCCTGCGGTGACGTAATCACACTAATTAAAACCGCAATGTCGATTCAGTGTCGATTAATCGTGCAGCCCTAGTCCAAATACTTTTGTCTATGTCGTGCCCTACATTCAGGGTGTGATCGTGTCCTCGGGTTGGAGCTTCGTTTGGGAGACTGTGGGCAGAAAGCAGGGCAGCTCTGTGGCATTTGATCTTTGTGCGGCAACAATCTGTCACTGGTGTTTGTGTGTGTGTGGAGTTAGTGTGTCGTGGCGAGACTGGAGCAGAAATAGGAAGTGTGAGACGCTGGAAGTGAGTGTGCCTGCAGCCATGATGGATGTTGTCACGTGCACATCCACCGTGCTGACTCTACTGCTGCTACATTACAATAAGCATTAATCGCCTCTCGCTTCATGTGTGTCGCTTCAGATTCCCGCCATTCTCCATCTTGCGCCAATCCATGCGCTGATGTGCACTCTTGCATGAGTTTAGCACAGGCGCGGTTGTCACGGTGATGGCTGTTGTGTTGTGGACCGAGCACGCCCACTTTGACCATCTCTGTATGCCCCCTGTGCAGGTCATCATGCCCCCCTCCAGCCGCTGGTCACTGGGCCACATTTACACCCCCCACCGGCCTCCTCTCCACCCTCCTCTTCCTCCCTCCCGACTCTTCCATCTTCCTCACAAAGCTCAGTCGCAGGTCCTCCACGCTTTTCCTTCCCTTCTCTTGATTTTATGATTTGAGTTTTTGGAAGGGGAACGCTCCATCTGTGAGCGCTTCCAGTGTTGTTCTGCGGATCGCCGCCTTCTGTCGTCGCCATCCTGCTTCTGCATTTGCTAACAACATGGCTTCGCTTCTCCTTCGCAATGTTTCGCTGCGGGCTCCAAAGGGCCTCCCGGGCCACCCTTTGGACAACCCTGCTTCAGTGGGCAGAAGTGTGAAGCAAGTGGTGTGCCGTCAGGGCCAGCAAGGCCTTCTCTGCTGGCCTAACATAACCACGAATCATGATCATAATTAAAGATACAATTATTTTTTTATTTACTTTCCCTAAATATCTAAAAGTATTCATACTCTCTTCATGTCATATTATGCTCCTTCCAGTGCTGTTGTTTTTAGTTTTAGTTTGTATCCAATCAGAATTCAGCAGGCTTATGTTGCCATGCTGTACCAAATCTGCCAGACGCCTTCAGAATCCTAAATGCAGGCTTCCGCCGTGCACTGTAAGTGAAGGGGCACATACAGTTGATAGACAGTTGCGATAGCCAATCAGATCACGAGTTGTTGTCAGTAAGGCCTTCTAGATGGCCTCACGTTGAACGTGACATTTATGCATCCTGTGATTGGATACTCAACAGACGGATGAATTTGAGAACACATTTGAGAACCCCTAAAGGTGAGAGACAGTTGCGATAGCCAATCAGATCACAAGTTGTTGACAGTTGCTGTTCTGTTACAACTAAAAGTTGTAAACTCTTGTTGTTAATGTGTGTCATGCTTGTCATTTAATTAACATTGTTACGAGGATGGATGGACATGTGTATTTGTCGCCATCATGTGGTCAGGGCAGGTAATATATCTTTGAGAAGTGTGTACTTTGAATCAAACTTTATTGACCGGAAGTTGCATAAGCGAAGCAGAGGATTTGCGGTATATTTTTTATTTAATAGCTGAAGCGTTTTAATTTATTTTAAATGCGCCAGAAAATAACCTGTTTTGGACACTGTTGATGTATTTCAATGCACAGTAGGGTGTAAATATGTTCCTGGACAGTTTTTCTCCAGCAATGGTCATGTGGTGACATCAAATATGGTGTTTTGAGAGGTAATCATTGAAGTCAGAGATCACTGAAGGCCTAGGTGGGAAACGCACGGCCCGCCACTGCGTGAAGCAGACCCTTCAGAAGTTTGCGATGTTGCAGTCACTCCATCCATCCATCCATCCATCCATCCATCCATCCATCCATCCATCCATCCATTTTCTTCCGCTTATCCGAGGTAGGGTCACGGGGGCAGCAGCCTAAGTAGGGAAGCCCAGACTTCCCTCTCCCCAGCCACTTCGTCCAGCTCCTGCCGAGGGATCCCGCGGCGTTCCCCGGCTAGCCGGGAAGACCCAACGTGTCCTGGGTCTTCCCCGTGGCCTCCTACCGGTCGGACGTGCCCGAAACACCTCCCGAGGGTTCGGGTGGCATCCTGACCAGTTGCCCGAACATCTGGCTCCTCTCGATGTGGAGGAGCAGCGGCTTTACTTTGAGCTCCTCTCGGATGGCAGAGCTTCTCACCCTATCTCTAAGGGAGAGCCCCGGCGGAGGAAACTCATTTTGGCCGCTTGTACTCGTGATCTTGTCATTTTGGTCATAACCCAAAGCTCATGACCATAGGTGAGGATGGGAACGTAGATCGACCGGTATATTGAGAGCTTTGCCTTCCGGCTCAGCTCCTTCTTCACCACTGAGGATCGATACAGCGTCCGCATTACTGTAGACACCGATCCGCCTGTCGATCTCACAATCCACTCTTCCCTCACTCGTGAACAAGACTCCGAGGTACTTGAACGTCTCCACAGTCGCTCCAATTGAAGCAAATTCCACCAAGCCCCGCCTATTATGTGTGACTTTGTCCGATTGCCGCAAGTTCCCCGCACAATCTGGCCAACGGGATTTGGCCCTGAACAGCGGCTTAATCAAAACGTAGTTTGCTTCTTGTGCGGACAATCCAGGAACAACAACATGTAACAATATCTCAACTCTGGCATTTATGCTGCCTTCCATTTACTTGGGAAGTGGGAAGTAGGAGTGACGTCCGCTCCGAGCATTCCAGTTCCGAAGTCGGAAATCAAGTCAAATCAACCTACTCAGTGGCCTTGTGGTTGGAGTGTCCGCCCTGAGATCGGTAGGTTGTGAGTTTAAACCCCAGCCGAGTCATACCAAAGACTATAAAAATGGAAATATTACCTCCCTGCTTGGCACTCAGCATCAAGGGTTGGAATTGGTCGGTTAAATCACCAAAAATGATTCCCCCTGCTCCCCTCACCTCCCAGGGGGTGATCAAGGGTGATGGGTCAAATGCAGAGAATAATTTTGTCACACCTCGTGTGTGAGTGTGACTATCATTGGTACTTTAAAGGCCTACTGAAATGCGATTTTTTTTAATGTAAACGGGAATAGCAGGTCCATTCTATGTGTCACACTTGATCATTTCGCGATATTGCCATATTTTTGCTGAAAGGATTTAGTAGAGAACATCGACGATAAAGTTCGCAACTTTTGGTCGCTGATAAAAAAGCCTTGCCTGTACCGGAAGTAGCAGACGAGTAGCGTGACGTCACAGGTTGTGGAGCTCCTCACATACGCACATTGTTTACAATCATGGCCACCAGCAGCAAGAGCGATTCGGACCGAGAAAGCGACGATTTCCCCATTAATTTGAGCGAGGATGAAAGATTCGTGGATGAGGAAAGTGAGAGTGAAGGACTAGAGGGCAGTGGGAGCGATTCAGATAGGGAAGATGCTGTGAGAGGCGGGTGGGACCTGATATTCAGCTGGGAATGACTAAAACAGTAAATAAACACAAGACATATACCGTATTTTTGTCACAGTTTGGCCGGGCTCCAGTGCAACTTATATATGTTTTTTTCCTTCTTTATTATGCATTTTTGGCAGGTGCGACTTATACTCCGAAAAATACTGTATATACTCTATTAGCCACAACACAACCAGGCTTATATTTAATATGACACAAATTAATCCCGCATAACAAACACCTCCCCCCTCCCATCCATATAACCCGCCAATACAACTCAAACACCTGCACAACACACTCAATCCCACAGCCCAAAGTACCGTTCACCTCCCCAAAGTTCATACAGCACATATATTTCCCCAAAGTTACATACGTGACATGCACATAGCGGCACGCACGTACGGGCAAGCGATCAAATGTTTGGAAGCCGTAGCTGCATGCGTAGTCACGGTACCGCGTCTGCGTATCCAACTCAAAGTCCTCCTGGTAAGAGTCTCTGTCGTCCCAACTCTCCACAGGCCAATGGTAAAGCTTGACTGTCATCTTCCGGGAATGTAAACAATGAAACACCGGCTGTGTTATCCGGCACACCAGTCAAGGGGGTGCATTCTACGGCGGGTGTGCGTTATCCGGCACAACACCTGCCGCAATACACCGCTTCCCACCTACAGCTTTCTTCTTTGCTGTCTCCCTTGTTCATTGAACAAATTGCAAAAGATTCACCAACACAGATGTCCAGAATACTGTGGAATTTTGCGATGAAAACAGACGACTTAATAGCTGGCCACCATGCTGTCCCAAAATGTCCTCTACAATCCGTGACGTCACGCGCAGGCGTCATCATACCGAGACGTTTTCAGCAGGATATTTTGCGCGAAATTTAAAATTGCACTTTAGTAAGCTAACCCGGCCGTATTGGCATGTGTTGCAATGTTAAGATGTCATCATTGATATATAAACTATCAGACTGTGTGGTCGGTAGTAGTGGGTTTCAGCAGGCCTTTAACTTTAACACATCCACAAAAGCTTATTTTTGCGTTTGCCTTTGCCTTGTTTCCGTGTGGACTTCCATCTGTCATGAGACATGGCGACCATCCATACATCACACCGTGTGGGGCCCACGAGGCTGCCACTTTGGACCAGACTGCAGATGTTGCACTCTTGTGTGTGTTTGTGTGCGCGTGTCATAAGATTGAGAGGTTTACGCTGTGATGATGATCGGTTCACAGCAGCGTGTCAGCCAAACTTCAAAGATTGCGGCCTTGCTATTTCCTCCCCCTGGTCCCGGGCAGTACGTGGTGTTGTGTGTCTGCGTCCTCGTCCTCTCACCCTGTCCTTGTTTTTTGGCAGATGGAGCAGGCGTCCATGGAGCAGAAGGGCCACGCCAACGTGCCGTGGATAGTGGAGCCGGCTCAGGAGGCCAAGAGAGGAGTCAACACCAAGTACGAGACCACTATTTTTTAACATACACCCCCCCCCCCTCCCCCGTCCTCCGTCCTCCGCCTTGTGCACTCCTGCGTGTGTGTGCCTTTCAGAGAGGTCGACCCTGCCCACCTCCCGCCGTACCGTTGAGGTTTTTTCAGTGGGGCTCGAGCACTGCGCGCCGCCGCCGCCGCTGATGAGCAAACACAAAGCGAAGCATCCCCCCCCCACTCCCCTCTCCTCTCCTCTTCCTCCTTTGTTAGGCCGGCCTGTCCACTGCATGACGACCTTTTGGTTCCTCACACCGCCATGACGCATGACCTTTTGAACCCAGGGCTGTGGTTGAGGTGCGTCCCCCCCCCTCCCCACCACTCCACTTCCTGTTTTTCGAGCTGTTCTTTTTGTTCTCATTCATCTTCCTCCGTCCTTCGCTCTTAATTGTCCTCCCGAAACTTGAATGCGTCTTTAAATCGTGCTAAGAGGAGAGGGGGCCTTTTCATTTGAAACACTAACAAACTTGTCATTTATTTTCTGTTACTTCAAACACGGGAAGTTGATCGTGTGTGTTTTGTATCCTCCCACCGGGCGGTCGTTGTTTTTGAGTAACGGTTGGGAGCGGGTGGGCACGGGGGACCGGGGACGAGCTAAAAAGGTGTCTTCAGCATGTGGCTTGTGAGACGCATGGTGGCCATTTTTGTCGGTGGGTGGCGTTGCAGAGGCGGAGCTCATGTGAGGGCTCTCTCGATAAGTGATGTCATCTCATTTGCAGGGCAGTGGCGGACGCTCATGTCTTTTACTGCGGAAATCAAAGAATGTAGCCAGCCGTAAACACGGACCTTGTCGCACGTAGAATACAAAACAGGACGCTCTTGCACACTTTTGAAAAGACTACAAACATGGACGCCATCCCCCTCACCCCACCTCCCCAATCCCCGTGTTTAAGGTTGACTACACATCGTTCCCATCATGCACTGAGGCTTGACGCACTGGACCAACACACAAACACACTCACACACACACACAAACTGCATGGCGACAGACCGTCCACTCTGAATGTTTGAACGCAGCCCCCGACCTTTGAACTTTTGGGAGGTCTACACAGAGATGGACAGCGGGCACGTGTCAATGTTGCTTTTTTTTTTTCTTTTTTTTTTTCTTTTTTAAATACACTTGAAGGTGAGAAGTTTAAAAACGATCTTCTGGTATCGGCCGACATTTCAATGTTTAACATGAGAGTATTATTATATGACCATGATGATATCTTGTGCAATTCTTGTCTACTGTTGTCTTAATGTTACATTATTTTTCTATGCGCTTGAGACCGGCGGCCCCTTTAAAAAGAAGCGCGAATGTGTCGACCCTCCATCACTTCTCAAGGGGCTCTTCTCTCGCAGACGGACTATTTTTCAAAGGTAGTGTCGCTCTATTATTTGGATCAGAGGCTATCCGCGTATAAAATGTACATAGATATTTTGCCAACTCATTGTTCATACCTGTAATGTAAGAGATGGACAGAATAATAAAGGACTTGCAGTATGTGGCACTGGAAAAGGAGCTACCAAAATAAAGAGTTTGAAAGGTGGTAGATTCTGTAGAGATGTATTTGGCGTGATATCACTGCTGACCAACTCATGTAAATAGGCTTGGGCTTCCAGCACGCTGATTTTTTGTAATTTTTGCCATTATTTATAACCCTGTAAAGCACATGGAATAAAATATGACTTGTACAACCATGACCCTCTCTGGATAATTGCTTGTCATAAGTTATTTCCTCGTCTGTGTGAGAGTACGATGAACATTTGCGGCCTGTGACCATCAATCAGTCCTGTGAGCAGAAGAAGAAGAAGAGTATTGGCCCATGAAGAAAAAGACTCAAAGCAGTAATACAAACTTGTACACTTACATAGTGTAAATGTAAATTATGCGGATGCCATTCTATATTTTGTAAAAAATTAAATAATAAAAATGCTAAAGACAGAACCTATACACATTTAACTATAAAACTTTGTGTCAGCTTTGTTTTATTGGTGGCAAAGCATCTGATTATTATTTATTAGTATCACAATTTCAGGTTTTTGTCATTACATTAGCGGCTTTTTTTCCCTTAGTTTTTGTTTAATTTCAACAATATGCAGCAGGCCAACAAAACTCGAGCTGCACTTTGGACACGACTGCCCTAACACATACAACACAGTAATATTAAGGAGTGGGTAGTGACAGGTAAATGACGCCTCTGTGATTGTATGGCACACTCACTTGCTGTATTGACACTGTACTCGTACTGTGTTTCTAAAAACTTTTACATTAGTTGGCGCTATAAGATCAAAAATGATCACCAGACTTCGGAAGTGTTTCCTTGTTTTAAATTCCATTTAGGTGACAAAAACTTGTGTAAAACGTGACACGCCACTCCTCCACTTCGTTCACTACGAGCTGCTAGACAAGAAATGCTTCCTGATAAACACAGTTTGTCGCTTCGCAGTCAATGCAGCTGTATTGGTCACATGTTGTTGTTTTTTTTTGCACTTCGAGGGACACGGTATCACTCTTGCGTCTCATCATGATGCATCGATGCTTCAGTATCGTTTGACCCATTGCTCATGTAGTGGGACAGCTTATGTTAGCAACATGAGCATAGCTATGTGAGCTACAACGCTAACATTACACTTACAGGTAACACTTACGGATATAATGATTAGCATGCGCTATGGCTAGGCCACGCTTTTTCAATATAAGAGTCTAAAGCAGAGGTGTCCAAAGTGCGGCCCACAGCTACATTTTTAACAGCCTGCAGCCCATACTAAAAAATCTATTAGCAAAGAAACATTTTAAAAAGAAAGGGAAATAAGGTGTAATTCAACGAGAAAAAGTTGCAAAGTTGACTGATAACACAAAGCTGCCATGCAGGCTTTTTTTCTTTACAATTGTCATGACTCAAAAAATAATAATGAATCATAATGAATGTTGTTATGAATTATTCACCTAGTAAAAGCTCCAATTACTTCACATCAAATATTTCAATTTGAAATATTTTTGGGGACAATATTACATTTGTGTGTGTTTTCCATAAAAAAACAAAGTTTTCTATTACAAAAAGGGCATAAAACAAACGGAAAAAAATAAACTGTAACAAAATAATAAAAACTTGAACAGTAATTGACGGATAAAGCTGAAGTTGACTTAGAGATTTAGGTGTCAAGTATGACATATTTTCAACACTTCAATGGGACCCTTTTGGATCTCTGAGAAATGTAATGGATTTTATTTTTAAAAAACGGTAATTCCTCAAAAAAATATAATGATTCAAAATCAATGTTGTCATGAATTATTCATCTATTTAAGGCTCCAATTACTTAACATCAAATGCAATTATAGTTAATTCACTCTTACCCATATTTTGGGTGGAAAATAATACGTATTTTGTGTATTTGTCATAAAAAAAACATTTTCTTTAAACAAATGGACATTAAACAAAAAAAGGAAATATCAAATAATAACACTTGTAGATATTTTAAAATATTTAAATTTAAAAAAAATTATAGTAAATAAATAAACCCTAACCCTAACATTTGTATGACTGAGACCCTTCCGTATCCCCTGGACCATGCTTGAGGGGAGCCCTGAAGGTTAAAAAAAAAAATTAAAAAAAAAAAATATATATATATATATATATATATATATATATATATCCACACTTATAGGTTCGATAAAGAAAAATATCCAAATGGACCCCGCATGCTTTGATTTTTCAGTGTGCGGCCATCAGTGGAAAAAGTTTGAACACCCCTGTTCTAAAGTGTGCCTCAATTGCCACCCTGTTTTTTTTTACTGTTTATTATTTATTTACTCTTTATTTGTATATGTATCCAAAACATACACTAGTTTGTGTCTGTTTCTTGCTTTATATAAAAAAAACGATAATATTTCAAATAAAAAGCTCTAACTTCCGGTCACCTCGAGACCGCCGTTCTCGAGTCCGGCAGCGGTACACTTCCGGGTGAAAGTAAGCCAGGCATCTTTCTTCCAATATTCTAATACATAAATTCATCTCTTCGTTTAAAGCAGAACAAATTGAATCATTAACTAACGACGTGGTTTATAAAGATCACCATACATGGACAGCCCAACTATTGGCTTTGGAGTTCGATTAAACTAAGGTGATGCCAATTAAGCTAACATGTTAGCTGAGCCAGGAATGAATGGACTTTTAAGGGTAGTGTCATGTCTGTGATCATGTTTTGTTTAGTTATGTTTTACTTGGTTTTTGGACACTTTTTAGTTCTTGTCTTCACTCCCTTGCTTTGTCACCATAGTAACCATTAGTTTCACCTGGTTCACATCCTCATGTCACGCACCTGTCTCACGTTTTCTCATTTTGAGTCACGCACCTGTTTTCACTAATCATGTCACCAGTATTTAAGCTTGTTGTTGCCAGACAGTCGGCCTGGTGACATTATCTATCTATCCGTCCATGCTACCCATGATATTCATGTCCACCTTTGTTATTCATGCTTCATGCCATGCCACAGTAAGTGTTTTTGTTTCGTGTTCTTAGTTAATTGTAGTGATGGGTTGATGAGGCCTCATGAAGCGTTTCGACACATTGCAAAACTGTATTGATACTGTGTCGATACTGTGTCACTAAATACTGACATCTGCTGGACATTAAAAATCACTACAGGCAACCTATGGACCGACTCAACTGACACTGATTTTATGCCCTAGTACAGGGGTCACCAACCTTTTTGAAACCAAAAACTACTTCTTGGGTACTGATTAATGCGAAGGGCTACCAGTTTGATACACACTTAAATAAATAAATGTATTGTCATTTGTAAGTTACACGTAAGTGTGATTTAAACAAGAATAGCTAAATAAATACATTTATATATATAAAAAAATGTGTATTTCTGTCTGTCATTCCGTCGTACATTTTTTTTTCCTTTTACGGAAGCTTTTTGTAGAGAATAAATGATGAAAAAAACACTTAATTGAACGGTTTAAAAGAGGAGAAAACACGAAAAAAATTAAAATAAAATTTTGAAACATTGTTTATCTTCAATTTCGACTCTTTAAAATTCAAAATTCAACCGACAAAAAGAAGAGAAAAACTAGCTTATTTGAATCATTTTGAAAAAATTAAAAAAATAATTTTTGGAACATCATTAGTAATTTTTCCTGATTAAGATACATTTTAGAATTTTGATGACATGTTTTAAATCTTTGAGCTATTTTAGAACAGGCCAGCGGGCGACTGATCTGGTCCTTACGGGCTACCTGGTGACCGCGGGCACCGCGTTTGTGACCCCTGCCCTAGTATATACAATAATATAAACCAAGTCATTGTATTTCATTTAGGATTATTTCATATCTTCATTTAAATAAAAATATTTTTTTATCTTTTTTAGATACAGTCAATAAATGTGAACATGCATCATAACATGGAAATCTAAGAGAACGTGTTGTGGATGATTGTGGACTGGGAATTTTTTTAATTTTATTTTATTACACATTTTTATAAAAAAAAAAAGGAAAGTTTTTCCGACGTATTACATTTTAGACGATTTCTCTTCTTAGTTATTATTTCTCCGGCTGTAGAAAAGACCCACTCACAGGGCACAGAGGAGGCGTCAGTGCGACACAGTTCGCGTATCGGTCACGTGACCAAAACAGCTCATGATCGGTCACGTGACTTTCTAAAAGCGGTACACGCACCGACACAGGGTTTCGCTCTATGAGCTCGACGCATGCGCCGATGCATCGGTGTTGCCGGACCCATCACTAATAAATATGTATTTACCTTCACGTCCACGTCTTGACAGGTAGACCTTTTTCCAGTTCAGTAGCTAACACTTTTTTTGGCTGCTATTTGTTAAATGGATGCTTTCCAGTTCATTATTTATTTTCCATCAACTTCTGCAGTGAAGTGAATTATATTTATATAGCGCTTTTCTCTAGTGACTCAAAGCGTTTTACATAGTGAAACCCAATATCTAAGTTACATTTAAACCAGTGTGGGTGGCACTGGGAGCAGGTGGGTAAAGTGTCTTGCCCAAGGACACAACGGCAGTGACTATAGGATGGCGGAAGCGGGGATCGAACCTGGAACCCTCAAGTTGCTGCCACGGCCACTCCGCCAACCTAGCAGTACCGCCCCAGTGTGTGAAGCAGTTTGAACTAGAGATGTCCGATAAATGCGTTAAAATGTAATATCGGAAATTGTCGGTATCGTTTTTTTTATAATCGGTATCGTTTTTTTTGTTTTTTAATTTTTTTAAATTTTTATTAAATCAACATAAAAAACACAAGATACACTTACAATTAGTGCACCAACCCAAAAAACCTCCCTCCCCATTCACACTCATTAACACAAAAGGGTTGTTTCTTTCTGTTATTAATATTCTGGTCCCTACATTATATATCAATACAGTCTGCAAGGGATACAGTCCGTAAGCACACATGATTGTGCGTGCTGCTGGTCCACTAATAGTACTAACCTTTAACAGTTAATTTTACAAATTTTCATTAATGACTAGTTTCTATGTAACTGTTTTTATATTGTTTTACTTTCTTTTTTTATTCAAGAAAATGTTTTTAATTTATTTATCTTATTTTATTATTATTTTTAAAAAGTACCTTATCTTCACCATACCTGGTTGTCCAAAGTAGGCATAATAATGTGTTAATTCCACGACTGCATATATCGGTATCGGTAATTAAAGAGTTGGACAATATCGGGATATCGGCAAAAAGCAATTATCGGACATCCCTAGTTTGAACCTATTCTATTTTAACCCCACCGTGTTTGTTCATATATTAAACGCTGTGTGTGTGAAGTCCCAAGGTTGATTCTTCTCCCTCTTTTACAATTAATAGCCATAACCTCCTCCTTAACTTCCATCCTTCGACTGGATAGATGGAGGAGTTGGACATTTCACCTGCAGCTATGATCACATCACCATGGAAACGGCCTACAGGTACTGCAGTTGATGAACTAGTTGTTCACAAAATTTAACATTTAATGTCAATTCCACTACTTTTTTCACCAAGTACCCCCTCAGGAAAAGAAACACTTCAATGACCAACAATATAATACTGTAGCGTAGTAGGCCTAAGTATTAATTAATAACAAGGCAGAGGTTTTATATAATAAGTATATTTAATTATTTTGGCCACAGTTTGAACGGCAACACAGTGTTTGCGATTTTGTTATTCTTATAGCCAGACTTGTGTTTATTTTCCGTAGCTGACGGTTTCGGCCAAAACTGTTGCCTTCCTCAGAGGTTGTCAAAAATGAATAAAGGAAAATAAAACACTACTTTAATCCAGTGATTCTATGGATGAATGTTTGAGAATCACTGCACTACTACAACTATGTCCATGTGTAACAAATCAATTAGCAGTTTCAATGATGCTGGGCGTTAAAAAAGATGGAGGACGTTGTCGTTGTACCCCACAACCACAATTTTAAGTCGATAAAATTTAGTAGGGTTGTCAAAAGTGACAAGTTAAACTCATGTGATTTATCAAAGGAAAAATATTGCGTTAATTATGAATACATTTAGATTAATCAAATTTATTTTGACCGTACAAGCTCTTTTTATCTGAACCGCTATACAGCCAGTGATCAGATCAATGCATATGTCTGTACAAAAAGAAGAGACTGGTGTGCTTGCTGACAACTTTCACTCCGAAATACAGCCTGAAAGAACTTAAGATAAAACTTTTATCAAGTTTTGGGCAAATAAATGACATGCATTCAGGCAAAATGTTGAAAAACGTTCCTGGATGACATCCTGACCATAAAATTGCATTTGTGTCCAAATATTGGGGTCTTAAGCCCATTTTAATTACGGAAGCGAGTAATCACCTGTAATTAACCATGATTAATCTGATTTAAAAAATAATCATTTGACAGCCCTAAATTTAAAAAGTATTTCAATATGTATTTGATTTATGTCATATTTATACATAGATCTAAACACACATTTCCAAATTAATATACTTCTTAAAATATTGAATGTGACAATTATTTCATAAGTTATAAAAAACTTGAATTGTTTTTAGTTTTTATTTCCCAAGCATACATTATAATTGAGAGTTGTTCCGGCAGTTCTAACAGTTGCCACTGGGTGGCGTCAGAGAAGCACCTTCACGGAGCTGGAAACCCTTCCATTGATTGATTGAAACTTTTATTAGTAGATTGTACAGTATAGTACATATTCCTTACAATTGACCACTAAATGGTAACACCCGAATAAGTTTTTCAACTTGTTTTAAGTCGGGGTCCACTTATATTGATTCATGATACAGATATATACGATCAAGCCCGGCCCTAACCAATCTGGCGCCCTAGGCAAGATTTTAGGTGGCGCCCCCCCACATCGGCAGTGAAGTGTATATACTCACAAGAAACCGAATAGCTTTGTCTTTGACCTTTTTTTTTTTACTTACAACTAACCCTAATATATAAAGGGGTGGAAAAAAGTGACTATTACCTGCAGGTCAAACATTAGCTAACCAGAAGGCAATAACAATGTAAACAAAAAAACACCTGCTTAAAAGATCTAATACAAATGTCCCTGAGGAATGTAAGGTGGGAGTACTGTAATTAGCTAACATTACATTATTATTTTCCATAACAATTTAGCCCCTCCACAATATTAACCCGACGTTAAAACAGAACTAGCTATTTATTGATTAGCAATTGCCGAATCATGTAGCATTAGCTTAATGCTAAAAAGCCAGGTTACTATCACATTCTGTAACATACAAATAATTTCATGCAGGCTAACGTTACCTACCTGCTACCTCTGTCTTTTCTCGTTTCTCCTCCTCTTCTTTTCTCTTTTTTCTTCCCTGTGTTGATTTTTTGATGTGGTGACGTCCAAAAAGAGTCATGATACGGGAAGGGAGGGGGCGCACCGTGCGGGGGAGAGGAGGGGGCGTAATGTTGTAACAAATAATATTTCTATTAAATAGGCTTTACTTTGCATTTTAATTAACGTGGGATTATTTTTTGTATTTAGAAACAATAGTACCAACTTTTTTTTTTTCTTTTTTTCTTTTTCTCCAACATTTGTGGCACTGGCGTGGCGCCCCCTGATGGACGGCGCCCTTAGCATTTGCCTATACGGCCTATGCCACGGGCCGGCCCTGTATACTATCATCATAATATACAGTCATCACACAAGATAATCATCAGAGTATATACATTAAATTATTTACATTATTTACAGTCCGGGAGGGCTTGATATCAACACTTCAGTCATCAACAATTGCATCATCAGAGAAATGGACATTGGAACAGTGTAGGACTGACTTGGTAGGATATTTGCAGCAAGTAGTGGACATAGAGAGAGAGATCAGAAAGCATAAGAATAAGTATCTACATTAGATTATTTACATTTGATTATTTACAATCCGAGGAGGCAGGATGTGGAAGGGAGGGTGTTAGTTTAGGGTTGTGGAAGGGAGGGTGTATCCATCCTCTTCTTCTTACTTGACAGGTTCATAGGAAATAATGTCGCAGTGTTTGTTTGATCCTGCAACCAAACATCGACAAAAAAACAACTCCCAGTTGAAGAAGACAAGCGGGGAAAAATACAGAACAAGAGTTTTTTTTTTAAAACATGTAAAAAGGGTTTTTATTGTGAGGGTTTGGCTATGGGCCCAATATGCCATAAACAGAACAGTGCAGTTACAATTAAAATATTTATTTTACGTTGTCCCTTTATTTAGTGACGCCACCAACACTGATCACTTAACAAATTCAGTCATTAAAATCTACAGTAACTACAGTGTGCGTACAAAGTAGTCGGTGAAATGTGAAAAAGGTGTCACACGCTCACATGTCATGTGACCACCGGAGAACTTCTCGTGTTTGACGAGAAGTGTCACGCTGCTGATGTCGTAAGAGTGAGGCAAAGTACACGAGTCACTAGAGTGTGGGTGGCCGTCGGCGCAGCAGCGTGGGAAATGATTCAGGAAGTGGCTGTCGTACAGAAAATGGTGAAGATCATGAGGTCTTGTGTGCAAACGCTTTGAAAAGAGGCCATCAAGATTCCAGCGTGGTCCTCACACTCAACCTGAACCGCTGAAAGCCAAACACAATTAAGTACGTAAAAAAAACGCTGCCAAACATAAAAGCGGAGAGTGTGAGGCTCACTTTGAAGTCATCGATGTAGGTGAGGAAGAAGCAGACGAAGCTGAAGGCCACAATCCACTCGCAGACGGCGCTGGCCACATGGAAGGGATAATCCTGCAAAGACAAGAAACATGTCGTTGCATGAACAAATACATGTTTGGAAGATGTGCCCAGTATGTCGGGGTCGGTACCTTGCCTCCTGTGTCCCTGTGCAGGTCCGTTTGTTTCACGAAAAAGGCACAAACGACAGCTTGGGTTGTTTTGTGTAAGGAAACAACAAAGTGTTGCTACAAGAGACTGGACACACCTTTTAGACTCATCTCAATCTGTAATACGGCAAAAGCATATTTAGTAATCTGTTTGAAAATTGAGCAATTACCCAGGACGGTATTCACGAGGGGACGCCGCACGGATGACAAGGAAAAAAGATTCCTATTTATTTGTGCTTAGCGCCTAGGCCAGGGGTAGAGAACCTATGGCTCTAGAGCCAGATGTGGCTCTTTTGATGACTGCATCTGGCTCTCAGATACATTTTAGCTGACATTGCTTAACACGATAAGTAGTGAATAATTCCGCTGGTAATCTGTTTTAAAAATAACGTTCAAATTATAAAACATTCTCATGCATTTTAATCCATCCATCCGTTTTCTACCGCACCTGTTCAAGAAGTCGCATTAATGGTAAGAAGAATTATATTTTTTATTGGTTAGCTTTAGAATAACAATGTTATTAAAAAGAATAAGAGACTTATTATACTCTGAAAAGGTTGGTCTTACTTAAAAATGCACGCATTTAGTTGTATTCAGTGTTAAAAAATATCATATGGCTCTCACGGAAATACATTTTGAAATATTTGGCTTTCATGGCTCTCTCAGCCAAAAAGGTTCCCGACCCCTGGCCTAGGCTAATGGCGCTTCAGATCAGGATCCACGTTGGAGGGGCGCCCTCTATAGGCGGAGCACCGGCCTCGCTATACTAACATGGGGGAGATTAACCCAGATCAAGTTTAATCTCAGGTTAATTAGAAGTAAGAAAAGTAAATAAAAACAGAAATTGTGCGTGCGCGAAGCGGAGCGCCGAAAAAAGAAAAACCACGACAGAGTGGAAAGATAGCCAAGGGCCCAAAAAAGACCAGAGAGAGGTTTTGCGATTATTTAAATATTTGCACTGTCAAACGGAGCAGATATTTCACAACCTAAAAGTCCATTTTGGTACCTAACACCAATCTATGTTAACAAATGTTTTATTGAAACACACGTGAGGACATATTAGCATATTGCGACTAAGTTATTTGTCCTAAAATCAAACACCACTCCTCCAAATACAGTGGTACCTCAACCTACGAGTATCTTTAGATACGAGCTGTGTCTCTGCTTTTTTATATCATTAACATGAAGCATAATGCCATGCTGCTCGGGGGCGTAGTAAATGTCAAATGAATGCCGGAAAATCCGCCTCAAAACATTTGTCTCCTCACTAGCATGAGCTTATAGCTACAGATAGACATATCTTTGTTCTACGACCATGAGAAAGTGAATGTACAGTCAAGAAAATAAGTATTTGAACACCCTGCTATTTTGCAAGTTCTCCCACTTAGAAATCATGGAGGGGTCTGAAATTTTCATGGTAGGTGCATGTCCACTGTATGAGAGATAACCTAAAAAGAAAAATCCAGAAATCTCAATATATGATTTTTTAACAATTTATTTGTGTGATACAGCTGAAAATAAGTATTTGAACACCAACATTAATGTTTGGTAGCGTAGCCTTTGTTTGCAATTACAGAGTTCAAACGTTTCCTGTAGTTCTTCACCAGGTTTGCACAGTCTACAGGAGAGATTTTGGCCCACTCCTCCACACAGATCTTCTCTAGATCAGTCAGGTTTCTGGGCTGTCGCTGAGTAACACAGACTTTCAGCTCCCTCCAAAGATTTTCAATTGGATTTAGGTCTGGAGACTGGCTAGGCCACTCCAGAACCTCAATATGGTTCTTACAAAGCCACTTCTTGGTTTTCCTGGCTGTGTGCTTTGGGTCATTGTCATGTTGGAAGATCCAGCCATGACTCATCTTCAATGATCTGACTGAGGGAAGGAGGTTTTTGGCCAAAATCTCACAATACCTGGCTGCAGTCATCCTCTCCTTAATACAGTACAGTCGTCCTGTCCCATGAGCAGAAAAACACCCCCAAAGCATGATGCTACCACCCCCATGCTTCACAGTAGGGATGGTGTTCTTGGGATGCTACGCATCATTCTTCTTCCTCCAAACACGTACAGTGGAATTATGACCAAAAAGGTAAATTTTGGTCTCATCTGTCCACAAAACTTTCTCCCATGACTCCTTTGGATCATCCAAATGGTCATTGGCAAACTTAAGACGGGCCTTAACATGTGCTGGTTTAAGCAGGGGAACCTTCCGTGCCATGCATGATTTCAAAGCATGACGTCTTAGTGTATTACCAACAGTGACCATGGAAACAGTGGTCCCAGCTCTTTTCAGGTCATTGACCAAGTCCTGCCGTGTAGTCCTGGGCTGATTCCTCACCTTTATTAGCATCATTGAGACCCCACGAGGCGATATCTTGCATGGGGCTCCACTCCGATTGAGATTGACCGTCATGTTTAGCTTCTTCCATTTTCTAATGATTGCTCCAACACTGGACCTTTTTTCACCAAGCTGCTTGGCAATTTCTCCGTAGCCCTTTCCATCCTTGTGGAGTTGTACAATTTTGTCTCTGGTGTCTTTGGACAGCTCTTTGCTCTTAGCCATGCTGAATGTTTGGGTCTTACTGATTGTATGGGGTGGACAGGTGTCTTTATGCAGCTAACGACCTCACACAGATGCATCTGATTCAGGATAATACAGTGGAGTGGAGGAGGACTTTTAAAGGCGGACTAACAGGTCTTTGAGGGTCAGAATTCTAGCTGATAGACAGGTGTTCAAATACTTATTTTCAGCTGTATCACACAAATAAATTGTTAGAAAATCATAGATTGTGATTTCTGGATTTTTCTTTTTAGGTTATCTCTCATACAGTGGACATGCACCTACCATGAAAATTTCAGACCCCTCCATGATTTCTAAGTGGGAGAACTTGCAAAATAGCAGGGTGTTCAAATACTTATTTTCTTGACTGTAAATGACAGTGCTAAGAAAGAGAAGCAGATGATATTCATTGAACTAAGGAAACCATCCCTATCATGACCGACATGCGACGCAGTTCAAGCCGAGCAATGCTAGTCTACGCCATACTGGAAGCTGGAGGAGCCAGCTTTTGCGCCGGCTGGAAGGAGCTAAACTTTAGTAGTCCGTTCTCACAAGTAGTACCAGCATTCAGAGCGGCACTGCTCACAAGGGCTTCCCGCGCCATGACCGAGCTGTGCGGCCTCAGTGAGGGGTAACTACTACTGTAACTCCAGAGGAAAATATCCAACCATCAACCAACATCTCTATGGACTGCAGCCGCTTTCAAATGGAAAATAATGGATTTGATCAGTTATAGTGATAAGTATAGAGTTAGACACTCATATTGTTTTGTTTTCAAACAATATTTCTTATCTAAAAATGAGCTTTCCTTTTTGAAAGGCATGTTGCATGGTAAAGTTGTGATGTTTTTGGTGAGCTAACCACAGATTAAATTGATTCCAATTTCAAGCAGAGTCATGTAGAAAAGAGAGTATGGCCAACTCGGTTTCAGGCGATCTCCTCAATGATTGGTCAAAGGCGGCAACTTTGAGCTAATACTATGTGTTTGTGGTGCTTCCTTGTTAATTTTTCGATGTGTAAAAATGCCC
The DNA here is from genome assembly GCF_033978685.3 of Nerophis lumbriciformis. Lineage (NCBI taxonomy): Eukaryota > Metazoa > Chordata > Actinopteri > Syngnathiformes > Syngnathidae > Nerophis > Nerophis lumbriciformis. Next base: position 51,262,000 of record NC_084552.2, read on the forward strand.
TCTTAGGGCTGCTCCACCCGTGAGAATTGTAGAAAACTTTTACATCGCTTTCCCCACAACATGGAAAGAAGACAAATATGGGAAGTGAAGGTTCGCCATCAACCCTGGAGAGCCACCGATTACAGCGTCTTGTGCCCGGTAAACATCTGTGTTTTGTTCAGTAGAGAAAACACAGAAGCTAATACAAATAACAGAAGAAAATAATAAATCAAAGAGATGGTTTGACAAAAACAGACTATGTTTGAATCTCAGTAAAACTAAAATAATGCAGTTCGGTAGCAGCAGAAGTGAAAGTCAAACACAAATACAAATAGACTGAGTAGACATTGAAAGAGCAAAAGAAACCACATTTTGTGCAATCATAGATAAGAAAATGAACTAGAAACCTCATATCAAAAATATACAGCATAATGTAGCCAGAAATACAAAAATAATGAATAAAGCAGAATGTGTGCTGAACTACTGCTCGCCATTGTTAGTTATTGTGCAGAAATATGGGGAAATAAGTACAAAAACACACTTATTCACTTAGCATGTTACAAAAACGAAAGATCAGTTAGAATAATACATAATGAATGTTACATACAGTGATTACAAATACATTGGAAGATTTTGGCAAAATGAGGGTATTAAGTTATTTTTTCGGTCGTTCCGTGTATTTTTTTTACATTTATTGCGCTATTGGGAGCAGAAACACTGCTGGTATGGAGGAGCAGAGTGTGTCAAATACGGCTGCAAAATTATACTTCCACAAAATAAAAGCACGTTTTATTGTAAGTTTATGGGTCGGAATATAAAACTATATTTAGACCTCTTAATATGGTTTATTTGGTCATAAAAACTAACGTTAGAACGACAGCAATGCATGCATACGGCCATAGTCACACACGTCATTGGTAGCAATCATGGCGCCTCTCGTTTAGTTGGCCATTAGAGATGCGCGGTTTGCGGACACAACCGCGGAGTCCGCGGATTATCCGCGGATCGGGCGGATGAAATTAAAAAAAATAAGATTTTATCCGCTCGCGGGTCGGGTCGGGCGGATTAATTAGATATTTTTTTTATTTTATTTTATTTTTTTTTTTTTGCGGGTGGCAGTTAAACCAATTGGGAAATATATATACATAGTTAAATGTTGTTACCCACATACGAAAAACAAGCAGGCACCTGCTGCATATGCCACAACAGAAGAAAAAAAAGAAAAAGAGATGGACACTTTTACGGAGGGAGAAGGGACGCCTCGCCGGGGTCTGGGACCGAGGCCCCTTCCCCCGAGAGGGCCCCACCGGGAGCCGTAGCTGAGGCGATCCGCGAGAAGGGCCTGACGCACGTCCAGGGTCACTACCGCGCCCACCGCACCGACACCCCGCCTCGTCCGCTTTCGCCGCGGCCGGCGTCACGCGCAGCAGGTAAGCAGCTTACCTGCCCGCCACCCCCGTGGCCGGGGGCTCGTAACATGGGTCACTCCGCGCGCGCCGCCCGCGCAGCTTACCTGCTTGCCACCCCTGTTGCCGGGGGCGCGTAAAAGGTGTCACTCCGCGCTCAGTGCGCTCACGAAAGGGGTGGGGCTCACCCTGGTTGATATAGAGAGCAGGACAGTGGCCATGGAATTTCATTTAAGGTTTGTGATAAACCATCAAACTCATTCGTTAAAAGGACTCTATAGTAATGTAAAGTGAATTTTTCTGGACATTATCATGCAAGAAAAGTTTATTTTTGGGATCGCGATCACCGCGTAATGATTTTTAAAGGTTGCATTACATTATTAACTGTCCCATGTGATCAGCCAGTGCAATTGGAAGTCCATGCTCAATTATTGCCTCCGTAAATAAAACTTCGGCATTTATCACATCCAAAGAATCTGTTTGGGCGACGAAAAACGTTGAAAGTTTTCCACTTGTATCGCTAGCAACGGCATTAGACTTGTGTTTTTTTGTCCCAACGTGGTCTTTTACATCGCTAATTCCTCCGTGTCCGATCGAAAAATCTTGTCTGCACAAGGTGCAATTCGCGTAGTTTTCACCCTTTTTTTTTTTTTAAATTAATATTAGATATATAACAACGGGCGGATGGCGGGCGGATGCAGTTCTGATCAAACGTTACATCGGGTGGATGGCGGATGGTTGACGACTTTCTGACGCGGTTGCGGATGAGATAAATTGCCTATCCGCGCATCTCTATTGGCCATACTCTCTTTATACACGGGTCTGGCTTTAAGATACATGTATTCCGAGATACGAGCTTGGTCATAGCCCTAATTGTGCTTGTTGGTTGAGGTACCACTGTTATACCTTTTCAACAATGTATGTGTTAAATACATTGTCACTCAATTTGTCCTACTTTATCAGAGTATTTTTAAAATGTACTGTATCACAGGTTTGGTTGTTTTCTACTTTAAAAAAAAAAAAAAAAAAAAAAAAAAAAGTAATATGCTAGTGATAGAAGTAATAGTAATGCTCCTACGGTAAAAAAGTGACATTTCAGTTTTGTGCGTTTATAAAAAGAAAGAGTAAAGGTCATTACAAAAATCCTTTTTTACGGTGAAGGTGACCATACTGCTCATGGATTGGATGTTCTCCACCATTCGGCCATCCATTTTGCTTCTGGTGTGCCTTTTTCTATCCCGCCATTGTGATATGTACAAACTGATGGGCTGGTTTCATCACTGGGCTCTGCTTGTCGAAAAGAGTAGCTATATTTCATGCATTCTTTTAATTCTATGCTAAAAACTAATTCCCGTTATTTACAGTCCTTGTTTCTCAAATTAGTCTTCTTTGATGATGGAATCTTGTACAAAAATCAAACCAAATTGCGTGAGATGGGCCAATACACTATTTGAGTAGGTCAAAATATAATATCAGATTTAGAGTTTAAAAATACAGAAATTTAAGTTTTATTTCGAAAGCGATGACCAGCAAATGGCTCTGACTGGATAGGACGCCCGAATCATTTATCCATATTTTCTTTGCAATATGCTAAGGGTCAATAAAAAACAAGCTGCTGGCTGAGAATGACCTCAGGGCTACTCTTTCCTTCTCTATACTGAAGCGACCAGTATATTGTATGTGGTAAAACGTGCTAGGATACTTGGGAAGAAGGCCAAAGAGGCGATGACGGCCACAGCCAACCGTACTCGACACACAATCATGGAGGAGCCGTACGGATAGGCGCTATAAGAAACGACACACTGGAGGATGATGTAGAGGACGCCCGAAACGAAGAAGAGCAAGGCTCCTAGGCCGTGGACCACCATCACTGCCGTCTCCTAAGGTCAGAGACAGGCGGTTATTGGACAGTCAGTCGTGTCAAAGTACCTATGAAGAGTGAAGACGCACTTGGAACGTGGCCACGACACACATTCCCAAGCAGGAGAGCATTCCCAGCACCTGTGTTGTCCTATTCAGACATGGACTCACCACCCTGGTTTCCTCACTCAGCTTCTCCACATACTTGAACCTGGCGTAGATTGTGGCCGTGCCTGCAAGACACGCGCACACAAACATAATCACCCTTTCGTTTTCTTCTAAAAACAGAAGTGCGACATTTCTGGAAAGTTTGCTTCCTCCTCATGTGATAGCAGATTTGATCATATTTCATCTTATTGTGACTGCCAAAAAAGTTTGAAAAAAAACCAACCTCTGTTCCATAATGGCACTGGTGATGATGTAAACATTAATAACCAGAATAAAAAAAGAGGTCGTTATCGGTGCCTCATTTTGATGCTGAATGAAAGCAGCAGCAGCCAGCTACAAGTGTTTGATGGTGATCTTGCGCAAGTAACGTCCTGTTAGTAGACACTAGGGATGTAATGATTAACAGCATTTTTTGATAAACTGCGAGAAATTTACCGACATTATTACCGTTTTAAATCAAAATTTTCGTAAAACGATGATTGATAACTACACTTTGATAAACCCAAGGTTTATCAGTGTTTATCATTGACTAAATGCTAACATTAATACAAGAGACAAAATGTATTTCCCCATGAAGTAAATGGAGAGCACAATACCTACTAAAAACACTCTAAAAGATTTTACCATTGCGTACAGTTATGCCCCTAGTGTTTGTTCGAGGTATTGTTTGTAATTGTAGTTATCAGCACGGCTTCCATCTGTTATTGCTTTGAACTGGAAGTAGAAGTAGAGTAGTTTGTAGCAGATCTTACATGGAGCTGTCAAGCAACGTCTGTAAGTGCAAGTTCACTTAGATGAGGGGTGTCCAAAGTGCGGCCGAGGGGCCATTTGTAGCCTGCAGCTTGTTTTTTATTGGCCCGTGACACACAAAATAAACACATCCCGGATTAGGACATTGAGCTACACAAAAAAAGGATGTAAGGAACTGGCTGAAATCACCCAAAAAAGTGTGTTTAAGCTCTCAAAAAGGTTTTAGTTGGCAGACTAATAACAAGAAAATTAACTATATCAAAGAGTTAAGATGAGATATTACACTCATTTGCTTCTATGACCCAAAGCTAAGGTGTGGATGTTTGGTTCAGATAGTTTGGCATGGATCTATAGGCCTCCATTGAATTGGTTTTACCATCCGCATCAGTGTCAATTTTGACAGATGTTTTTGATTTAGTTTTAGTTATAGTTTTTTGACAAAAATGTGTTTCAGTCATATTTTAGTCATCTAAATTAATTTAGTTTTAGTCGTCGAAATTCTTCAACATTTTAGTCGACTAAAATATAAAGTATAGCGGACAACGCATCTTTGAAGGTGTCTTGAAAGCCCTTTTATTAATTATTATTGCAGAGCATCTCAAAAACTAAAATCACAACAAGACCTGCACTCTATGAATATTTCAATAGGTACATTTCACACTAAACCTTATTGTGTGTTATTGTTTTACTTGAAATGTAGCATTTTTTTTCAAATGTGGCATAATACATGACTAAAATGGTCACAAGAAGAAACTAGTTTTATTGTAGATTGGCGGGCAAGCTCACCTATACGTACAACAAAAGTAGCGGTAGAATAAGCAGTCTTGCTCCTTTACTCACTTAACAGTAAGACAATATGAGTCATTTGGAAATATTAGTTAACGTAGATGTCCTGATGATTAGCCTTTGGAAGACGCCTTAAGTTAGTTGTATTTTTACCAGAGAAAATGAAACCACAGGGTTTACAACATGTCTTGTTGTCTACCTTGCAAAGGTAAAATGTGTTCATATGTCTTCTATATCTTCCAGGGGTAGAATACATATTGTAATGATGTGTGTAACAATACAGAATAAGGATGTAAATCCATCCATCCATTTTTTACCGCTTGTCCCTTTTGGGGCGTCGGGGGGTCGCTGGAGCCTATCTCAGCTGCATTCGGGCGGTAGGCGGGGTACACCTACTCAGTGGCCTAGTGGTTAGAGTGTCCGCCCTGAGATCGGTAGGTTGTGAGTTCAAACCCCGGCCGAGTCATACCAAAGACTATAAAAATGGGACCCATTACCTCCCTGCTTGGCACTCAGCATCAAGGGTTGGAATTGGGGGTTAAATCACCAAAATGATTCCCGGGCGCGGCCACCGCTGCTGCCCACTGCTCCCCTCACCTCCCAGGGGGTGATCAAGGGTGATGGGTCAAATGCAGAGAATAATCTCGCCACACCTAGTGTGTGTGTGACAATCATTGGTACTTTAACTTTAACTTTAACACCCTGGACAAGTCGCCACTTCATTGCAGGGCAGGGATGTAAATGATATGATAATTTCACATCACGATTATTGTGACCAAAATTATCATGGTTATCGTTATTATTGTGGAATGTGCTCAACAAGCTTTTTAAACATAACTAAAATAAATAGACATCCTGTTAAAAAAAAGACTATTTTGCATTTCTTGTGTTTAAGTTTCACTGGAGTGTTTTGTCCTAGTATTTCATCTGTTTTATTAGCTAATCTTTTATTGTTGTACTGTAAATATTTGTTGTACAGTAGCACTTTAAGATGTATTTATATGAAAAGTGTGCAACAAATATATATTCTAAATATGTATCTCTTCTGATGGGCGTTGTCTGTCGTACTCTGTTCAGCGGTACTTGAACGCACCATAAAAAACACCTTGTCTCTTTTCCTCTGAGGAAAGGTCGATCATCATAACTCTGTGCTAAGAGAGCACAGCTTGTAGGTTCAATGTGCACAACTGAATAGCTTAGATGCTCAGACAGTAATGTGTTTATAGAAGTTTGGATTGGGGTATGTTGTTTATAACGGGGAAAGACGTATGTCTCTTGTTTTCAAACTAGCGAGCTGGCACCAGTAAGTCCGCCGTGGCCCACAAGATTATAAAAAGTGGAGTTATCGGTTTTTAGATCATTTTCATTCTAAAGGGTAATACTAACCGTCAGGAGTGTTGTCCTCGTCATCATTGTTATCGTTTATTGTTACAGCCCTACAATATAGGCTTGTTTTCCAGTGAAAAAGTCCCAACACTGTGTCTTAGCAGTTATAGTTCTGATCGGATATCCCCTGCATGCTACTGTGACTGGATGGATTCCTAACTTGTCCCACCTGCATAAAGACTAAAATAAATATGATTAGATTTCATTTTTTATTCGTCAACTGAATTGTCAATTAATTTTGTCGTTTTCATCAATGTTCATTTGCTGTGACTCGTTATCGCCCTATTTTAGTCAGGGGAAAATAGGTCGTTGACGATAACAAACAAGAACATTTTTAAAATCTACTATACAAAGTGGCCCCCACGTCCTTTAATTTTTTTTATATGCGGCCCTCAATGTAAGACATTTTGGCACCCTTTTTTGAGTGAATGTGGTGTTTTAAGTGTAAAGGAAGTGTTTATAAGTGTGTGAAAGCTGTGTTGATAGGGCTATAAGGAAGTTAAATGCATATAATAATCATGAAAATTATACAATAAACACTGTCCCTACTTTGCGAAAATTAATCGACCATGTGATAATTGAGGAAACACTGTATCAACACACAAGCAAGTTTGATTTTTGCTCGTTCTCAATGTTCTGTATTGTTTTTGGTATTGCTGCAATAATTATGACAATTAGTAGTGGCTTTATTTTTTTAATGTATTACTTATTTTATTTATATTATTGATGTATTCAGTGTTCAACTTTAATGTCACTAAGATAAATAAGCATTGTTTTTTTTAAACAAACATTTGAATGTTTTGTTTTATTTTTAGGTACCGGTTCGGGTGGCGTTTCAAAAGTACTAATCTGGTAGTAGTATCGGTCAAAATGTAATCAATACCCATCCCTACACAAGAGAGATAAAAAAAAATATATAGAAAATGAAACAAATAATACAATATAGTTATGCATATTGAAATAGCAAATGAAATAATAAAAAAAAAAAAGTACCTGCACATGCTGAAACAAATGTCATCAAGCCGAATAAGCAGCTCTCTGGGGGGTTTGCAGCTGTGTCACTGAATACCCCAAAAAAGACAAGATTAGTATTAGATTAGATTTTTGTATTATTATTTTACTTACAACAGAATGCACTCACCTGATAACAGTACAGTGAGCATGTTTTCTAATTATCTCCTGTTTCAATTGTTTGCCCTCAGATCTAACTTGATAGCAAGTCCTGAGTTGATACTTTGACAATTGATTATAGAACGGAAAATCTTTTTTTTAATATTGCAATTAACTAAAGTAAACACAATAACACATGTTTATAAAGCTTCCTTCATTAACTGTAGAATGTCTTAATATTCTTGTAAATCAGATGACATTTCCCTGAGTTTGTATACAATAACAAAAACAACACAAACACAAAAAAAGATTTTGTAATTATAACAATCCATCCATTTTCTACCGCTTGTCCCTTTTGGGGTCGCGGGGGGTGCTGGAGCCTATCTCAGCTGCATTTGGGCGGAAGATTCAAGATTCAAGATTGTTTATTGTCATATGCACAGTTAAACAGACAGTTTGCCGTACAATGAAAATCTTACTTTGCTAGTCCACCCTTCAACAAGTCACACAGGGTACACCCTGGACAAGTCGCCACCTCGTCACAGGGCCAACACAGATAGACAGACAACATTCACACTCACATTCACACACTAGGGCCAATTTAGTGTTGTCAATCAACCTATCCCCAGGTGCATGTCTTTGCAGGTGGGAGGAAGCCAAAGTACTCGGAGAGGACCCTCACAGTCACGAGGAGAATATGCAAACTCCACACAGAAAGACCCTGAGGCTTGGAATCTAACCCAGAACCTTAATAGAAAAAAAATTATCGATGCAATCAAATTAGTATCGTTTATATACCGATACTATACTATGTATTGACAACTACTTTACATTGAAGTTTTAGCGGTTAGCATGGCTTCTTGTGTTGTCCTGCTCAATGTGTAGCATGCTTTGCCGTCCCATGTAGTCAACTCCTCCAGTGGTAATTATGCTTGTAAAAAAGTATACATTTCAGGCATGGAGGCAGGGATTAGTATTATTTTATTTTATTATCTTGAGAGAGATGTGTGTGTGTATATATATGTGTATATATACATATATATATATATATATATATATATATATATATATATATATGTGTGTATGTATGTATGTATGTATACATGTATATGTATGCACACATGTATGTATGTGTGTGTATATATTTGAGGACGGTGGGTAGAGCAACTGCTAGCAACTTGAGAGTTCCAGGTTTGATCCCCCGTTCGATCTGCCATCCAAGTCACAGCCATTGTGTCCTTGGGCAAGACACTTCACCCCTGCTCCCAGTGCCGCTCACACTGGTGTAGGAATGTTTGGTGGTGGTCGGAGAGGCCGTAAGCGCAAATTGGCAGCCACGCTTCTGTCTGTTTAACCCAGAGGTGGGCAAACTTTTTGGCTCAGGGGCCACATTGGCTTTTAAAATTTGACAGATGGGCGAGCACATAATGCATTTAAAAGCATATCATATCTGTTGGAACTATGACTATCTTTACACTGCAGGCCAAAGTGGCCCAAATCAGATTTTTTTTGGGATCTGATTTTTTTCCAGCTGAATGTTTACACTGCAATTAAAATGTGATTTTTATCACACTACAGGATAAACGCGCACATGACCCAGTGCGTCCCTGATGTGGCCCCAATGTGGCCTCGATGTTACTTGCATGCGCACTTCGATAAAATGAAAACAAAGAAAGTTGACCGGGAGTAAGTTGCTACTACCACAAAATTAAAAAAAATGAAATAAGTATTTCTTTACGTGTAAGTATATGAAAGTAATATAATGTATATTAGGATGTATAAAGTCTAATATATTTGGGAGGGTTGTAATCTTTTAATGACTGATAGGTAGAGGAAATGTGGAAATTTGTTCGTCTTAAATAGATTTTGCTCACCGAAACCGGATGTTGTGGTGAAATATCCATTTTCGCTGGCGACTGCATCTTTATGGCGCACACGAGAGACGTAGCTCGCCTAAAGCTGACGAAAAAGTCACATTGGGGTCGGGTCGTATTTAGGTCGCAATGCGTTTTAGACTGAAGCTAAGATAAGAACAAGCTTAAAAAGTAGATGTGTTTCTGTCAGGGGGGTTGGATGATTCCTTAAAATGTTCCAGGTCCATTCACACATTTAAAAAACACTTTAAGACCAATGTCTTGGAAAAATATATCTCTCTTGAATCAACACAGTAGTTAATACTATGATCAATGTTAATTAAAATACTAAATGTGGGATATAAATAATAATGGAAGTATAATTGTTTGTATATAGTATATAAATTGGTACAAAGGTTTAACGCGCGTATAAGGATATTTCACATGCCTTTACTGTGTATATAATTGAACAGTGTCATGTTGTGTATAATGTGTATTTATAATATGTTGTACAAAGGACATTTCATAATTTTCGGAAGTTCATCTTGTACTTGACATTGTTTATAGGGTTAGGCGCTATAAGTGTTCAACTTCAGCCTAAACCCTTTCGGTCTGCAACATTTTCATTTTCATTTTCAATCTATGAATGTGCAACTGTTTGTTTATTTTGTTGACCATTGACCGAAGAATAATAAACTAGTCCTAAAAGTCACATTTGAAAAGATCAGATTCCAATTGGATTCAGGACTACCTCCTGATGTGGACTGAATCTGATGTCAAATGATTAGATTTGAAGCACTTTGGAGCGTTTAGACTGGCCAAAAAAAATCAGATCTGTCACTTGAGGGCAAAAAAAATCAGATTTGGTGTGCAGTGTAAACGGGGCCTAACAGCAGACTTCTCAAACATGGGCTATTTAATTATAAAACATCTATTTTCAACAATATCATATCAGAACCACAAAGAAACATAAAAATGGTATTAGGGTTAATTAACACTTACATTCTCTTTTAGTGGGAGCAGTGTTGTTGATTACCCTTTTTTCAAGTGAGTCGAAGTCTAGTATCAGTTTTGTTGTGGCAATTCTCAAAACAGGTTTTTGTTAAATTCTGTTCTAATAATTGGCGGGCCAGATAAAAAGGACCAACGGGTCGGATGTGGCCCGCGGGCCGTAGTTTGCCCATCCCTGGTCTAACCGCTACAAATGCAGCTTATGTAGAGTGAATAAATGAATGGGTTCTCACTTCTCTGTGAGCGCTTTGAGTGTATAGTGAATGGAAAAGCGCTATATACATATAATCCATTATTATATATGTATATATGTGTATATATAGCTGTTCAGCTGCTCCTGGAGGTACCCAAATCAAAGCGCAAGCTTAGAGGGGACAGGGCCTTCTCTGTTGTGAGTCCCAAACTCTGGAACAATCTCCCTCTCCATGTGAGACAGGCCCCTTCTTTGGCCACTTTTAAGACCCTTTTTAAAACCCATTTTTACTCACTGGCTTTTAACCCAGCATTAGACTTTGAACTTTTTTAAACTGATTATAACTTTTTCAACTTTTATCCCTACCTACTCAGTGGCCTAGTGGTTGGAGTGTCTGCCCTGAGATCGGTCGGTAGGTTGTGAGTTCAAACCCCGGCCGAGTCATACCAAAGACTATAAAAATGGGACCCATTACCTTCCTGCTTGGCACTCAGCATCAAGGGTTGGAATTGGGGGGTTAAATCACAAAAAAAATATTCCCGGGCGCGGCCACCGCTGCTGCTCACTGCGCCCCTCACCTCCCAGAGGGTGATCAAGGGTGATGGGTCAAATACAGAGAATAATTTTGCCACACCTAGTGTGTGTGTGTGACAATCATTGGTACTTTAACTTTAACTTTAACTGCTTTGTATCAACAAATTTGTATTTGCTATTTCTATGTACATATCTATATGTGTATACCGGTATGTATGTATGTATGTATGTACATACATATATATATATATATATATATATATATATATATATATATATATATATATATATATATATATATATATATATATATGCTGGATTTCCCCCAGGGATCAATAAAGTACTTTCTATTCTATATATGTGTATATATATATATTAAGGGTGTGGGAAAAAATCGATTAGAATTTGAATCGCGATTCTCACATTGTGCGATTCAGAATCGATTCTCATTTTTAAAAAATCTTTATTTTTTTAATGTAGTTTTTTAAATTTTTTATATATATTTTATTTAATTAATCAGTCCAACAAAACAATAAACAGCAATACCATAACAATGCAATCCAATTCCAAAACCAAACCCGACCCAGCAACACTCAGAACTGCAATAAACAGAGCAATTGAGGAGACACAAACATGACACAGAACAAACCAAAAGTAGTGAAACAAAAATGAATATTATCAATAACAGTATCAATATTAGTAACAATTTCAACATAGCAGTGATTAAAAATCCCTCATTGACATTATCATTAAACATTTATAAAAAAAATTTAAAAAAAAGGAACAATAGTGTCACAGTGGCTTACACTTGCATCGCATCTCATAAGCTTGACAACACACTGTCCAATATTTTCACAAAGATAAAATAAGTCATATTTTTGGTTCATTTAATTGTTAAAACAAATTTACATTATTGCAATCAGTTGATAAAACATTGTCCTTTACAGTTATAAAAGCTTTTTACAAAAATCTACTACTCTGCTTGCATGTCAGCAGACTGGGGTAGATCCTGCTGAAATCCTATGTATTGAATGAATAGAGAATTGTTTTGAATCAGGGAAAAAAAAAATCGATTTTGAATTGAATCGATATTGAATCGAATCGGACTGTGGTTGTTTTTAAAGGGCTTTGTAAATAAAGTTGGTATGATGTATACAATATGTATATAATGTATGTAAGAAGAGTTATAATTGACAGAAAACATTGTTTGGTGGTCAATGCATGTATATAATATATTAATATATTTCATGATTATGTTCATTCCTCTATTGATGTGAGCATTATGACAAAAATACAAGCATGAACCAAACCAGGCCGCAGCAAAGTGAACATCAAATGCCTTTTTTTTTTCTTTTATTATTGGTCAGGATCAGTCGTCAGTCTGACAAAAAATATACTGTTCAGATTTGGTTCATTGAACAAACTGTTTAATGTCGACGTGCTGTAGTAGAGAATCCATCAAACATGTCATCGTATTTCATGAGATGTAAAAGTCCAAGCTGGTAATGGCGAATAAGTTCTAAAGTTTCAGTTTCCTTCGAAAAGGAGTCGAGAGTTGCAAGCGCTATTGTCTCTCAGCCAAGTGAAAACGAAACTAAAGTCAAACTCGTCGTTCGCGGCAGGAAAATAAAGCACGATTATCTCTAAATATATATATCATATACTCTCTAGCTGTACGTGTAGACTCACCTGATGTAGGGGAACAACACGTCCACGTCGCGCCTGAAGACCGCGATAATGTAGGACACGATGAAGGTGCTGGAGGACCACACCACCAAGAAGACGGGCAAGAAGCATAGACCTTGCATGAACCACCACATGTCACACCGCTTCCACACAGTCCACGCAACACTCTGACACGCGTCCTGGCCTGACCTTATTGTGCTTGCTGAGAGAAGTGTCTTGTTTCTTCCCCAGTCACGTGACATGTACAGTTGTGGAGGCGTCTTCCTTCAAAAAGGACTTCTTCCTGGAAGTGATCGACCTACTCCTCCCCTGCATCCTTGAGTTGAGGTACACTTGGATGCTATGTTCTTATGGCGTGTTTACTTCCACGAAGCAGTTGGGGAAATACTGGCATTGTTTTTAATATCAGGAAAACTGCGTTGATTTTTTAAAAATATTTTATGAATATTAAAAAATTATGTGCATAGATCCGGGAATCACATTAATTTTTTTATTCTATTTTTATATTTCATTAATTAGGTTTTCTGCTATAAGGAAAACTGCATGAATATTCACAGAATGTATTTTTTCTCCGGTTATGTCCAATAATGGCTTTTTGCCGATATCCGATATTCCGACATTGTCCAACTCTTTAATTACCGATACCGATATCAACCGATACCGATATATGCAGTCGTGGCATTAACACATTGTTATGCCTAATTTGGACAACCAGGTATGGTGAACATAAGGTACTTTTTAAAAAAAATTAATAAAATAAGATAAATAAATTTAAAAAAAATTCTTGAATAAAAAAGAAAGTAAAACAATATAAAAACAGTTACATAGAAACTAGTAATTAATGCAAATTAGTAAAATTAACTATTAAAAAAAAAAAATTCTTGAATAAAAAAGAAAGTAAAACAATATAAAAAGAGTTACATAGAAACTAGTAATTAATGAAAATGAGTAAAATTAACTGTTAAAGGTTAGTACTATTAGTGGACCAGCAGCACACACAATCATGTGTGCTTACGGACTGTATCCCTTGCAGACTGTATTGATATATATTGATATATAATGTAGGAACCAGAATATTAATAACAGAAAGAAACAACCCTTTTGTGTGAATGAGTGTGAATGGGGGAGGTAGGTTTTTTGGGTTGGTGCACTAATTTTAAGTGTATCTTGTGTTTTTTTATGTTGATTTAATAAATAAATAAAATAAATAAATAAAAAACGATACCGATTACAAAAAACGATACCGATAATTTCCGATATTACATTTTAACGCATTTATCGGCATCTCTGATTTTTTCCCATTCGTAAAAACTAGAGATGTCCAATAATGGCTTTTTTGCCGATATCCGATATTGTCCAACTCTTATTTACCGATTTCTTTATCAACCGATACCGATATATACAGTCGTAGAATTAACACATTTATGTGCCTAATTTTGTTGTGATGCCCCGCTGGATGCATTAAACAATGTAACAAGGTTTTCCAAAATAAATCAACTCAAGTTATGGAAAAAAATGTATTATTGAAGTCACAAAGTGCATTATTATTTTTAACATGCCTCCAAAACAGCAGCTCGGAATTTGGGACATGCTCTCCCTGAGAGAGCATGAGGAGGTTGAGGTGGGTGGGGGGGTGTATATTGTAGCGTCCCGGAAGAGTTAGTGCTGCAAGGGGTTCTGGGTGTTTGTTCTGTTGTGTTACGGTGCGGATGTTCTCCCGGAATGTGTTTGTCATTCTTGTTTGGTGTGGGTTCACAGTGTGGCACATATTTGTAACAGTGTTAAAGTTGTTTATACGGCCACCCTCAGTGTGACCTGTATGGCTGTTGATCAATTATGCCTTGGATTCACTTGTGTGTGTGAAAAGCCGTAGATATGTGACTGGGCCGGCACGTTAAGGAAGTGCCTTTAAGGTTTATTGGCGCTCTGTACTTCCCCCTACGTCCGTGTACACAGCGGCGTTTTAAAAAGTCATACATTTTACTTTTTGAAACCCATACCGATTATTTCCGATATTAAATTTTAAAGCATTTATCGGCCGGTAATATCGGCAGCCCGATATTATCAGACATCTCTACTTAATTTATATATCTTTTTTTTATAGGCAGCACGGTGATGCAGGGGTTAGTGCATGTGCCTCACAAAACGAAGGTCCTGAGTTCAATCACAGGTTCGGGAACTTTCTGTGTGGAGTTTGCATGCTCTCCCCGTGACTGTGTGGGTTCCCTCCGGGTACCCCGGCTTCCTCCCACCTCCATTTCATCCATCCATCCATCCATTTTCTACCGCTTGTCCCTTTCGGGGTCGCAAATGCAGCTGAGATAGGCTCCAGCACCCCCCACAACCCCGAACCACATTTCAATTATTTTTACATTTTATTAATCAAATATGTTAGTGGCGGACAGGGGCAAACGTGCAGAAAGGTCAGTGTACCTTCCATCCATCCATCCATTTTTTTCTACCGCACAAAATCCATATGTATGGCAATATTTTAATGAAAATCAACCCTTTTTTGTTGGTTTTAAAATCTGCCATACATCATAAAAATCGAGAAACGGCCCTATTTTAGGTTTTTTGATTTGCGTTTAAGAATCGGAAATAGAATGAACGTAAGGTACACGGACCCAGAAACGTCCAAAACACTTGCAATTTCACACAACACAACACATAAGTGCGGGGCAAGCGCACAGCAACGTACAAAACCGGAGTACCCCGGAGGGAACCCACGCAGTCACAGGGAGAAAATGCAAACTCTACACAGAAAGACCCTGAACCCGGGGACTAAAACAACACAAATCCCCAAAATGCATGAAATACGGGGAAAACGCAACTCACCGTTGCTCTAAAACAGTGTTTTTTTTCACCAAGTACCAACTCAGAAAACATTTGACTCTCCAAGTACCACCCTAATGACCAACATTAAAATACGGTAGCATAGTAGGCCTCAGTATTCAATAAAAACAAGGCAGAGGTTTTATTTAACACACATATTTCATATTTTTGGTCACTGTAACATCACATGCAGTTTGAACAGTAACTGTTTGAAAATAAGAAAAAAAACCTCTGTCCTTTAAGTTTTCTTTGTCGTACTACTAGATAGTCTGCGTATACCACTAGTGGTACATGTACCACTGCTCTATAAGATTGTTTAAAACAGTTTAATAAATACAGAACATTTACCTTTTCACTCTTTAACCAATGTTCTCCCTAATTGTTTTGTGTCTGGACAAACTCCCTGACCAGATTCCAATCTCAAATAAACAGAAGACGTCTGGACCTGAAGTCACAGAAATTGTTCTAAAGGGCAAAAAAAATGACTAACGTGGTGACGCTGTGTTTTCATTTGCACTTTAATTTTATTGACCGTTTATTTAAGAAACATTCATTATTTATTTATTTTAGCACAACATAATTGTATGTAAATGTATTTACGTCAGTTATTATTTATGCAGCATTTGGTTAGTATTTATTTTTCTAATCAGCCTGACCTTAATTTAATTTAATTGTATTTTATTTTAGTTTCTTAATTACATTTTCTTTTCTTTTTTTGTGAACTAATAATATTGCCATTGAGCACAAGATTGTTCACTGGAGATATGTATGTATATTATGTACTCAATAAACAACCACCAAAGACCTAAGCCTAGGTTTATGTGTTAAATAATAATCTGTGTTATTAACACATGCTTTCATATCATTTGACAAGGTTGTAAACTGTAAGTAGGTTAGATATAATTATTGAATATGATTTAAATCGAGAGTAAAATGACTAATTCAGTGGTAATATTTGAGTGGGCCCTAAGGAATGCAGAGTACATTCCTGTCTGGTAAATATGTCATTACATTATTTTATTAGCGTTTCTGTAATCGATTAACACCATTTAATGATTAATATCCATCAATAACCAATATCATCCAACATGCTGGTGGGGGTTCCGGTTTACGCAGACAGGAACCTTCTTAGCATCCGTCCCGAGTTTCAAAATAAGATCTGCAGTCTGTATGGGTTGCTTAGAATTAATGTTCGCAAGCTAAGCCATCTAAAGGAGGTTAGTCCAATAACATTTGAATGACTGCTCCATCTCTCAGTCTTAACTTTACGTCTACGAGCATCAAGTTCAGATTTCATTAATCCATCCATCAATTTTCTACCTCTTATCCCTTTTGGGGTCGCGGGGGTTGCTGGAGCATAGCTCAGCTGCATTCGGGCAGAAGGCGGGGTACACCCTGGACAATTATTAATATTACACAACGATAGTTTCAGGGAGGCTCCATGGTAGCTAAATATAAAGAAAATGTTTGTTGTGCACTTGTTCATTGGACAATTCCTCTTTGGCGCCCCCTGGGTATGTAATGATAAATATTACCGTTAGATGGCAGTCACGTACCAGAGACTGAAGGTTGTGTGTACTGAAGATGAATAAACGTTGCTCGCTTGGACTAGTATGAACAGACAAAACATCATTGGATCAGGGGTGTCCAAACTTTTACCACCGAGGGCTGCACACTGAAAAATTAAAGCCATTTTGATCATTTTTTATTATCCAAACCTATACAATATATGCCTTTTTTTTTAAGGACTCCCCCTCTAGTTTAAATCATATATATATATATATATATATATATTTTCAACGCTTTAATCTCTAGATCAACTTTGCATCTATCGGTCAATATAAAGTTTTAATTTTATTTAAATGTTTTATACCCTTTTTGTTAAATAAAACTCTGGTTTTATGGCAAAAACAAATATGCAACATTTTCTTCCAAACAATTGACACAATGGAATATTTGATTTGAAGTAATTGGAGCCTTAAATAGGTCAAACATTCATAATATTGATTTTGATTCATATTTACTATTTTTGAGCAATGACAGTTAAAAACAATATCACTAAAATTCTAAGGAATCCAAAAGACTCTTTAAAGTGTTAAAATAAGTCAAATATCTTTTTTTTTTTTACTTTTAATGCTTACATTTCTAGGGTCTAGATCAACGTCAGATGTATCCGTTGGTTATAAGTTTTTATTATTTTTAATGTTTTTTAATCTGTTTTGTCATTTTTGTCAAAGAATTAATCAATCAAAGATTATTTATTTAGCCCTCAACCACAAATGTCTCAAAGAAAACATATTAGTTTGTTAAATGGCAAACACACAAAATATGCAAGATGTTTCCCCAAAAATATTTCAAAGTTGAATATTTGAACTGAAGTAATTGGAGCCTTGAATAGGTCAATAATTCATAACAACATTGCATGCATTCATTAGTATTGTTTGAGTATTGACAGTTAAAAAAATCCACAAAAATTCTCAGGGATCATAAAAGTGTTCTTTAAGCTTAATGTTTTCAATTTTATACTATCAATAGAATCGATTGATTCCCTTTTAAAATGATCTTGAATAAATACCTATCTTGCAGAAGGCAAATTTGCAGAGGACTGCTCGGTGTAGTTGATTCTAAGAAAAATAAATCAATATGTCGATATATCGATTAATCGTCACACCTTTTAATAAGTAGACATATTAAACCTAGTCAAGCTAAATACAGAACTCAATTAAGAATTATATAATTAAATTGGGTAAATATAAGATATAACCTAACAACCACAAGCTTTTTTTTATCCAATCAAGTTTGGTACTGAGGTGATCTTGAAACATTCAAACAAGATAACAATAAAACTTCAACCTTGGGCATAAGCTTGTTTCAGTTGATCATTAAGTGACTGCTTATGGGCCTTTTTTCCACGTAGTCCTTCACCGCCTAAACATATTGGATTTCACTGAAGACGAGCAGACACTCTGGATCCCCTCGATCTGGATCCTCCCTCGAACTCAACTGGAGTTAGACATTTGC
The DNA here is from genome assembly GCF_033978685.3 of Nerophis lumbriciformis. Classification (NCBI taxonomy): domain Eukaryota; kingdom Metazoa; phylum Chordata; class Actinopteri; order Syngnathiformes; family Syngnathidae; genus Nerophis; species Nerophis lumbriciformis. The sequence goes on from NC_084552.2 coordinate 51,280,575, forward strand.
CTTTTGCTCAAGTTTCTTGTACCGGTACTTGAACTCCTTGCGTCTGTGCAGTAGCATTTGTTTCAATCGAGTCATCTTCAGGAAAAAGACAAGTGTGAGGGTTGTTTTTAAATGTGTGAATATTCTTTAGTATGGACTCTGACCAGTTTGAAGATGATTTTGAGACCAAAGATGATGAGAACCACAACGGCACAGTATCTGTAGAACCTTAGCTTCTCCTGGTAAACTTCCCTGGGAAATGCGTGTTGTTACGGATTAAGAAGTGTCATTGTTTTGTGTTTATGTTTTCGCGTTAGCAGGATTACACATTTCCAAAATACTTTTTGGGGAACCCAACTGTAATGTAAGACTCAATATAACAACTTAATTAACAATGCTACAACAACGATAACAGTTCTGCTAGACTTTGCTTCACTGACAGAACTGATGCCTTCACCGTGGTCCCTACCATTTCTGGAGCTCATCCATGTGCAGGAACCTGTTGGTCTTGTTGAGAGGTAGTTCAAACTGAGATGGACGTGAGAACATGGCTTTGTAGAATTCTGCCAGCATCGCATTCGCTTCCTTGGCGCCGCTTTTGCTGCGGTCAATGTCATCATTCAAGCAGATGAACTTTCTGTTGGACCAAGTACAGAAGTATTACAACTTGCAAATGCCATGAATTGAACTGTTTTTTGATGTTTTGGAGGGTTATTTTCACTTGGCATTGTTCCGAACATCTTTAAAATGAAGAATGTTCATGGCCTTGTCGTTCTTGATTAGCTTGAAATGTATCTCCTGCTCCCCCATGATCTGATACCTGTGTGATAGTTGACTGATAAGCAACAGCATATAAATGTTTTTATATCTTGTCAGTGAAGCTCTCACTTGTATTTCTTCTGGCCTGGGAAGGCTTTATGAATACGATCTGTGACAGGCTTGCAGTGCAGGACGAGATCTTTTGTGATCTGGGGCTGTTGATAAAGAACCCATGGTACTTTTAATATCTACAACTAAAAAGCAAAAAACAAACAAACACAATTAAGCTTTTTGTTTGTTTGGACAGAGGTAATCAGTGCTAACCATGTTTTGGTCGTTGTAGACCTCCTGACTAGATTTCCCTTGATGCATCTGCATGACTTCATTTTGAAGTGTTTTTGAGCAGGTGATAAACTTATTACCTAAATCTGTCAAGTCCTAGAAGAAACCAGAGAAGTCAATGGATGTCACAAACAATCTAAACCGTTCCTGGTCAAAGTTTTCTCATAACTGGACCAACCGTAGGGTTCAATGGCTCCTTGAGGATTCTCCTGGCAAAGGCTTCAATCTCACTATTAGACAGAAGGCCAGAGTGATCTTTGTCAGCTGTGTCAAACACCTCTGAAATGTTAACATGCTGCTTGACGCTCATCAGATAGTAAAAGTAGGAAAAGGAAAACTGCATGTCATCTGAATCACGCAAATGGTGACTCGAGGTCTTCTCAAATTCTTTTGGGAATCTTAAAAAAAAAAAAAAAGAAAAACAATTCAGCCTGAGCATCAACCCCTTCAAGTCCGGACATTGTAACCATTCTCACAGGTCCTGCAGGTCTTGCATGACAAACTTGTCAATCATGTGGGGCGTATGTGCGATAGTTCGTCGAGACATGATGCCAAATTTGCGGTTGTACAATCTGTCGACGTAGCGCAGTGAGTCTGTAAAACTGTTCTGCAGCTTTCGGGCAATGGCGGCACCATTGGTCTCATACATTTGCATTCTCTGACGCTCATCGTCCTGGTCACACAAAGCCCTATGGGCTTAAATAATGCAAAGTAAAATGCTAAAGATGCAGGAGATACTTACCTCAGGAAGGTATTTAAAGTACTTGATTTTCTCCCAGGCTAAAAAGCCTTTGTTATAAGAGACAAACGCTTGGAAATTCCTCCTCACCGGTGTTGCAGCAGTACTTGACACTTGTACTTGGGAACCATTTTTGTCCTCATTCAAGAAGATCAATAGTGGTTCTGGTGTCAGCATTTTTTTTGGGGTGGCAACCTGGGTCGTGCGAGCTTGAGGAAGCTCACCACCATTACTGGTGTCCCAAATTCCAGCACTGCGTCTAGATCTGCGTTTCCCTGCTACACCAGACATAAAAGCAATTAAACATAATTCAATCTTGAGTGAGGCAAAAGAGGTGTGCAGTCATTGTTAATCGCGCTACCCTTGCAGTCTCCTCCATCCCAATCACAGGCAACGTTGTTGCATTGCTGATTACACACTCCATTTTCTATTAAGCCTCCTGAACAGCCCCTGGAGCAAGGAGGGAAAGGCCAGGTGAGATAGACCTGCAGAGAAGTAAGTAAACAGTTGTGATGGTGTGCTCACACATACATTATTACCCTTAAGTGAGTTACATATATGATAATAAAGTGCATACTGTACAATTTACATGTTGAATTATAAAATAAAAAAGCTGAAATATACCCCAAACAACAACTTATGGTTGCCAAAGTGATTCAAAGTAATATTTTGATATTGACACATCTCATCTCATCTGTGGGTAGTCTTGTAAATTATGCACAGATGTGTCAATATCCAAAAAATACTTTGAATCCCTTTTTGGCAACCAAGAATATATTGACTTAATAAATACATCCAGACACTTTATTAATATGTATTATGTGCATGCACAAATAACAGATAATGATAATAATAGTAATAACAATAATAAATTACATTTCTAATGCACTTTTCATCAAACAAGATCTCAAAGTGTGACAAAGTTAAAAAGTTCAAACCACTGTAGAGGAGACAAAACATACTCTATAAAAACAAAAGGACAAGGTTAAAATCTGATAAGTGATTAGAAATCATATGCCTTTCTGAATAAAAAGGTTTTCAGGCCTATTTTAAATGAGTCCAGGCTCTGAATGACCCTCAGATGGATTGGGAGGCTGTTCCAATTTTAGTTAGGCATGCACCATTTGTCTAGAATCTTAACGGTCCTCTGGTAGCAACCTAATTAGGAACCGGTACTAAAAAACACCTGTTCTCGGTGTACATTTCTAGTCACAAGATATATTCCCTATATGTACTTTTAATGCAATAGTCGGACTATTGTGTCTCTTCTGATTACTTTCTGCCCATTCGATGGAGTGTAGAAGTCGTCCAACCATACGTCTTTGCCAAACATCACGTCATCGTTGAGGTAAATGAACTTCTGAGCGATTCCTGGAATGCGGTGGAGGTTGCTCTCTATCGCTGGTGAGCTAAAAGTGGGTAGGTGGCTGTGGTTCAAGAAGATTTCCTATAATTCAGAAGAGATGCATGTTTTTAAGATGAATTATCTGATTTGAATGACCTCACACAAATATTTGATCAGTTTTACTCCAGGTGTTTGTTCATGTAAGAGAACAGAAATCTAACTTTACGTACATGTATCTTAAATACCTAAAATTGAGACCAACACAATCCAGATTAAATAAATAAGAGTTTTTGCCTTGAGCAATGAGGGTTTGAGTATAAGAGGTTTTGATTTTACCTTATGTGTGACAACTGAAACTTGGGGGTTCTCCAGGTTCAGCCAGAAAGGAATCTGCCCGTTTGTGACAATGAAGATATGTCGCACCCAGGGGGCATATTTCTCCACAGAGCGCAGTGAATGGCGGAGTGCGGCATTGTCCTCGAAGCGATTGGCAGTGAGAATATCTTTGGGCTTTTCTCTTGTAGGGATCTGAGAAAACTGACAAAATGTTTAACACTGTCAGAGGGGTATTATTCTAACAACCTGTCATTTAGTGAAGTTGTAGTTTGCATTGGTTTACAACCTTCATGATGGCACTTAAGTCCCAGAACAAGTAGACTGGACTTATGGCCAACTTATTCCCATCGAGCATCAATTCATTTCTGGACTCTTGGAGGAGATCAGTCAGGTGCTGTGGACTTTTGAAGTGGAGCAGAGCGATGTTGGCTTCTTGGTACAACTCTAACTGCACATACAAACATACAGTGAGGCTATTTGTCCTATTGCTATTACGATTAAGTTTTGATAGATTAAAAAAAACAATTCCAGAGTTCATGAGTTGGTTGTGCCTGTCCTCTACCAATAGGAGGCATACGTGAATGGTGCATTGATGGACAGGCAGCTGTACCGCAGTGATCTTGTCGATGATGGCAGTGGGCAATCTGGCTCGGAGCTCTTCAGACATTTCGAAAGACCCCAGGAAGCCAGTTAGATAGGCCATGGTCTGCATTGGTATTAGACCCGGAACTTCTTTCTCTGTGGTCTGTAAAACACAACTAAGTGGTGACTTAATGCTAAGAAACTGAATCTGATACGGGAAATATCTCCAAGAAAGAAAAACTCACCAGGTAACATTTGGAGAACAATATTTTAGTGTCGTCATAGAGCATACCTGTGGAGTCAATGTCAGCTAGAGAAGAGGTTGTATTTAATTGTTAGCAGGTTCCCTCAAGGCAGCAAAAAACAAAAGATAACAGTTTTGACTCACTGCTATGGAGTGTTATATTAAATGTGGGCAATAATATAATTGTTCGGCACACTGATTGTAGTGATACCATCTTGATCATGGCTACAAATTTGCTGTGGTTCAGAACTTTTACCGTCAGCTTGTGAATGGAAGATGACCACAGAGACAGCGTTAGAAGTTTTGAGAGGTTTGTTGAGCTGCAGCAGCACCTTTGCATTTGAAAAGGTAGGCGACAGTGAAGCCAGCTCGTCAACTGTCATACCAGCCGGCAGGGCGGGATCAAGCAGCAGCATGGGCGCCAAAATGCAGTGAGACAGCGGGCATTTGGGATTGTCTCTAGAAACAAATAAAATGACATGTACAAGGCAATGATCAGTTCAGTTCAGTTTATTCATTGAGATAGTGAAGTGAAGTGAATTATATTTATATAGCGCTTTTTCTCAAGTGACTCAAAGCGCTTTACATTGTGAAACCCAATATCTAAGTTACATTTAAACCAGTGTGGGTGGCACTGGGAGCAGGTGGGTAAAGTGTCTTGCCCAAGGACACAACGGCAGTGACTAGGATGGCGGAAGCGGGGATCGAACCTGCAACCCTCAAGTTGCTGGCACGGCCGCTCTACCAACCGAGCTATACCACCCCACCACAAGATAGCACATTGAATATCCCCAGTTGGCCAAAGTGCTGTACAGACATAACAACTTAAACTAATAGTGCAAGCAGTGTCACATTTACTTTGTAACACAGAAGAATGAATACAATAAAATAGTAAAACATACCTTAAGAGAAGGGCAAAATATATCAAATAAAAATATTAAAATGTAATAGATTAATAGAAATGTATAAAACAAAAAATAAAACGACCAAGATATCCTGCCTAACTGGATTTGAATGCCAGGGAGTAAAACTATGTTTTTAGCCTAGATTTAAGTTGACTCAGGGACTGGGAGGATTTAATAGACAATGGAAGACTGTTCCACAGTCTAGTCCCTGCTCTATCTCCATTGGTTTTGAGCCTGGTTTTAGGCACAGGAAGGAGGAGCTGGTCTGAGGACCTTAGGGTCCTGCTGGGAGAATAAGGCTGCAGCAGCTCAATGACATAGGGTGGGGGCTACTTCATGCAAGCATTTAAAAACAATAAGTACAATTTTTTAATTAATTGTAAAAGTAACTGGGAGCCAATGAAGGAAGGCCAGCACATGGAAAATGTGCTCACGTCGTTTGGAAGGTACAGTTTTATTTTTGCAAGGAGTCGTAGCTGAAAGAAGCTGGATTTTTAGACAGCTAATTTTTTTTCTCACTCAAGCAAGCTGTCAAAAATAACTCCGAGGCTCCTTGCTTCAGTCATCATCACCGATATACCTACAGCTGGGAGAACTGGGAGAAGTCAGTCATTCAAACCAAAACACTTCAAAGGAAAGAACCTTCAAGTCTCCTCCGGGTTTCGGCCCAAAGACGCCAATGGATGGTGAAATGCTTTTTTTCCTTCAACTGCTTTTTAAATGTTGCTTCAAAAAAGTTTAACTGCTGTGTCATTTGTGAATGGCTTCACTGCAGCATTTACTTCATTGATTTTCTGCTAAATGAGTTTGCATTAAGATATAAATGTTTAAGTTTGGTGAAAAAAAAGTACAGAATACAAATGTTACAATTCTGTTTTAATAGTAAAGCTTCACTAAAAGTTTTTTTCTTCATTCAATTTAAAAGGCTTACAATGTGGACATTTTTGATTCTTTATTCCATTTAAAATGCTTCAGAAATTAAATGATTTAAAATGTTATGTTAACGTTTGTCTTTGTTTTAAAAGGTTTACAACCTATTGAAACTACGGTGAGTGATGGAGAGACCAATTAAAAGAAAAAGAAAAGTTTGAGTTGGAAATTATGGCGGCATGGCTTGGTTGGGAGAGCAACCTGAGGGTTCCTGGTTCGATCCCCTGCTTCTACCACCCTATTCATGTCCATTGTGTCCTTGAGCAAGACACTTCACCCTTGCTCCTGTTGCATCGTGGTTAGCGCCATGCATGGCAGCTAACCATCAGTGTGTGTGAATGTAGAAATAGTGTCAAAGCGCTTTGAGTGCCTTGAAGGTAGAAATGCGCTATACAAGTATAACCCATTTACCATAACTTAAATTGAGTTGTCCTTTGGAGGAAGAAGATGAACTTGACAACTACCATTGCATGTATAGCCTATCGTGACAGCAACATGACTGCAAATTGTTAGTTGCTTATGTTGAACTGCTTTTATGTATATGTACGTCCTCCAGGCCTGTATGTGTGTACAAGACAGCAGTGAATGCCGGCCTTTTGTGCTTGGGGCTACGACAAATTTTAATTCAATATAATTACCTCCGCCAGGAGGTTATTTAATTTTAAAGTTTTTCAATTGGTTAACATAACTCAGAAAGTTAGGGGCGGATTCTAATGAAACTTTTAGGAAATCTCCAAAATAGGATAAAAAAACAAGGAATTTGATTTTGGGGGTGATTCGGATCATTGATTGATATGTTACCTTACATTAATGTTACAAGGCTGAACATCTGTTTGTGGTTATGCTAGTGGCCCCGCCTCACCCCACAGAAACAAGGAGAGAGGGGGCCTGCCAAGAGGGTTCACTCCAAGAGCAAAACGATCTTGCACAGACCTGGCAATTACATTTATCCTCTGGTTAGTTGCCTCCGCCAGGAGGTTATGTATTTGCTGGGGTCTGTCTGTTAGCAACATTACTCAAAGTTATGGGCAGATTTTGATTTCACTTTCAGGAAATGTCAGTAGGTTATTAGTTGGGCTGCGAATCTTTGTGTGTCCCACGATTCGATTCAATATCGATTCTTGGGGTCACAATTCGATTATAAATCTATTTGTTTTCGATTTAACGCGATTCTCGATTCAAAAACGATTTTTCCCCGATTCAAAACAATTCTCTATTCATTCAATACATAGGATTTCAGCAGGATCTACCCCAGTCTGCTGACATGCAAGCAGAGTAGTAGATTTTTGTAAAAAGCTTTTATATTTGTAAAGGACAATGTTTTATCAACTGATTGCAATAATGTAAATTTGTTTTAACTATTAAATGAACCAAAAATATGACTTATTTTATCTTTGTGAAAATATTGGACACAGTGTGTTGTCAAGCTTATGAGATGCGATGCAAGTGTAAGCCACTGTGACACTATTGTTCTTTTTTTTTTAAATTTTTTTTTTATAAATGTCTAATGATGTAAATGAGGGATTTTTAATCACTGCTATGTTGAAATTGTTACTAATATTGATACTGTTGTTGATAATATTCATTTTTGTTTCACTACTTTTGGATTGTTCTGTGTCGTGTTTGTGTCTCCTCTCAATTGCTCTGTTTATTGCAGTTCTGAGTGTTGCTGGGTCGGGTTTGGTTTTGGGATTGGATTGCATTGCATTGTTATGGTATTGCTGTGTATTGTTTTGTTGGATTGATTAATAAAAAAAAAAAGAGAAAATCGATTTTTGGAAAAATGAAAATCGATACTGAATCGTACAACATGAGAATGGCGATTTTGAATTAGAATCGATTTTTTTCCCCACACCCTTAGTTATTAGATTTTGGGGGTGATTCAGATCACCGTCTGGATTCAGGATTTTTTTCAGCAGTCGCAGACAGCTGAAGGAGGCGAGGCGTGGAGCTGTTCATCTGCATCTAATAAGAGCTGACTGGTTTTCAGAAACACTTAAAAAGCAGCTTGAAGATGGTCAGTAAAGCAACATTTTGACCCAATCGTCACCATTACATGTTATGTAGACCAGTGGACCCCAACCACCGGTCCCTGCTGCAAAAAAAGGTTGGCAACCCCTGATGTAGACCACAAGGAAGTGTTCCAGATGTAGATTAAAAATCAGAATATGATCCCTTAAAGGTTTGTCACTTCAAAATTAAAATGTCTACTGCTTTGAAACAGGTCTGAAGAATTTAGGTGGAAATGTCTGCAATATAAATTACTATGGCATCTAGTTTTTTGTTTTTTTCCATCAGCACAATGTTAGAGAAGTCCTTGGAAAATGATTTCCTGTCAGGAAGTTTAACAACCACTTATCCGAATCAATGCTAAACGCTCACCCACCTCTGAGCCCGTTCTTCATCCACAATCTGTGCTCTGGCCGCTTCCAGCTGCCTCAACAGGGTCTCGTCTGAGCCGTTCACCCACGTGTACACCAGATCGATTGGTATGGCCGTGCACTCTCTGCAGGAGAGGAAGAAGACATCTTGAGAGAGTCTATGAGCAGCTGCTGGTACAGGTATGTTTGCATATCTTATTTTACTATTGTCCATTGGACCCTTTTTTTTTTCTCACCTGCTATGGTATGAAGTACAGTTCTGAACGCTTTTGTGCAGGTCAAACACCTCATGAAACTGGCGAGACCGGTCCAGACTGCGCTTTTCAACTTCCTGCATGTATGACAGGCATATTAAAGTTAAAAAGTTCAAGTCCCAACGCTTGTCACACACACACACTAGGTGTGGTGATATTATCCTCTGCATTTGACCCATCCCCATGTTCACCCCCTGGGAGGTGAGAGGAGCAGTGAGCAGCAGCGTGCGCCGGGCTCGGGAATCGTTTGGTGATTTAACCCCCAATTCCAACCCTTGATGCTGAGTGTCAAGCAGGGAGGCAAGGGGCCCCATTTTTTGTAGTCTTTGGTATGACTCGGCCGGGGTTTGAACTCACGTTTTGTCTTGGACATTTCTACTTTTTCTATTTTGGAACAAACCTTCTGAGCAACACTACGGTGTTGCGTCCACCTCACCTCAACCGTGACAGTGCGATCGGAATGGACCCAGCAGGAAGCAGATAGCAGGAGCGTCCTCGACAACGTCCCCGCCGCCGGCCCAAACGCCGTCAGCCTGCCTGGCCCCAGCCTGCAGACCACCCTTCCAAAATCAGCCAGTAAGGTCCTTTTGAAATATATCTTCTTTTCCTCAGTTCTCCCTCTTCTAGTTTGTCGAGTTCCACTTGTCAGACTTGTCTTTTGTGCCCAAACTCCCTGTTTCTACACCTAAACCTGTTTCTTATTTGTGGTGTAATTCTGATTCTTCTGGCCTTAGTAGTGCTGAGCGTGAACTTGTAAATCTACTTTCTGACTGATTATGCTAATAAACCTGCCTATCTTGCTTGGTTCAACTTCCAATGCTGTTTGTAATTCTCTGGCCCTCATATTCTAGGATGGTTCTGACCAGGCCCGGCCCTAACCAATCTGGCGCCCTAGGCAAGATTTTAGGTGGCGCCCCCCCACATCGGCAGTGAAGTGTATATACTCACAAGAACCCGAATAGCTTTGTCTTTGACCTTTTTTTTTTACTTACAACTATACCTAATATATAAAGGGGTGGAAAAGTGACGATTACCTGCAGGGCAAACATTAGCTAACCAGAAGGCAATAACAATGTAAACAAAAAACACCTGCTTAAAAGATCTAATACAAACATGTATATGCACGTACAACACTTAGAACTTTTAGCATATCAGTATGTGGAATTAAATTATGGAATGGATTAAGTAAAGAAGTTAAAAATTGTACTGATATGATCCAGTTTAAGAGGTTGTTCAAAATAATAGTGCTTACAGAATACAAAGAAGAAGAATTATGAGAAATACTTTCAACCTTATTGAAAATAAGATATTCTTCATCTCAGTATGTTAATAATGACTGAATTAATTAATTAATTACATATTACAAAACTGTTGTATACTAATTCATAGATGTTATTTTATTATATAAAAAGGTCAGTAAATGATTCTATATATTTGTAAACGCTTTGAAGTGGGAAAGGGGTAGGATTAAATAAGCTTTGCTTCTTCCTACTCCTTTTCGGACATGATGTAAAGTGAAATGATATGAAATTGTGTGATGTGTTATACTGTAAGTGTGTTCATGTTCGAAATAAACTAAAGAAAGAAAGAAATGTCCCTGAGGAATGTAAGGTGGGAGTACTGTAATTACCTAACGTTACATTATTATTTTCCATAACAATTTAGCCCCCTCCACAATATTAACCCGACGTTAAAACAGAACTAGCTATTTATTGATTAGCAATTGCCGAATCATGTAACATTAGCTTAATGCTAAAAAGCCAGGTTACTATCACATTCTGTAACAGACAAATAATTTCATGTAGGCTAACGTTACTTACCTGCTACCTCTGTCTTTTCTCGTTTCTCCTCCTCTTCTTTTCTCTTTTTTCTTCCCTGGGCACCTGACAGTTTTGGCATCTTGTGTTGATTTTTTGATGTGGTGACGTCCAAAAAGAATCATGATACGGGAAGGGAGGGGGCGCACCGTGCGGGGGGAAGAGGGGGGGGCGTAATGTTGTAACAAATAATATTTCTATTAAATAGGCTTTACTTTGCATTTTAATTAACGTGGGATTATTTTTTGTATTTAGAAATAATAGTACCAACTTTTTTTATTTATTTTTTTTCTCCAACATTTGTGGCACTGGCGTGGCGCCCCCTGATGGACGGCGCCCTTAGCATTTGCCTATACGGCCTATGCCACGGGCCGGCCCTGGTTCTGACCTTTCTGGATTCTGGTGATGAGCTAATGAACTTCCTGGATGCTGATTTAGAGTCAGAGCATTCTTCTGTCCCGACCACTTTGACCAATCAATGGTTCTCCCATTTTCTGTCCCCTTCTCGTGAGTTGACCTCTGACCTTTACCTGGGCATCCGTTTGGCCATCTACCCTGTCCCACCACGTGGTAGCCAACGACATCGAATAAGTAAGTGCACTCATGGTTCTGTTTACCCCCAGCCTGTCTCACTTCTCAGCCGCTCTCATCAGATTCTCCTTTGGTGAAAATCTGTTCAAAATCTGTTCTTTGTTCTAAGTCCAGCATTTTAGCTGCTTTGTGTTTTGGACATTTCTACTTAGTGTTTTTTTATTTTGGAATAAACATTTTGAGCAGCACTACACTGTTGCTCCCACCTTGCTTTCCTACATTTGGGCCCACCACACCGTAACCGTGACCCTAACATCTTGTCATTGATGGCATTAATATCAGCGATTACCAATGCAATAGATGGTCAACAACTGCAGTTATTTATGGATCTAACAAAAGCATTGCACACAATTAATCCTATCTTAACAAATTAAAACGGTATGAGAGGAATGGTGTTGAACTGGGTAGGAAGCAATACATCAAACTCTGCGAACACATGTCAACATCTCTAAATATATCTTGCGGCGTACGTGCCCTAAGGATCAATACTGGGACCAAAATTGTTCAATCTTTATACAAATGGCATTTGTAAAGTTACGAAGGACTAAGAGGGTAACTGCCCTTTTTTTTTTAAAAACTGTCCATCATTCCCAATTTTTATGAGACAAGAACATGCCTTTTTAAAAAAAAATGTATTCTCACTCATTAATAAAACTAATTTTATATTGGAGTTAATTGTCTTATGCGCCCATGAAACCCACTAGAAAACAATTAATTATTGCTAATTCCACATGTTTTTTCACCATGCTTTCTGTAACCAACCGGACCAAACTCACACGCATTACAAACATAGCAGCTAAAATCATCGGCCTACCCACACCCAACATTTCAGACATAAACCACAGGTCCATCACCCGACTGGCAAAAACAATAGTTCAGGATATCACTCACCCACTACACCAATACATCATCCCACTACCATCAGGGCGCAGGTACAGAACAATCAAATTCCGGAGGGCCCGCCTCAGGAAAAGCCTGATCCCTGCAGCTATAGCCGCCCTTAACAGCAGGCCCGGCCGACCTGTCTGACAAGCCTGTAAATGTGTGTTAGTCATGTATGATGTCTTTTTGTTATTTTTTTTAAATTTTTTTATTTTTTTTTGGTGTGATGTGTAATGTCTAGTGTTTAAATGTACGGCAGTGACAATTAATTTCCCCAAGGGGACCAATAAATCTAATCTAAAAAAATCTAATCTAATTCTGGTGCATTTGCAGCAATGTTAAATGTGAGGGAACTGCAATTTTTGGGGAATTTTGCCTATCGTTCACAATCCCTATGTGAGACAAGAAGACAAATGTAGTTTTTTTTCCCAGTCTAACATGTAAAAATCTAGGTGGCGAGCCATGCAGCTAATGGAGCAATCCATTCTACCTCTACATCACTTTAAAAATGCATTCAAAAACCGCCAATACTTAATTCATTCAGTAACCTGTATAATAACCAAGCTGTAGCGACATTGTTATTGTAAGAGCGAACACTGAGGAACTATTTTTCTAGCGTAGTAACACATCAACATGCTATGGTATTAGCCGTAAAAGCTAACTACGGCAAAAAATAAGTTAGCTTCTACGTCAGCACAAAACGCGTTTGAGTTAGTAATGCACAACACAATGCAATAGGACACCAATCTGTACTGACTAAAAAACATGAACAATCATATTACAGTATCTGTAAAGTATTAGCCCACATTTCATGTTTTGCTTGTACACAGCTAGCCAGACAGTGTTTGTACTGTAGTTGTAATAGCAAGCATGGTGTGCTCTGTGTATCATGATCAATATTTAAAGTGTGACTCACTCGATGGACAGTTGTCTGTTTGGTCCAGCTGTCTTGGGACATTTTTTCCGGTTAAGCATTCCATTTATGTCGAAATAGCTTTGCTTCAATTCCACATTTTGCAGCTTCGATTCACTTTCACCTCACTCTCTCGGCGTCTGTCTGCTCCAACTAGAAGCAGTAGTTCATCTTCCATATATTCAGCTTCAAAAAGATACGGTTGTGAATCCTCATTTGTCCAAAAATAGTCGTCTTTGTTGTTTGTTACCGATCCTGCCATAATTAGAACACACTCGCGTGTGGAAGGGGTTGTTGTCAGACGTGCGCTGCTATGGTAACGGAAATAAATGTGCCAAAGAATTAGTTCCGGCAATTATTTAAAATGACCAAAATTATATAAATATAATTCATTTTACTTCATCAAAATACGGTAAATATTGTACAGAACTCAAATAGACCTTACAGATATACTTGAAACAATTAATCAGTGATAAACACATATTGTCATTAGAGATGTCCTTTAATATCGGCCGATAAATGCGTTAAAATGTAATATCGGAAATGATCGGTATCGGGTTTTTTTTATAATTGGTATCGTTTTTTTTTTTGGTTTTTTTTGGTTTTTTATTAAATCAACATAAAAATCACAAGATACACTTACAATTAGTGCACCAACCCAAAAAAAATTCCATCCCCCATTTACACTCATTCACACTCATTCACACAAAAGGGTTGTTTCTTTCTGTTATTAATATTCTGGTTCCTACATTATATATCAATATATGTCAATACAGTCTGCAAGGGATACAGTCCGTAAGCACACATGATTGTGCGTGCTGCTGATCCACTAATAGTACTAACCTTTAACAGTTAATTATACTCATTTTCATTAATTACTAGTTTCTATGTAACTGTTTTTATATTGTTTTACTTTCTTTTTTATTCAAGAAAATGTTTTTAATTTATTTATCTTATTTTATTAATTTAAAAAAAAAAAGTACCTTATCTTCACCATACCTGGTTGTCCAAATTAGGCATAATAATGTGTTAATTCCACGACTGCATATATCGGTATCAGTTGATATCGGTATCGGTTGGTATCGGTAATTAAAGAGTTGGACAATATCGGAATATCGGCAAGAAGCCATTATCGGACATCCCTAATTGTTATATTACATATTGTTATGATTGTGTCTGTTACTACATTATACATAGACTTGCAATGTGTATATAAAACGTTGGAGGGTTTTGAAGTTGTTTTAGAGGTCTTGGAAGGCCACAATGGTGACACCCATTAGCTGCATATTCCAAGTGTTTTTTAACATCTTTAAAATACACCCCAAAAAATTACACGTGTTCTTGTCTCTCATAAAGATTGTGAACAATAGGCAAAATTCCCCCCCCAAAAAGTGCAGTTCCCCTTTTAAATATTGTACACTGTCCCTGTCAAATAAACCTACGAAAGTGGCAAACACTGCAAATAAACGGTGCAAATAAATAATACAACTTGAGCGCGTGTGCAGTACATTAGTTATTACTTTTAGTAATTTGACATTACATCTGTTTTTACAAGTACAGTACAAGCCCACAATAAATAACAAGGATCCCTTTTATTAATATCTTTGAACCCTAGATTAAACTGCTGCAGTTTTTTGGCAAACAGAAGTGAACTCACCTGCCCTATCAGGTAGACAGACACTATGGAAATGATCAGGGCCTTGCAGTAGACTTGAAATCTGTATCGCCAAGGCAGACCGGTGTAAGTCTGCCTCAGAAGCAAAGGTATGTTGGCGACCATCACGGCTCCCCTCGCTGCCTTCTTGTCAAATGAGCAAAAGCACTCTAACGCCTCTTGCAACAAGGTGTATGCCCTAAAGGTGATGTAAGAGAATATTTTAACCCCTTACCATTCTGGGGTTGTTTTGTCTTTTCAGTTCCAAACGTACTTGAGGCGAAGTATGACCCGAAAATTTTATGGTAATACTGGTATGCATGAATGTGTATAAGTGGTACATACACTGAGTAATAGGAGTTTGAATACATTGTGAAGCCCTTTGAGACACTTGTGATTAAGGGCTATATAAATACATTTTGATTAAAAAAAGGTTTCTTTTTCGGGTCTGCCTATATGTATTGATGCATTAACATGTGCCTCCAAAATAACTCATTTTTGGTATGGACAGGGGAAAAAAATCTGACCATAGTTCGATTTACCTGATCCCATTGCAAATTTGCAGGCGTGTCTTAGTGTAGTTAATGTAGCTGTGCAATTGACGGACATCGAGTAGACAGCTCTGGCTTCAAGCTCGATGCCTAGTGCTCTCAACTCTCGTTGTAGCACCCAGGTTTGACCCTCAGGCGGAACAGAAGCAGGGTTACATTCGAATACTTCAACAAGTCGATCTGGAGGAGTCTGATTGGACTATCAACCTTGAAGTCAATTGTGGTAGGGAGGGGAGTTTAAATAACCGAGGCCCCCCCCCCCGCATACAGCAACTGTGTGTTGGGATGATGTTTCGAGGAGGGGGTTGCCGAGCCCGGTGGCCATAGGTCGCAATCGGCCTTCGTGGGACTTGCCGGAAATTAGACCCGACACTACACCGGTAGCCTTATTTACTAAGATCCAACCACCACGCGGTAAACAGCTTGTGTAAACTATAAAATAGTGTGTACTATTATTGGGTGTGTTGCGTGTGATTTATTACGGCCGCACGTACAATTGAAAACAGGTGCAGAAGTGATGCTGAGCACCCTATTTAAATCAGGAGTTGGCGTGTGAAATAATGGCAATGATGGAAAGTTTGGGAGAGGACAGCGGCCGTAAATGCAAAATGAAAGTTGAAGCTCCTGAGTTGGAAATTTCTATATGGATTAACTTAAGCAGAGAAACCTCAGCGCTGCTGGAAGAAAGACAATGTGGGGGGAAAAAGTTAATTCTGTGAGCAAAATGAGATCTGCAGTAATGATTAAAAGAAGATGGCAAGATCTTAGCAGGAGAACAACAGAAAAAATGATTCAACAAAACTTCTGCAATTAAAATTGAGGGCAGCATGGTGGTATAAGGTTTAGTTCAATCCCGCTTGGGATCTTTGTGTGTGGATTTTGCATGTTCTCCCCGTGACTGCGTGGGTTCCCTCTGGGTACTCCGGCTTCCTCCCACCTCCAAAGACATGCACCTGGGGATAGGTTGATTGGCAACACTAAATTGGCCCTAGTGTGTTTGAATGTTGTCTGTCTATCTGTGTTGGCCCTACGATGACGTGGCGACTTGTCCCAGGTGTACCCCGCCTTCTGTCCGATTGCAGCTGAGATAGGCTCCAGTGACCCCGAAAGGGACAAGCGGCAGGAAATGGATGGATGGACCTAATTGAGCAGCAGGTACAGCTGTCGTTCCTTGGAAGAGAAGATTGTTGGAATCGGGGATTCCAAGGCATGTCCATAACAGACACAATTTCATTAAGTTTTTTGATATATGGGAACATGTACATTCATTATCTCATAAAGTTCAAATTTTTATTTTTCTGTAAATTGTCCGTTTGCCCGTAAAAATGTTTCTCTTTTTGTCTTAAATGTTGAATCTTCATATGACCGACAATCTCCGCCGCACTCGTCAAATCAGCCCAGGCGAGGCACGTCTATAACAGAGCCCAGAAGGCGTCCACCAGATTAGGGACATGTTGATCTGCAGTTGCAGCAGCAACAAAAGAGCAAACTGATGGCTTAGAGGCCTTGCCCAGGAGGGGAGGGTTGGCGGGCCATGGCTGCGCACACCAGGCAGATGATCAGTGCGGTCTGGACGTTGACATTAGCCGTCAATGCCCTGGCAACAGTTCGGAGGTCATCTGGTTGCAGTTTTTCAACAAAGCAACCGGAGGATGAGGAGCAACCGGAGAACACTGCAGGAGAGCAAACAAGCACAGGTGGACAGCAGTGCAACCTGCGAGAATGCAAAGCCCTGATTAAAGAATTTGTTCAAAGAAAAAAAAAGTGAAATGCAGGCAAATATAATATAAAATACCTACAGTGGCCTAGTGGTTAGAGTGTCCGCCCTGAGATCGGTAGGTTGTGAGTTCAAATCCCGGCCGGGTCATACCAAAGACTATAAAAATGGGACCCATTGCCTCCCTGCTTGGCACTCAGCATCAAGGGTTGGAATTTGGGGTTAAATCACCAAAAATGATTCCCGGGCGTGGCCACCGCTGCTGCTCACTGCTCCCCTCACCTCCCAGGGGGTGATCAAGGGTGATGGGTCAAATGCAGAGAATAATTTCACCACACCTAGTGTGTTGTGACAATCATTGGTACTTTAACTTTTTTAACTTTAAAATGTTCACATAAATAAATGTTCTATTTTATTATTCCCCCGCAAAAGTTTAACACGCTCCACAGCCCACAGTTTTCATCCAATCGGAACCGTTCAAGTATCAAAATGTTCGGGTTCACCGGGAACCGTGAGCTCCCAAAAAAGTAAAGGTAAAAAATATCCCAGATTACCCAGAATTCCCGTTTTTCCTGGGCATTTTACACATTGAAAATGAATGGGCCATTTTTCGAACTTGCACAATTCTCACATTTCTCAACCAATTTGAATCGTTCCACCATCCACATATTCTACTCACCTTGGACAATCAAATATTCCATGAATTCCCAGAATTCCCCAGTTTTTCAAAGCCCTATTTTACCTCTTCCTGGAAAGTGTTCACAGTCCACATTTTTCAACTGTTTTTGACCATTCCACCTTCAAAACATTCCTTTTAGTTGAGCCAACAAAAGTTATCTTTTTTTGTACAAATTTCCGGTTTTCTAAAATTTCCAGGAGTTCTGAAATACCCATTCTCAATTCCAACTGTTACGTTAACATTTTTCAACCAATTAAAAAAAAAAATAATAATAATAATACGGTAATACAAATAAAATAATCCCAACACCATGCCATTCATATCATCTAGGACAATTGTTCTAGTTTCAATATTTTAAAAATGCCCCGGTTTTCCTGAAATTTCCAAATTTCCGAGAAATTTGTGAGCAGCATGCATTATAGTGATGTTCTGCCTCAGTGTATAGGATTAAGTACAGGGGTCAATAGGAAGGCCTAAAGGGGGTAAATAGAATACAAACAGAATATCACATTAATGTTATTCAATTTTACTCCTATGCGTTAATCCACTTAACCAAAAGCTTGACATCTCCATACCCACCATCTCTCAATTTTGAAAAATGCACATTGTTTCTGAGGATGAACAAGTCGTGTGCTGACCCTGGGTATTTCACAATTACCCCTTTTTGAGTCACACACAACTTGAACATTCAAAGAATGTGTGTGCTTGCGATTCCGATACTTGTATTCTCGATCAGAGGCGGGAACAAGTTTTGGTCAAGCCAGCAACCGCATAAAAGTTTTGAGTTATTTACTTCGCCTCGAGTACTTGGGAACTGGATATACTTGCCCATCTTGCTTGAGACGGTAGTGTCCAGAGAGACCGCACAACAGAAAACGTACTCTGCAATTGTGACTGAACGCTGGACAGAAAACGCAGTGTTGCAAAAACGTTTTCCAAAGGAGATGAGTAATGACTCCTTTTGTTAACAGGCTCCAAATCAGCCCTTAATTTCATCAAGCAGCTCCAAAATTGCATTACTGGAAAGACAATATGTTTCTATTATTTAGTCCCAAAATGTTGACACGCCCACGGAAGATTCTTTCTCTTCGTCGTCCGTCATTCCATCTATGCCTTTTTCTCACCACAATGACAGGAGCCATCTTTACGGGAAGCTGAGCCAGATTGCACCTGGCTTTCAGACGTGCTAAATAAAGATGCTATTGAGTTGCCGCAATTTACAGAAAATCAGACTGCACATGCTCGTTATATTTGCATTTTCTCCTCCCAGTATTGTAGCCTTCTGGTGATTAGCATATATCCTGTATATTATCAATCAATCAATCCAATGTTTATTTATATAGCCCTAAATCACAAGTTTCTCAAAGGGCTGCACAAGCCACAACGACATCCTTACAGAGCCCACATAAGGGCAAGGAAAAACTCACCCCAGTGGGACGACGATGTGAATGACTATGAGAAACCTTGGAGAGGACTGCATATGTGGGTAACCCCCCCCCCCCCCCCCCCCCCCCTTTCTCTCTAGGGGAGACCGAAAGCAATGGATGTCGAGTGGGTCTGACATAATATTGTGAAAGTCCAGTCCATAGTGGATCCAACATATCAGCGAAAGTCCAGTCCATAGTGGATCCAACATAATAGTGAGAGTCCAGTCCATAGTGGGACCAGAAGGAAACCATCCCGAGCGGAGATGGGTCAACAGCGCAGAGATGTTCCCAACCGATGCACAGGCTAGCGGTCCACCCCGGGTCCCAACTCTGGACAGCCAGCACTTCATCCATGGCCACCGGACCTGTGTAACTCCCCCTCCACAAGGGGGAGGGGGGCAGAGGAGAAAAGAAAACAAACGGCAGATCAACTGGTCTAAAAAGGGGGTATATTTAAAGGCTAGAGTATACAAATGAGTTTTAATATGGGACTTAAATGCTTCTACTGATATTAATGAAGACAGAGACACAAAATGCATTGCACGCCCCATTCACTTTGTACACGTTTAGTAGATAAGCTTTGCGTGTGCTGTCAAGTTTGCACGTGTTTAGGGACACGCAGAGCTTACGTAAATCAGCGTCGACCATTTAGCTTGGGCAGGAAGCCTTCTTCACTGATCCCCTTTGTCAAAGGTAATGGTTCTTTGGCTGGTTCACCTTCCGAAACCTCATTACAACATTTACTTCTTCAAGTTGGATCGTCTTCTCTGCACTCCTCCAGAACCAAAGATGACTCTGGCAGATCCAACCCAAAGACCTCACTGAACATCCCAGTCTCTGCTGAGTTTTTTGGGTTGTCTTGAAATTATCCTCTTTGCGGTTGTTATGAATTGGACTGCCATTTCGGGATTGCTTATTAAATATTATTACTCAAGAAAGGTTAGCTTGGGATGTATTTTAATGTTGCTTATATATTGATGCTTATTACATATTCATGCATAATATAGATTAGTATAGAAGACCGTAGGCTTACAATTGTATGAACCTTTGTTCTGACACTGAACAAATGGCTAAGCAGATGTCGGGGACTTTGAACAGCCTTCAAAAGACTGAAGCATTAGGGCTGCAACGATTAGTCGACATTGTCGAAAAATGATAACAATAAAATTTGTCGCCGACAATTAGGTTCAAGGTTCAAGGTTCAACTTTATTGTCCCCGCGGGGAAATTTGTCTTGGGCACAGTGCATCATTGCTTTCTTAACATACACAAAAACAACAGAACAAAAACACAAGCACAGACACAACCACAACTAGACAACTAACATTTAAACATCAGAACATGGAGCTTGAAAGACATAGGTGGCACTTTGATGTAGGCATAAAATCTACAGTATGGAGATAAAGATAAAGTACCAGTGTGCATTGCACTAGAGCTCATGGATAAAGTGCTGTGTGCTAAAGTGCTTAGTTCTAAAGTGCTATGTGCTAAAGTGCTATGTGTTAAAGTGCTATGTGCATTTATTACATTTGCCCACAATAGTCGTGACGTCATCACTCGTGTTTTTCCGGGCAGAAGTGGGTCACTCGCCTAAACAACGCCAGTGATAACATGTAAAGTTTGAGGATTATGCTTCTTATTTTTGTTAAAATCATGAATACTTTGCTCATGCACATGCTTAAAATAACTTAAGATGAAATTAAAAGTCGATGGAAAAATTAGAGCCATTATTATCTTTATTATCTGATTAGTTCCGACCAGTGACAGGACCCCCACAACCGGTTCCACCGCGCAGGTCAGCGGCACGCCGTAGACAGATGCGCCCGGCAGAGGACAAGGCACAGGAGAAGCAGAAGACAACCAACCTCCTAGCCAGCGAGAGACCACACCCTACGCAGGCAGAAAGACGGGACTCCCCGCAGCCGGACAAGAAGACCGCTCCGCCCCACAAGCAAACAGGCCTCCAAGAGCCCAAACTGGCTTCACTTAAGTGCTCCAACTTTTTTTGTTTGTTGTTTGTGAAATTGTAAATAGTTTTGTCTTTTAATTTTCTGAAGTTGTAAATTGTTTCTTAATCAAATGTTTTGCACTTCCAGGAAGATTCATTGTAATTGGCCTGAGCTCCGTACGATGAAAAACAGGTTGGTACTTTGTGCAGACAGAATGACAATACATTTTATTTTTATAAATTAAATGCAGATAATGTGCTTGTGTCAATGACAAGAATCACATAGATATATAAAATATAAAAACACAATTTGAAATCTAGCATATTTTAATAAAATAAAAAGCCTATATAAAAACCTATATTAAAAAAAACAATTAGAATAAAACATTATTTGGCATGCTTTTTTTTTGTTTTTGTAACTAAGGTATTAAGTATTTTTATTTTACTTTAGAAGCATCCTAAGGTGGTCTGGCAGGTTTGGCAGGGAGCTCCACAAAGTTGGGTCAGTGGGTTCAAAAGCTGTTTTAAATTCTATTCTATGACAGTGCCTTTAGCAAGTTCGGGTTCTGGAAGTGCGATGAATTCAGTAAGGTTAGACGGGGTGTTACCGTGCAGTCAGTGATGGAGGAGGGTTTGTACTTGTTGCACAGGTGAACAAGAAATCAATGAGCTGGAGATCAAATTGAACCTCCTGGTTAGTGAAACGGGACATAAGGATTGCTCATTTGTTTTCCTTTCCTGTGAGATAAGACGGACTGGAAAGAGCTTTGCATTTAATCAAAGTTGTTGCGGCAATTTTCCACTCCTTCAGTTCATCTTTGGCCGTCATCCTGACTTTCCTCTTCCAATCGAGAGGCATGTTGTCTTCTCAATCCATTCAGCCTTGTGCTTGATGATGTTAAAGATATGTTATGACGTGATAACTGAGCTACCTACTCAGTGGTTGGAGTGTCCGCCCTGAGATCGGTAGGTTGTGAGTTCAAACCCCGGCCGAGTCATACCAAAGACTATAAAAATGGGACCCATTACCTCTCTGCTTGGCACTCAGCATCAAGGGTTGGAATTGGGGGTTAAATCACCTAAAATGATTCCCGGACGTGGCCACCGCTGCTGCCCACTGCTCCCCTCACCTCCCAGGGGGTGAACAAGGAGATGGGTCAAATGCAGAGGACAAATTTCACCACATAGTGTGTGTGTGACAATCATTGGTACTTTAACTTTAACTTCTCGGCTATTTGACGAGCACTCTGGTCGTGCATCTTCATGACCTTGACTTTCCACTTTGATGAGAGTTAGTTTTATTAGCTGCTTTATAAAGTAAAAAAAGACTATTCTTTGATGCAAAATAAGTGTTTAACAGGTGCCCGCCATAGACTTGGTTTACAACATTACTTTTATTTTTTGTGGCCGTTATCCGCAAGACATAGACAAGTGACCACGAACACACGCTTTTGCTGTATTACTTATTTTAACACTTTTTATGAGAAGGATCATTTTGGATCTTTAGGTGGATAAACATTCACTTAGTATTAAGGTTCCTCAAGCAGCGACGGCGCTACACGTCACAAATCTGTTTGCGCCCCGTTTGATCACCCCGCCCCCAGCATTTTAGGACCCTATTATGCAAAATCAACTTTTCTTACCTATTGGTACCTGCTGTTGTCTATTTGGGATCAGCATAAGTTCCAAACATTTTAAATCAAACCATGGATGCATTGCAGAGATATTCATAAAACAATCTTGCCTTCCTTTATACCAGGTGTGTAAAACTCATTTTAGCTCAGGGGTCGCATGGAGGAAATTCTATTCCCATTTTGTGGACCGGACTGGTAAAATCAAGGCATACTAATTTAAAAATAAAAACAACTTCAAATTTGTTTTCCTTGTCTTACTTTGGCCAACAATAGAACAAGCACATTCTGAAAATGTACATATTACAAACAATCCTTTTGGCAAAACACTTCAGTTGAAAATTCTGAGGAAACAATTGGTGCAGTTTCAAAAACACCACAAAGTACACAACTTAGACTTTGTCTCAGTGTATTTACAAAGCCATTAAACATTAAGCACTTCTTGTTTAGCAATCTCATGTTGGCAGTTCATTAAAGACGTGTTTGCAAAAGCAACCGAGTGTTTCCTCAAATTGCAACATTGGTGACATCCACAATTGCAACAACACGTTCATTTATCATCATTCAAATATTACAATTACAATATAATCAAAACAATTGTCAATATGACACCATGATAGCCGAATTAAAGGTAACAACTACAAACTTAACTAATGTGAACATCCATCCATCCATTTTCTACTGCTTGTCCCTTTTGGGGTCACGGGGTATCTCAGCTGCATTCAGGCGGAAGGCGAGGTACACCCTGGACAAGTCGCCAACTCATCACTGGGCCAACACAAATAGACAACATTCACACTCACATTCACACAGTAAGGCCAGTTTAGCGTTGCCAATCAACCTATCCCCAGGTGGATAGAATAGAATAGAATGTACCTTTATTGTCATTGTACATTGTACAACGAAATTGTAAGCAAAACGAATTTAGTGCAAATTCATAACACATAAAACCATAAGGACATAGATAAATAGATAAAAATACATAAAATACATAAAAATAGCAAGCACACAGCTCACATGCACAGTCATTATTGTCGTCTTGTGTTCAGCGACACTATTGCTCTCGGGTAAAAAGTGTTCTTAAGTCTGTTTGTCCGGCATTTTATTGTCCTGTATCTCCTGCCCGAGGGCAGCAGTTCCAAAAGTTTATGTCCAGGGTGAGATGGGTCCCTTATGATGTTTTGGGCCTTTTTGAGGCACCTGGCACTGTACAGTTCATCTAGGGAGGGGAGAGAGCAGCCAGTGATCTTCATGGCAGTTTTTATGACCCTCTGAAGTGCATTTCTCTCTGCTGCCGTGCAGCTGGCATACCATACACACATGCAGTATGTCAGCACACTCTCTATCAGTGACGTGCAGTCACTAGAGGCAGGTGAGGCGGGACCTCACCTGCCATCATGGAAAGAAAAAAAATGTAAAAAGATTGTTTTTTATTAAATTGTTGTATGTAAACAGTGATTATACTATAAAGTTATTTTCCATTTAACTTCACCAGTTTTAGAATATTTTTATTTAAAATCGCTGAATTTTCACATTTGCTGTTCAAATACTGAGAAGAGACGGTGCGGTGATCAGCAGCCAGTTGAGGCACGTCACACATTTGTGCCTCACGATGGATTGCGGACTCGGCTAACTGCTGGCCTGCTGTGCAGTGAGACCGTATTGCTATATGAACTATATTATACATTTCCATAGTTTAGTTAGCTGAGGTATATAATGTACAGTGTATTTTGTCAACAACTATATGTGTGTAACGTATTTCTTGTTCGTGTTGGAGGAGTTGTGAATGACTGCAGGGCCACAACATTAGGTACACCTGCAGACTGCAGGTGTACCTAATTCACAACTCCAACACGAACATTATTGCTTTTGCACTTTTTGGCTTCTTATTAAATAGCTTTTGTAACTTATTTTTATGGGCTTTCCTCTTTGTGATGTTAAGTTCCTGTTATGCGCTGTTATACAGTATATGCCTTGAGCTCTTATTTTGAAGGCGCTAAGAGCGGAAGTAATGACACGCTGGAGTGGAGCGGAGGTTTTTGAAATAAGGTAAATAAAGTGGTCCTCGTGTAAACTAGAGCCTCCGTGTTTATTTTGTAGTTTCATACAGTATAGGCGACATTTATAAACCCTCGGTTACACTTTTTTAAATAGATTCAATCTTGCACGTGGAAAGTTTAAGTGAGGGCTTTAGTTGATATAACACTCCCGTCAGGGGGTGCATTAATCCAGCTCAACAGCGGCGCATGGACTTCATTTATAAGTTAAGGTAAGACCATAATAACGTTTTTTTTAAATTAAATGTGCTTTTTTGTGTGCTACAGTTTGTATGTGTAAAGTTAAAGTTAAGTTAAAGTACCAATGATTGTCACACACACACTAGGTGTAATGACATTTGTCCTCTGCATTTGACCCATCCCCTTTATCACCCCCTGGGAGGTGAGGGGAGTAGTGGGGAGCAGTGGGCAGCAGCGGCGCCGCGCCCGGGAATAATTTTTGGTGATTTAACCCCCAATTCCAACCCTTGATGCTGAGTGCCAAGCAGGGAAGAATGCTGTTATGAGCTTTTAAACATAACCCGTTAACTGCTGCCAATCAAATGGTGAATAAGATACTCTTTAGGGTTCATATGTTTGTAAATCTGACTGTGATGAAGTCAGTGCCTCACCAGTCATGAACCTCACCGCACGTCACTGCTCTCTATTGAGCAGCGATAGAAGGACACAAGCAGTTTTTGTGACAGGTTGTTCTTTTTGAGGAGTCTCAGAAAGTAAAGTCTCTGCTGTGCCTTCTTGATGGTCACTGAGGTGTTCATACTCCATGACAGGTTTTCCTCGATCTGGATCCCCAGGAACCTGAAGTTAGAGACCATTTCCACATAGTACGCATGTCTTTGGAGGTGAGAGCAGGGCCGGCCCGTGGCATAGGCCGTATAGGCAAATGCTAAGGGCGCCGTCCATCAGGGGGCGCCACGCCAGTGCCACAAATGTTGGAGAAAAAAAAAAAAAAAAAAAAGTTGGTACTATTATTTCTAAATACAAAAAATAATCCCACGTTAATTAAAATGCAAATTAAAGCCTATTTAATAGAAATATTATTTGTTACAACATTACGCCCACCCCTTCCCCCCGCACGGTGCCCCCCCCCCCCCCTTCCCGTATCATGACTCTTTTTGGACGTCACCACATCAAAAAATCAACACAAGATGTCAAAACGGCCAAAACTGTCAGGTGCCCAGGGAAGAAAAAAGAGAAAAGAAGAGGAGGAGAAACGAGAAAAGACAGAGGTAGCAGGTAGGTAACGTTAGCCTACATGAAATTATTTGTCTGTTACAGAATGTGATAGTAACCTGGCTTTTTAGCATTAAGCTAATGTTACATGATTCGGCAATTGCTAATCAATAAATAGCTAGTTCTGTTTTAACGTCGGGTTAATATTGTGGAGGGGGCTAAATTGTTATGGAAAATAATAATGTAACGTTAGGTAATTACAGTACTCCCACCTTACATTCCTCAGGGACATTTGTATTAGATCTTTTAAGCAGGTGTTTTTGTTTACATTGTTATTGCCTTCTGGTTAGCTAATGTTTGCCCTGCAGGTAATAGTCACTTTTCCACCCCTTTATATATTAGGTATAGTTGTAAGCAGAGGTGGGTAGAGTAGCCAGAAATTGTACTCAAGTAAGAGTACTGTTACTTTAGAGATTTATTACTCAAGTAAAAGTAAGGAGTAGTCACCCAAATATTTACTTGAGTAAAAGTAAAAAGTATGTTGTGAAAAAACTACTCAAGTACTGAGTAACTGATGAGTAACATACACACACACACACATATATATATATATATATATATATATATATATATATATATATATATATATATATATATATATATATATATATATATATATATGCATACATATACATTGATATATACAGTATATAATTTATATGTATTTATTTTGCTGTTTTTGTTTACATGTTAAAGATGTTTTAATGAATATACATGCATGTTTAACATATAGATTCCTTTCTTTCATGCAGACTAGAATATAAGTTGGTGTATTACCTGATTCTGATGGCTTGCGTTGATTGTAATCAGACAGTAGTGATGATAACGTCCACGTTTTCAAATGGAGGAGAAGAAAAGTTCCTCCTTTCTGTCTAATACCACATGAAAGTGGTTGGTTTTTGGCACCTTATTTGTCCAGCTTCCATATTCGTTATTATACACTTTACAAGAAATATATTGGCGTCAAACTCCGTAGCTTGCTAGCTTGTTTGCGCTGGCTTTCGGAGACTCTTGTTTTGAAAGCGCAGGCGCGATGGAGCGGCACTTTTATTGTGAAGACAGGAACGTCCTCGTGCGGTTGAAATAAAAAAGTATCTTTTTTCCTTCACACTTTTGATTGATTGATTGGAACTTTTATTATTAGATTGCACAGTACAGTACACATTCCGTACAATTGACCACTAAATGGTAACACCCCAATAAGTTTTTCAACTTGTTTAAGTCAGGTCATGTGACCACCTGGCTCTGTTTGATTGGTCCAACGTCACCAGTGACTGCATCTGATTGGTGGAACGAAGTGAAACGTCACCAGTAAGGCAGGCACTTTGAAGGTCTGTCTGACAGACCAAAACAAACAAAGCGTGCATTAACAGATCGATAAAAATTAGTAGCGAGTAGCGAGCTGAATGTAGATAAAAGTAGCGGAGTAAAAGTAGCGGTCCTTCTCTATAAATATACTTAAGTAAAAGTAAAAGTATGTTGCAGTAAAACTACTCTTAGAAGTACAATTTATCCCAAAAGTTACTCAAGTAGATGTAACGGAGTAAATGTAGCGCGTTACTACCCACCTCTGGTTGTAAGTAAAAAAAAAAGGTCAAAGACAAAGCTATTCGGTTTCTTGTGAGTATATACACTTCACTGCCGATGTGGGGGGGCGCCACCTAAAATCTTGCCTAGGGCGCCAGATTGGTTAGGGCCGGGCCTGGGTGAGAGGATAGAAGATTTAAACATAAAATAGAATAAAAAAACAAACAACAAATGTGGAAACACGCATTTTTTCAATGTTTCTTATAGAAAAATAAAAACATTGAAAATAAAATAAAAACATATAATGGCATACAAGTCATTAGTTGAAGATCATTCACATCCGCAGGGTGGCAGTATTGCACTAATAAGGTTCGCATCCGCGGTTAAACAACAAAGCAGAAGAGTATTCTTTATCAATCCTCCCCACCGCTAGAGGGCGACAAAACGAGCAGCGGTGTGACGGCAGGAAACCGTACAGCCGCAGAAGAAGCGTCAAAGCGGATGGCTGTCATGTGTGCGGACGGTCAGCTGACGAGTCCGGCTCTCTTCTGATGTTTACTGAGTTGATTCTCTCGTAAACTCGCCATTGGTTAATGAATGCGGCGCTATGCTTGGCCGAGGAGAGCAATGGTAGTCGTCAACTCGGTGCTCAAGCTGCTCCAGAGGCAGACGTACACCTGTCTGTCCCACCGTTATGGACTCTACCTCTGCTTCGGAGGCATCGTCCTCATGATTGTGTCTGCTTTCCAGTTCGGAGAGGTGAGGGAGAACAACCTTCATTTGGGTAAAAGTGCTGCTGTCTCCTAGTCTTGTCTCCCAACAGCTCACCCCGCCAAACTCCACTCAGAAAAAGGACATTTAAGCACAAACCTTGACGAAACATCTATTTTGCGCCTTTAATATATATTCTTTGGTGTTCGTTGCCTCGAGCAAGTTCCTCTTTCGAATTCTGAACTGTAATAGTTGACTTAAATGCTTTCTTCCTTCCTCATAATGATATCTAACAACTACTGCACCCATACAGTAGGGTCACGTGGGAGCTGGAGCCTACCCCAGTTGGTGTGACACACTCTTGTAAAGTCATTTTATGTGACAGAGATATTTTTGTTTTTTATTTTATTTTTAATGTTTTCATTTTATTTTTTGGAGACGGCGTGGCGCCAGCAACCTGAGGGTTCCTGGTTCAATCCCCACCTTCTACCAACCTCGTCACGTTCCTTGAGCGAGACACTTCACCCTTGCTCCTGATGGGTCGTGGTTAGCGCCTTGCATGGTAGCTCCCGCCATCAGTGTGTGAATGTGGAAATAGTGTCAAAGCGCTTTGAGTACCTTGAAGGTAGAAAAGCGCTATACAAGTATAACCCATTTACCATTTAAAAAAAAGTGGGGCAGCACGGTGGTACAGGGGTTAGTGCATGTGCCTCACAATATGAAGGTCCTGAGTAGTCCTGAGTTCAATCCCAGGCTCGGGATCTTTCTGTGTCTAGTTTGCATGTTCTCCCCGTGACTGCGTGGCTTCCTCCCACCGCCAAAAACATGCACCTGGGGATAGGTTGATTGGCAACACTAAATTGGCCCTAGTGTGTGAATGTTGTCTGTCTATCTGTTAGACCCTGCAATGAGGTGGCGACTTGTCCAGGGTGTACCCCGCCTTCCGCCCGAATGCAGCTAAGATAGGCTCCAGCACCCCCCGCGACTCCAAAAGGGACAAGCGGTAGAAGATGGATGGATGGATGGATATTTTATTTTTAAAATAATTTTTTATTATTTTTATAATATGCTATTTATTTTGATAGTTTTAAAAACGTCATCGATGTAGATGTACGTATGCTAGGATTAAGGTTGTCACGATACCAGAATGTCATTAGTCGATACCGATTCCTAGGAATATCCACAGTTCTCAATACCACGATAACGATAAAAAAACAAAAACAAGCCTATGTACTTTTAAATTCAAAACTTTATTGAAAAGTGTTTCAAAATGTCAAGTATTTAAGATCACTGTGCAACAGCATCTTTTAAATATCAGTATGAGCTGCAAAGCGGTAACTATACATTTAAAAAAGAACAGCAGTGTTGTATAACCTCCCAGGATATCAAAACAAGCATTACTGTGCTTCTAAATATGATCATAAATAACAACAATAGTCAACCACATTACATTATTCGTTTGTATCCAGCTTCCGCCATTCTAGTCACAGCCGTTGTGTCCTTGGGCAAGACACTTCACCCACCTTGCTCCTAAAGGGTCAGCGCCTCGCCATCCGTGTGTAAATGTGTGTGAATAGATGAATGTAATGTATAATGGAATGCGCTTTAGGTATCATTTCAGGTGTAGTAAAGTGCAATATAGATACAGACCATTCACCATTTTACAATTTAAAAAGAACAGCAGTGGCGTGGACCTTTCAAGTATATAAAACAAATAATATTGTTAAAACAAATAATATTGTTAACATTTGTTCAAGATGGTGGTAGTGTGACATCATAATGTCCTTTTTAATTAAATAGGCTAGCCCAAACATGTATTTAAAGACAAATCTTTGTGTTTTTATATTCGTTACTACTGCACCCATACCACTTGTCCACATTAGGATCACGTGGGAGCTGGAGCCTACCCCAGCTGGTGTGACACACTCTGGACGAAGGTTGTCTCGATACCAGAATGTCACTAGTCGATACCGATTCCTAGGAATATCCACAATTCTCAATACTTACTCAATACCACGATAACAATAAAAAAAACACGCCTTTGTACTTTTAAATTCAAAACTTTATTGAAAAGTGTTTAAAAATGTCAAGTACTTGAGATCACTGTGCAACAGCATCTTTTGAATATCAGTATGAGCTGCAAAGTGGTAACTATACATTTAAAAAAGAACAGCAGTGTTGTATAACCTCCCAGGATATCAAAACAAGCATTACTGTGCTTCTAAATATGATCATAAATAACAATAGTCAAGCTTCCGCCATTCTAGTCACAGCCGTTGTGTCCTTGGGCAAGACGCTTCACCCACCTTGCTCCTAAAGGGTCAGCGCCTCGCCATCCGTGTGTAAATGTGTGTGAATAGATGAATGTAATGTATAATGGAATGCGCTTTAGGTATCATTTCAGGTGTAGTAAAGTGCAATATAGATACAGACCATTCACCATTTTACAATTTAAAAAGAACAGCAGTGGTGTGGACCTTTCAAGTATATAAAACAAACAATATTGTTGAATATTTGTTCAAGATGGTGGTAGTGTGACATGATAATGTCCTTTTTAATTAAATAGGCTAGCCCAAACATGTATTTAAAGACACATCTTTGTGTTTTTATATTCGTTATTAGTGTCTACATTTCAGCCTTTTTACAAAATGGTAAAATTATTATTGTTTTTTTATTTATTTTTTCTACAAAGTGCCATAAAAAAGAGGCGTGTTCAACAAATAGCCCGCAGGCCACACTTTGCCTTCCTGTTGAAATAAGTAAAGCAGTGGTGTTCAAAGTGTTGCAGATTGACGGAAGAGTGTCTCTAACCTGTTTTCTTAGCACTTGTGGAAGTGATAATGTTGGCTTGCACACTGTGGTAATGCACACTCCATGGCTTTTGGTGTCGGATCTACGCTTTCACTCACGTAGCAAATGACTGCTTGTATTTGATTAACAAAAAAAATGTGTGACATAAAATACACCTTTTTTTGACTTTTAATATATACCTCTTACTTGCTAAATATAGCAACAAAGTGGCTAAAGTGCATCCCAGATCATTTTTGCTACGTCTTATTCTCTGACACACCTATAGTTATGCCGCATTCACACACTTCCATTATCGTTTGTTTATGAGCAAGGGTGAACCAAAAGCGCCCACATTTGTGACAAGCTTCCACAAATAAGTGAATTTATAGAAACACTGGATAATTGTTTTTCAGCCAGCGGGCATTCCTCTTTAGCGCTGACTCAGTGCTCAAGCACCGAGAATTGATGTGGCTCGCTGAGGACAAAGTGTTAGGTACTGACAATACCAAAAAATAGGTATAAGGGGTGTAATGGTATTGTAGATACCACAATATTTTAGTTTCAAAGTCTTCAGAATAATACTGTGACGCGTGACAGTACTATGTAGTTTTTTTCTAGAACTTTAGCGTTGTTTTGGTCTGAAAATACACTACATGATGGCCCAGAATCCTCTGCGCAGCGCAGGGGTTGAAAGGTGAGGGTTGTGGAACGCTGTTAGCAGGAAGTGAAGTGTGTTCGTAGTCGATGAAGGAAATAGTTTTTTGGACATTTCCTGAAATGTCATCAAAATCCATCCATAACTGTTTAGTTAGGTTGCTACCAAACACAAACAAACCCTGGCGAAAACTGTGCATTTTTGGCGGAGGTAAGAAAGTCTTTGTACTACATAGCAAAGTGCACCACTTAAGTCTCAAGTGTTTCCAAAACGACAGAGCCAGTCGCTCACCTCGCACCGCGCGGAGGGAAATAACCAAAAGAAAAACGTACACCCACCCGGGTAAATATGAGGAAACTGAAAAACTACTTGATAAATCCTCAATCCATCTATTCATTTTCTACCTCTTGTCTCTCTCGATGCCTCGGGCGGGCTAGAGCTTATAAGCACTCGTGCGCAAGGCAGGTTACACCCTGGACAACTCGCCAACTTATAAACTATCACCCAGAAAATATATTCAAAGCCAGTGAAGCTAAACATCAGTTTGTGAGGTATTTACATTATTAAAAAATAAATTGTTTGTCAACTTTTCTGAGAAACAGCATTTTCTAAACTGATATAGGAATGTCCACTGTGGAAGACACTGCTTATCAGAAAGTAAAAGTGGAAAGACACTAAAGTCAACATTATTCTTTTACACTGGATGTTTACATTGTCACTTTAAAGTTTTTTTATATTTTAGCTTGAAACAGTGGATGTTCCTGCACAATTATCTGCATTTAAGAATACATGTTGTGATAAATGTAATTAGAACATTTTAGCATTATGTTTGTGTTCAATAAAGTAAGTGTATTTATCCTAAACAATCTTGCCACTTTTTAAGCCTTTTTTAATTTTTTTACCTTTATTTTTACCTATACCACAGTAATATCGTACCGTGGTCTTAATACCATGATAATATTGTTGTGTGATATTTTGATACCACTACATCACAGGTATTGATGTATTTTTTGCATGACTGTATCAATGTATCAGTACTTTTATTAATCCTACCCTGGACTGATCTACAGTTAGTCACAGCACACACATAGATGAAACATTCTCACCTATGAATAGTTCAGAGTCTCCAATTAACCCAGCATGTTTGTGTTTTGGGATGTGGCTTAAAGCCGGAGTACCTGGAAAAACCTGTGTGAAATTTGCCTTCCTTATCATTCTAAACAATAAAATACTATTATAATACATAAAAACTATAACAGACAAAAACAATTGCAGCACAAACAAATGGGACACGTCTAGAATATTTTGAAAAGGTGGAGAGCGGGGTTGGTTATCAATGATAAAACAACATAAAAACTAATTGTCAGACATTAATTTTGTAGCACAAACAAATGAGACACGTTTGGGAGATTTTGACTGGGGTGACTGGTTATGAATAATTACACGGTAACATAAAAACTACAATAGACAAAAAAATTGCACTACAAATGAATGGAACACGTTTTGGGTAGGTTTTGACAATGTGGTATGAAAAGGGGTAGTATTAAATAAGCTCTACTTTTCGGACATGCTGTAATGAAACGACTGGAAATATGTGATGCATTACATTGTAATTGTATGGTATGCATGTTCGAAAATAAACTGGAACTGAACTAAACTGAATCATGATACACGCATCACATCATGCTATCGTTAGTACAACTACATCTATACACTGTTGAGCTAGCTGTGTACAAACAAAAGTGTAATGAAATGTGCGCTAATACTTTACATACACTGAAATATGATTGTTCATGTTTTTCGGTCAGTACAGATTGTTGTCCTATTGCGATGTGTTTTGCTCTTGACGCAGTAGCTATCTTACAGCTAATGCCATAGCATGCCGCCACAAGGCGATGTGTTACTACGGTAGAAAAAGAGTTTCTCAGTGTTGACTCTTACAATAAAATTGTTGCTACAGCTTGGTTATTATACAGGTTACGGAACGTAAATGAATTACTGTTGGCGTTTTTGGATGCATTTTTAAAGTGACATAGAGACTTAGACTTATTGCTCCCGTTTGCTGCATTGCTAGAACGAGCCAATTTATACAAGTTAGAATGCTTAAAAAAAACAAAAAACTTCTTGTCTCTCATAAGGATTGTGAACAATAGGCAAAATTTCCCCCAAAAAGTGCAGTTCCCCTTTAAAAAGCGTAACGACACAAAGGAACATTTTTACAGCACAAATATAACACAAATAATTTATTATTTTAAGATTTGCAATGGTAAGAAGGGCTAACTTTACATAGGTAAACTCCACGCAGATATTTCTGGATTGTTGTGTTGATTTAATTGCTCTCTACGTACAGGTTGTAGTGGAGTGGAGCAGAGACCAGTATCATGTCCTTTTTGACTCCTACAGGGACAACTTGGGTGGTAAATCCTTTCAAAGCAGGTGAGGGGACATGTTATGCTTAAATATGCACTGCCCGCTGGTATTTGGATGAGATCGAAATTCATTCTCTTTTAGGCTCTGTCTGCCCATGCCCATTGATGTGGTCTACACATGGGTGAATGGCACCGACACGGCACTGCTGAGAGAACTGAAGGCCGTGAGAGAGAAACTGGCAGAAGAACAACGGGCTCTAAGGTACAGCTCAGCGTTCTGAGACAGATTATTGCTATTTTCTCAGCGTTCTCAGATTATGCAATTTTTTTCCACGCAGGGAACGTCTGGGGAAAAATGCAAGCGAGACGACAGAAGAGCCAAAAGACAGGTGATTCGGAATGACCGCTTGTCATTGCAGTTTAGTAAAAATGCTTCATGCCTGGATGTATTGGTCCGCCTTTACACAGAGCGAAGCTGGAATGTCTGCTGTCTCACTGTATCGTCGCGCCTATGCTGGCGCTGGATCCCGCTCTGCCAGCCAACGCCAGCGTCAAGGAGCTGCCGTCTCTGATGCCTTCGCTCTCGGCCGCCAAGGAACTGCTGCGGCTCAACA
Source organism: Nerophis lumbriciformis (assembly GCF_033978685.3). Taxonomy (NCBI): domain Eukaryota; kingdom Metazoa; phylum Chordata; class Actinopteri; order Syngnathiformes; family Syngnathidae; genus Nerophis; species Nerophis lumbriciformis. Next base: position 51,315,136 of record NC_084552.2, read on the forward strand.
AGCCCGTCCACCCGTCCACCGCCACCTCCGTGCTCGTCTTCCATTCTCAGTCTGAAGGTAAGAACAAGCAACGCTTAGCATTTTACCCACCGTTTTTTTTTTCAGGAAAATTACTCCTGTACTCATTATATATTATTTATCCTTATCCTGCAGCCGAAAAAGCCTACAGCGATGCGTTCAAGGAAGACCAGAAATTCTCAGTGTCCAGATGTTACCTGGTGAGTAGGATTGCACGGTATAGCTAAGCCTGGGTCGTTAACAAATTTTGCTAGACGATATATTAACCTACAAATTATTGCTGATAAGCGATATTATTGTCAACATTATTTTGAGACCAAATTAACCTCTAATGAAATAATACATAATAATAATGCAAGTGTACCCTTTCTAATGCAATAAACTTGTATTTCTCATGTACTTTAACATTGTAAATGTAATTTTAACTTTTAAATATCCAAGTAAAATAAAACAAACAAATAATAAAATAAAATATAGTCTGTCTGTTACCAAAATGTTTACCTGAATAAAATCCCAACCAAAAGCAATAGAAAATGTTCTGTTTCTTTCATATACACCCCCCGCTATATATTTTCAACAAATAAGTCTGATCTACAAAATTTGCAGGCAGCATACCCCTTCCCCTTCGAGCTGTCCTGGATGAACTGAAATTATTTTTTCCAATTATTTTGGAACTTGCAAGCGTACTTCTTCTTCTTACTCGTCGTCGCCATGTCCCTTCTTCGTTCTTTTGCTTCGTCTCTGTTATGTTTTTGGACATTACTACTTGCCGTAGTTTTGAAGCAATGCATAATGGGAATCCGGATGTTGTGTGTCAGTGTATTAACGTGCCGGCTGGAATAAACACACGCTGAGAAATAGCTCCGTGCCTGCCTACTTTAAGGGTTATAGATCAACCTATGGATAACGGAGACATATATAATAGTCTCCTTTTCAGGTGAGAGAGGACACTAAAGGCAGTGCCTTTAAGGCACTCCCCCGATATTGTTGTCCGGGTGGAAATCGGGAGAAATTCGGGGGAATGGTAGCCCCGGGAGATTTTCGGGAGGGGCACTGAAATTCGAGAGTCTCCCGGGAAAATCGGAAGGGTTGGCAAGTATGTGTGCCGAGTGTGAAATTTGGTGTTGGAGGACTTATGGTGTGGGGTTATTTTTCAGGAGTTGGGCTTGGCCCTTTAGTTTTAGTGAAAGGAACTTTGAATGCTCCAGGATACCAAAACATTTTGGACAATTCCATGCTACCAACCTTGTGGGAACAGTTTGGAGCGGGCCCCTTCCGTTTCCAACAGGACTGTGCACCAGTGCACAAAGCAAGGTCCATAAAGACATGGATGACAGAGTCTGGTGTGGATGAACTTGACTGGCCTGCACAGAGTCCTGACCTGAACCCAATAAATAAATAAATGATAAATGGGTTATACTTGTATAGCGCTTTTCTACCTTCAAGGTACTCAAAGCGCTTCTGACAGTATTTCCACATTCACCCATTCACACACACATTCACACACTGATGGCGGGAGCTGCCATGCAAGGCGCTAACCAGCAGCCATCAGGATAGAACACCTTTAGGATGAATTAGAACGAAGACTTAAAGCCAGGCCTTCTCGACCAACATCAGTGTGTGACCACTAATGCGCTTTTGGAAGAATGGTGGAAAATTCCTATAAACACACTCGCAACCTTGTGGAAAGCCTTCCCAGAAGAGTTGAAGCTGTAATAGCTGCAAAAGGTGGACCGACATCATATTGAACCCTATGGGTTAGGAATGGGATGGCACTTCAAGTTGATATGTGAGTCAAGGCAAGTGGCCAAATACTTTTGGCAATATAGTGTATATTGTGTTATATATTGTTATCGCAGGTGACTGCAATATATTTTGCGATATAGATTTTAGGCTATATTGCTATTGGTTAGTTTTCAATTGTCACGCGATCTATAAAAAATGTCAGCATTTAATCATGGCCTCCTCGTGGTCTTCATATCCAGACGACAGACAAAGAGGCTCCAGGTCTGATCCGCATGCAGACGCTGGCCTACCTCAGCGGCTTCCCAGGGTCCTTCAAGGAGACGGAGCAGTTGCGAGCCAAACTACCCTCCTTTGTCACCGACAAGATAAAGCAGGTAAGATGTCTTTTACAAATATTTGTTTGTTGTATTACCATATCAAATGTGTCCTGAAAAAATACTGGAAAGGCTTTACACACATCATTTAAAAGTGGTGTGTTTTTGTATGCAGTGGTACCTCGCTCATTTCTGTTAGTGGCCCTTTTTTTTTTTTTATAGAAAAAAGATTTGCAGTAATGTAAGGGGGGAAATTTGCCAGCCTGTCTTTCTAATCTTCCTTTTCCAAATGCCTCTGGTTTAGGTCATTAGTACCAAAGTTCCCTCGAAAGTGCGCGCATGCACAGTTGCACATTGCTCACGTGTCCTCTGCGCACAGCTAATCAATGCCGCACACAAAATAAAATCCAATCTGAACTCTAAACAAAATAAACACATAATTTGTTCTGTGGGATTTTGCAATGCAACTGTGAGACAGGTGACATCAAGCGGCTTTAACAGATAAAACAATGTGTCAACATTGTTCAATTATTGTAACATCTGTCAAGATACTTTAAGGAGGACAGGAATTCCAACGATCACTTTATTGAGCAAAACTGTTTATGAAACGTAATGAAAACTAAAAATGAGTAATACGGTAAATAATACATATTGCCCACTAACGGTTGCACTATGTATAGATCATTATTAAAGAGGTGTATTTGGGATCTGAATAAGTCTTGAAAATGTGAAATCAAACCATTGAGGCGTGGCAAAGATATTTATAAAACAATCTTGCCTTCCTTTATGCGAGCTATTTGGAATTTGCACAACTTGTTGTTTGTCTAACGTGACGTAGGCGGATAGCTCCATATATGGTAAAGATTTACCTAAAGAGCTTAGCGCGAGTCCACCATTATAGTCCGACGTTGTAGTCAATAAGCTCCTTCTTTTTTCTCTATTCTCTTGTTGTGGGGCAGACTGGCTCATACATGCACATGCATCCTCTGCTATTGCCAATTCTAATACAAAGTAGTGTACAGTTGTAATTTATATCTGTCAGTAGACCTGATATGAAAGCGCTAAAAATTTCAACATGGCTGACGAGGAAAAGATATAGTCAAAGTGTAGGCACGTAAATAAGACTGCACACAAAACGGCGTATCCTGAAGAAACGGTCAGAAAACGGCTTGAAGATGGTCCAAAAAATTATCTGTGCATAATTTTGACCCAAGAACCACTATTATATGTTATGTAGACCACAAGGAAGTGTTTAGATGTAGAAAAAAATCAGAATATGACTCTTTTAAAACAAAAACACTATCATAACACCCATATTGCACACCAAGAAAAAAGCAGATCACAGTACGCTAATCACGTAAGTGTGTTTTAAAATCTTATGGCTGTAGGTAGAAATGACCTGCTGTAGCTCTCCTTCCTGCTCTGTGGATGTAACAGTCTAATGCTGAAGGAGCTACTCAGGGCCGCCGCAGTGTTGTGCATGGCGTGAGAGGGATGCTTAGTGATGCTTTGGTCAACATTGTGCTTAGATTATGTTTTACAGACCATCTTTAAGCCGCCTTTCTGACTGTCTCCTCAGAATGTACTGTCTTAATAATTTGCCGAAGTCCTCCAAGCCAAGCCCCTTTCAACTGCGTCTTCTCCCCGTCAGCCATGTTGTAGCTTTTAGTGCTTCCATATGGAGTCTCCTGACAGATATACATTAGGAATTATACACTTCTTTGTATTTGAAATGGCAGTAGCGGAAGATTTTAGCATGCATGTGTATGTACGAGCCAGAGAAAAAAAAGAAGGCACTTATTTACCATCGTTTTGGACTACACCTGAATAAAAATGGCAGCCTCACGCAAAGCTCTTTGGATACATTTCTACCATATTATGGAGCTATCCGCTGACGTAACTAAAGCTAGAAGGAAATATTTGTTTTATAAATATCTGCCATGCCTCCATGTTTCACATTTTTGGGACTTATGGGGATCCCAAATACACGGAAACAGGTACAAACAGTAAGTAAGAGTTGGTTTTGTATACTAGGGCCCCTTTCGGACAAACTGAACAGTCAAGTTGCAATCGATTAAATGCCCCAAGAACACAGAAAATATATTTAGGACACACATCACTGGGCAAATATTAATACTTATGTTACATTATCATTATTAGGGTTTTGTTTAGCATGATTATGCTGATCCTCCTGACCACACTGACGTTCACCTAAGAAACAGAACTCCAGCAGATGGCAGAGTTGCACATTGCAAACAACATCCCTTGGCATTGGTAGAGTTTTAAGTCTCTACCACAAGGTGTCGCCCTCAGGCGGCCTCTAAGAAATTATCTTGTTTTTTTTGTTTTTTTAACAATATACAGGAATGCAATCCAGGGAAAAGCTCTTCCCAAATGTCTCCTCTTTCTTGGATGGGAGTTTTTTTGATATAGTTATGTTGTGACCGGAATAAAGAGCTCCCTTTTTTTAAAACTCTGCGTGGTGCATCTAATAATTTTCTCCAATAAGAACTCTGCTTTTTATTTGGAGTGGAGAGGAATGTGACTAATGAGCGATCCGGCAGACTATTAGTGAGCCGACCAGTAAAATGCCGGAAAAATCGATTAGCGCAGACGGCAGGCCAGTCAGATTACTGGTCTATATCTTGCTCTGCAGAAGCAGAAATGTTATGGAATGGTTATTTTTTGTGCTCAGACCTTCCCAAAAAGGACATGGTCAGGAATTTCTTAATGGTTTCGTCATTAGAATGGATCTTAATCAGTCTGACGTTTTCCTCACAGTTGTGTTCTGATTGCGTTATCATCCTTGGATGTCTGTGGCGTTGTATTGTAAAAAAATAAAAAAATAAAAAATAAAAAAAAGTTAAAGTACCAATGATTGTCAGATCGGTAGGTCGTGAGTTCAAACCCCGGCCGAGTCATACCAAAGACTATAAAAATAGGACCCATTACCTCCCTGCTTGGCACTCAGCATCAAGGGTTGGAATTGCGGGTTAAATCACCAAAATGATTCCCGGGCGTGGCCATCGCTGCTGCTCACTGCTCCCCTCACTTCCCAGCCGGTGAACAAGGAGATGGGTCAAATGCAGAGGTTAATTTCACTACACCTACTGTGTGTGTCCCGCCATGTCTTGCAGAATAATGCTGTCATTAGTAGAGTAAAAACTAAAGAAGGATCTTCTATGTGCGTGATGACATGTAGATTAACAGCATGTCCATCGAGGCGCAGTTGTCACTCTTGTCTCCAGGTTTTAATGTCATGTGATAGCAGCCGTGGGGACGTTACCTAAGCTACCATAACAGGAGTTAGTTTTACAACTGTTTGGAGTGGAGCGGCGCCACTGGAAGGTCATCCTTTCCCCCATTTTCAACCGCTTGTGCCAACTCCTGACCTTACCTGTTTGTTCCACGCCAAGGTCCAAGCAGCGCTAGCCCACCCTTTGGGCATTTTAGCATGGGCGGGACGGTGTGGGGCAGCCAAGTGGTGTTTCCTGGTGTCGCCAGGCTGATTCTGTGAAAGATGGATGATGATGATGGGCACAGAGTGTAGGAGAGGCTCAGTGCTGAGAGATGGCCCATATTTATAGCTGCTATTGCACCAAGCGCCATGGTGATGAAAGACCCTCCTGCGCCGCCCGCATGCTTGTTGATGTGTTTGTTTACCTTTTCATTTTATTTTGTGTTGGATAGGCTTGTCGAAAATGTGTTACGTGTTTGTACCGTTTGTGTGCACTGTGTACTAGGGCTGGGTATTTGCAAGGAATTTACCACGTGTTACGGTATTTGAGTTGCGAGACAATACAGTTTTGCAATATATTGCAATATTCTACATACGGTATTTTAAATGCATCTTAAAATACAAGTTGTACATACGTACACTTATTGGAAAAACTGAGCCTTTAACGATTTAATTCAAATGATCCATTTACAGTAATCCCTTGTTTATCGCTGTTAATTGGATCCAGGGCTGACTGTCGCAAAGGAATGTCCACCAAGTCTGAATTATTCATTAGAAATCAAATATTTACCGTACATAGCTAAAGCATACAAAACTGTTTTATTATCTTCTAAATACAGATTTTATCATTTTGAAAGCCCTATAGACATGAAATAACACCCTTGTGTCACCTTTACACTCGTTTAATCTGATATAGTAATGCCTATTAGTGGCCCTGATACCAAACAGCGTTCTCTGATTGGTTTGGTCTCCTTTAGTTGCCAATAATACTGTAGTATTCATATTTTTAGTTTAGCCATTTTATGTTTGAAAATGTTTAATTTAGGCCTAGAATATGTTTTAAAAAATTGTCTGAGATAGCGTGAACATGCAAACTTTGAAGTGGGATCTGGTCAGGGATGATTGTATTGTATAATGTACAGAAAGTGGATCAATTTTCTTTACACCTAAAAAAACCTTCCATCTACCTTTTAAACTTTATATAACAAGAAAACATGACGTTATTGAATTTTGGGTGTTGGTTTAATTTTGTACAGCAGCGCGTGCGTGCGTGCCGCCTAAAACACATACCTACATACTAGAGATGCGCGGATAGGCAATTATTTCATCCGCAACCGCATCAGAAAGTCGTCAACCATCCGCCATCCACCCGATGTAACATTTGATCAGAACCGCACCCGCCCGTTGTTATATATCTAATATAGACGATGCAAGGCATTAGTGAGGTTATAAAGCTTTTGCCTGTTAAAGAAAGGAGACTGATCCAATGCAGCACAGACATTCGCGTGCCACGCTGTCACGACCCAGACGCACACCAGTGCGCAATCATATGGGAGCCGCGCTGAGCGCACCTCCAAGCATGGCTCGCTGCCGGCGACGGCCGGGTATGGGCCCGACGCTCCAGCGCCATCCATTATCAGGGCTAGTTGATTCGGCAGGTGGGTTGTTACACACTCCTTAGCGGGTTCCGACTTCCATGGCCACCGTCCTGCTGTCTATATCAACCAGGGTGAGCCCCACCCCTTTCGTGAGTGCACTGCGCGCGGAGTGACCCCTGTTACGCGCCCCCGGCAACAGGGGTGGCGGGCAGGTAAGCTGCGCGGGCGGAGCGCGCGGAGTGACCCCTGTTACGAGCCCCCGGCCACGGGGGTGGCGGGCAGGTAAGCTGCTTACCTGCTGCGTGTGACGCCGGCCGCGGCGAAGGCGGACGAGGCGGGGTGTCGGTGCGGTGGGCGCGGTGGTGACCCTGGACGTGCGTCGGGCCCTTCTCGCGGATCGCCTCAGCTACGGCTCCCGGTGGGGCCCTCTCGGGGGAAGGGGCCTCGGTCCCGGACCCCGGCGAGGCGTCCCTTCTCCGCTCCGTAAAAGTGTCCATCTCTTTTTTTTTTTTTCTTCTGTTGTGGCATATGCAGCAGGTGCCTGCTCGTTTTTCGTATGTGGGTAACAACATTTAACTATGTATATATATTTCCGAATTGGTTTAACTGCCACCCGCCTGAATCTATTTAAAATCTAATTTTTTTTTATTTCAACCGCCCGACCCGACCCGACCCGCGGATAAAATCAAATTTTTTTAAATTTCATCCGCCCGATCCGCGGATAATCCGCGGACTCCGCGGTTGTGCCCGCAAACCGCGCATCTCTACTACATACATACACTCATACCTCGCTATAGTTTAGTGTCGACGAAGGTTGCTGCCGGAGTAACCAGCATGCCTTGCGTGCACTTTTTAAAATATGTGTTTATTGTTAGCGCCTTGTCGTTGTTACCCACATATAATGATAGTTCGTTGTTGTTGTTGTTGTTTATTAATTGAAAAACTAATCGATAGATTTCCTGATTACTAAAATAATCAATAGCTGCAACCCTATTCATGATGCAGTAAATTGAATGATGTGGACATATTTGCTACTGGATACTTTCTAATACGCTTTTACCTTGGAGACTTTGTATGTTTAAGTAATATGCAACTATTATTATTTAAATACTTGTTTATATTGACAAATGTGCTGTTTTAGACTGCAATATCGTTCAATTAAGGACACTTATCGCGTATGTCTAGCTTGTGTGCTATTGTCTGCTTAGTTGTTGTGTAGCTTCTAACTCCTATTAGCCTATAACCTACCATGTTTACATTTTGTAGATGACTTGACTAATATAGAAGAAAATACCAACCATGTGTGCTTATTGGAGGACATTTAGATGTTAAATGGCTTTCCAGTTTAGCACAAGTAAACAGGCTGCAGGACTGCTTGTATCAGAGATTTAACATTCAAGGCAATATAATCCGATATCAATATAGGATTGGGACAGCCCTAATGTAAAGTAAACACCCCTGCCTCGCGCCTTAAGAGATGCGCTGACAGCTCGACACTCGTCTCTCAATCTGCGGACTCTAGTTCAATTCCCGGGCACAGTGGAGGGGGCGGAACCAGGCAGGTTACAAGTTCTGTTTAATAACCATCTGTCTGTTTGTCAAACCAGTTGTTGGCTATCATTTGCAAATTGCCTTCCATCTGCCTATGACTATGCAGAGTAACAATGTCATCTACTGTACAGAATTGTAACTACAAGTCACTGAGACAGTCCCATTATAATGTGTTTGTGAGTGAGGGCAAGCCATTAAAAAAGTTTTTTCTGTGACGGTCCAAATGTATCTGTGGCCACCACAAATAAACAAATGCATATTCATATTTTGTTTAAGTGTGTACCTCGTGTGAATCGTGTGTGTATATAATGTGTACCTTAATTGTGCTGTGAGGTGTTGTGTGTGCTGTTTGCCTCGTTTGTGTACTTGTGTGTGCGTGTGCGTGTGCGTGTGCGTGTGCGTGTGTGTGTGTGCGTAAGACTGTTTACACTGGCTCACGACGGAGCCTGCGCTTAGAGCTATAATAGAGATGCAATGTGATCCGGGCCCGTATGAGACCCAACTGATCCTGGCCGAAAAAGGAGGCGAGTGGAGGAGGTAGCAGCTCATGTTAGACATTCGATGATGGAGTGAGAAAAGCGGCAAGCGCTTCTTGATGGGAGGGGAAGGGTAGCACACTCATACACGCACGCTCACACACACACACGCTATGTGTGGTCTTGATGACATCACATAGTTTCCAATCCAAATACAACCACACACACTTCTCTTCATTGCTTGTCCGTCTCAAAGTTAGAAAATGAACACCATGTTTAATTCAACACACTGCTTTTCACTCATTGAATGTGATCAAAGAAAGACACTACAATGACTTACTTGATAGTTGTATAGAAATAAACACAATACATTTTTTTCAAAAGTGTAACTTTAATTGTGTCCTTTTCAGTTTGAGTTGTACTCGGAGGCCAGCATCGCTCTGCTCCACCTGAAAAGCCCGCAGGACTTTACTGATCTCATGCAAAAGGCCAAGAAGAACCTGACATTGGACGGGAAGGAGCTCACCATTAGCCCCGCCTACCTCTTCTGGGACCTGACCGCTATCTCGCAGGTAACGAAAAATCGGGCCGGCAAACTTTAAAGAGTCTTTCCAACATGCCGTCAATATTTGACTGTCCAGTCCAAGCAGGATGAAGACGTCTCAGCCAGCCGCTTCGAGGACAACGAGGAGCTGCGCTATTCTCTGCGCTCCGTGGAGAGACACGCTCCCTGGGTGCGACACGTCTTCATCGTCACTAACGGGCAGATTCCCTCTTGGCTCAACCTGGATAACCCTCGCGTTTCAGTTGTCACACATCAGGTACAATCGAAACCGTCAAACTTTCACAAGACCAGTGAGCCTGACGAGTGCTTTACACTTATTGGGTTTTATTATAACCTTTTACTTTTAACCAGGGTAGCCCTATATCACACGCTGTGAGTAGGGCCATGCAATCTGTGGGGGTCTCCGTTTTGCCTGCATATAGGGCGGTATAGCTCGGTTGGTAGAGTGGCCGTACCAGCAACTTGAGGGTTGCAGGTTCGATCCCCGCTTCCGCCATCCTAGTCACTGCCGTTGTGTCCTTGGGCAAGACACTTTACCCACCTGCTCCCAGTGCCACCCACACTGGTTGAAATGTAACTTAGATATTGGGTTTCACTATGTAAAGCGCTTTGAGTCACTAGAGAAAAGAGCTATATAAATATAATTCAATTCACACTTCACTTCATATAAAATGTAAATTAATGAACGACTGGGCACTTCATATGAAATTTAACGCAAACATATCCATATTTCTTTTCTGCTTCATCATTTATAAGAAAATAATGGCAAATTTACTTCAAGATTGCCACTGCGCAAAGCATTAGTGCTGGTCGTGAAAGACAGCAGTACTGGGTTCGATCACCGGTTGGAGCCTATTTTTAAACTGCTGAGCTGACGAGTCCAGCCGATACTTACGGCGACTGTGTCCCATTGTTTACATTAGATTGTACTCATGTAAAATATCCCCTCAAACGGGATGCATGCTCTGGGAGACACAATTACATTTGCTCATTCTTTCTTACACACACTGAGAGCAAGCTGGCATCCACATCTATCCACAGTGCGAAGACGCTTGAAAGATACTAAAAAAATGCACAAATTCTCCTCCACGTACCATTATCACTGGAAGACTGGAGTAAAAGGAATAGTTACTAGGAGTGTAAATTATTGGGCACCTAACGATTCGATCCGATTCCTAGGGTGACGATTCGATTCAGAATTGATTCTTGATTCAAACACATTTTTGCAATGTATTATTTAGTATGATTATTAATTACTTAAAGCAGGTTACAGGTTAGAAAAGCTCCTTCTGGTTGCATGGAGATGGCCAACAAACATTTTTTAAATAGTTATGTAAGAAAAATATTTAATTTAATTTTTTTTTTTTTTTTTTTTTTAATTATGAATCAATATAGAATCGAGATGAATAAGAGTCGCAATTTGGAATTGAATCGATTTTTGTGCACCCTACTACACACGCACACACTGAGCAGGATGACACAGGAAGCTAAAAACCGTTCAAACCGCTAAAGCTTCATTGTAAATAGGAGGGATCAATCCAGACGGCGATACTAACAACATGACTGCAAATTATAAGCTGCTTCTCTTGGACTGATTTTGGGTGTGTGCACATGCTGCAGGTGTGTTCGTGTAAACAAGGCAGCGGTGACTGACAAGCCTGAACCTCAGACAAGCAAGTTTTAGTGTGAACAATATAGTCATTTAAAATATAATGTTCGATGTAACTGCTAATGGTAACATAAGCTATCCAGTGGTGTTCTTGCTATATTGTGGTTTAATAAATGTAACTTTTAAGCAAGTTGCAAACAGCCCCTTAATTACATATGATTGCTCGACATAAAACCCTGATCTGAACACCCCTACTTTCAACGTCAGGAGATCTTCTTGAACAACAGCCACCTTCCCACCTTCAGCTCACCCGCTATCGAGAGCCACATCCACCGCATCCCGGGGCTCTCGCAGAAGTTCATCTACCTCAACGATGATGTCATGTTTGGCAAAGATGTATGGCCGGATGATTTCTACAGCCATTCCAAAGGACAGAAGGTAATCGCAATAAATTCATATACTGTACCACCTTTACGTGGACAACCATCTCTCGCTTCCCTGCAGGTGTATCTCACCTGGCCTGTTCCCAACTGTGCCGAGGGTTGTCCGGGATCCTGGATTAAAGACGGCTACTGCGACAAAGCGTGCAACAACTCTGCTTGTGACTGGGATGGAGGAGACTGCACAGGTAAAGACATTTTATATGGCGTTAAAGGATAAAATACATTCATTATAGTGTGAGTTCAGAGTGGTTCTGGCTTTCTGGAAAAAAAAAATTCTTGAGTATTTTAGTCCTTTTATAACGTCATACGCATCATGGCTATTTTTTCTATAAGGGACTGCAGGGAGCAGCAGGTTTGCAGGTGGAATCGGTGCTGGGGGACCCGGTGGACCTGGGGGGCCGTTGTGGCAGTTTGCCGGTGGGCTAGGTGGCCCAAGTGGAGCCTCGTACTGTAATCAAGGTTGCGCCACCTCCTGGCTGGCGGACAAATTCTGCGACCAAGCCTGCAACGTTCTCTCCTGCGGCTACGACGTGGGCGACTGCGGCACAGGTGACATTGAAGCAAATATTAGCGATTCTGCTCAGAATTGTTTCATTATCAGGCTGATTTTATTGATCTATGCTGCAGACCACTTCAGCGAGCTGCACCGCGTCACTTTGCTGAGCAACCAGAGTTTGTACACCCTCCCAGTAGGAGAGATCAGACCTTATTTTGGCTTTGAAAGGCTGGCTCACCGGATCTCCGAGGCCCACGTCACAGACAACGCGGTGGTGCGGCACACCTCTGTGGCCAACAAGTGGAAAACCATTCACCTGCTGCTCAACGCCAACTACAATGCCACTCAGATCCAGTACAACCTCACCTTCCAACAAGAGGACAACACAGCGTTTACCATGAGCTTCAACGTGGCTGTCGACACACGTCAGCTACCTCAAGCTAACAAGTCCCAGACCAGCAAGGACAGTTTCAGCCCAAAGCCCACCACGACCACAGAACCGCCGTTCTTGTTTTCAGACATACCCGAAGACAAACGGGGTCCTCAGATCCAAATGAGGCAACCCAACGAACTTCAGTCCATCATCGAAGTTCCCGCAGTCAACGAGTCGCTCCTGCCAACTGCTGTGCGTAGCGATCTTCAGAAGCTGGCTGAGAAACTTCTCAGGGGAGATATTACCTTAAAGGGGTACAACATCACCAAGGCTCAGCTGCTCAGATCCCAGCAGGCGACAACTCGGAAAGATAATGAGGGGATCATAGATGGACAAGACAAACGTAACAGTCATTTCATTCCAGTTCCTGTTGAGGACTTGCATCCTGTTCTTCCCGCTGTGGAACGGCCTAAAACCTCTAAGCTACTGAGTCGAATTACCAAAGTCAAGACCACTGAGGGTCAGGCAGAGACCCCTGCTGCTGCTCCAGTGGGTAGGCGGCTCCAACACTTTGTCCCTGCTGACAGAGGCTTCCTGCCCTGGGAGAAGAAGAAGTACTTCCAAGACCTACTGGAGGTAAGTGTAGCCTTTAAGGGGTCATATTATGATTTATAATCTACGTCTAAAACGAGAGGTGGGGAAATAGATAAATTCACCAATGCATCATGATTAGAACGTGGGTAATTCATGAATGCACGTGTTCTCTAAACGTTAGTTCTACGTTTGATTATCTAACCAAGGGAGAACTATTGGCTAACATTCTTTTGACATTATGTTTTAGATGGGTATATATATATATATATATATATATATATATATATATATATATATATATATATATATATATATATATATATATATATATATCCAGTGTAGTTGGCACGTTGTTTAAATCGTAAATAAAAACAAAATACAATGATTTGCAAATCCTTTTCAACTTATATTATTGAATACACTGCAAAGATTTTTAATGTTCAAAAGGAGAAACATATATATTTTTTTGCAAATAATCATTCACTTACATTTTAATGGCAGCAAAACATTGCAAAAAAGTTGGCACAGAGGCATTTTTACCACTGTATTACATGGCCTTTCCTTTTAACAACACTCAGTAAATGTTTGGGAACTGAGGAGTCCAATTTTTGAAGCTTTTTAGGTGGAATTCTTCTTTTACTAAGAAGACACGCTGTTGTAACACGTGCAGAATGTGGCTTGGCATTGTCTTGCTGAAATAAGCAGGGGTGTCCATGAAGAAGACGTTGCATGGATGGCAACATATGTTGTTCCAAAACCTGTATGTACCTTTCAGCATTAACGGCTCCTTCACAGATGTGTAAGTTACCCATGCCTTTGGCACTAATACACCCCCATACCATCACAGATGCTGGCTTTTGAACTTTGCGCCTATAACAATTCGGATGGTTCTTTTCTTCTTTAGTCTGGAGGACACAACGTCCACAGTTTCCAAAAACAATTTGAAATGTGGACTCGTCAGACACTTTTGCACTTTGCATCAGTCCATCTTAGATGAGCTCAGGCTCAGCGAAGCCGGCGGCGTTTCTGGGTGTTATATAATATATAGCTAGTTATGTACTTAACAAAAAAAGGTGTAATAACTGAAAACATGTTTTATATTCTAGTTTCTTCAAAATAGCCACCCTTTGCTCTGATTACTGCTTTGCACACTCTTGGCATTCTCTCGATGAGCTTCAAGCACACCTGTGAAGTGAAAACAATTTCAGGTGACTACCTCTTGAAGTTCATCGAGAGAATGACAAGAGTGTGCAACGCAGTAATCAGAGCGCATAACTCCACATGTGTTCATTCATAGTTTTGATGCCTTCAGTGACAATTTACAATGTAAAATAGTCATGAAAACAAAGAAAACGCATTGAATGAGAAAGTGTGTCCAAACTTTTGGCCTGTACTCTATATGTCTTTAAATATATGTATAACTTTGTTTTAGAAATACAGTATCTGCATCATAGCCAATTATGCAAATCATATGATGACGTCATCTTGATACCGGTGCCTGGCCACGCCACTGCCACCACAAATACATTACCTTTCAGTTGGAAACGCTGTTCCTATTTAAATGTAATGTTACATAAAGTTGCATCTTGTTCGAAACAGGAAGAAGAGCGCCTGCAGACGGCACTGACGTACGACACAGACAGCGATGCCGCCGGCCGGAAGCTACTGGACACGTTTGCCGACTCGCTGCGCCACGTCAACAAGCTGCTGAACCGCCAGTTTGGCTTTGCGTCCCGCAAGGTCCCAGCACACATGCCCCATATGATTGACAGGCTGGTCATGCAAGAGCTGCAGGACATGTGAGTGTTGGAGCTTCTGGCGGGGACCTTCCTTGAGGGGCCGACCTCTTAAGACACGCCTCTTTTGTCCACAGATTCCCAGATGAGTTTGACAGGACGTCTGCTCACCGTGTGCGCCACCCGGAAGACATGCAGTTTGCCTTTTCCTACTTTTACTTCCTGATGAGCACTCAGCAGCAGCTTAATGTCTCGGAGGTGTTTGACGACATCGACACCGACCACTCCGGCATTTTGTCAGACCGCGAGATTCGGACCCTCGCCACAAGGATCCACGAGCTGCCGCTCAGCCTTCAGGTGACGACATGGAGTAAAAGTTTGGGTTGCACGATGTACGATGTAAATCATATGCATTTGGTCGACGATAGCCCTTTTAATACTATGGTCATATTGTGATAATGCATGTTGATGACATTCTAGCTGTGTCCCGCAAATTTGACAGCAACAAGCGAACTACTGCGTCCTCCACAGTGCAGTTTCTAAATCAGTAAAACTCGCCTCCATGGCAGCAAATCAACTGTTTCTTACAAGTATCATTATCACTAGTGGAATAGAGGACAAAGAGTAGCTAAACATGCTACGCTACACACTGTAGGAAGATACAAAAAAAGCATTCTAAACACTAAGCTAAAGCTCTTGAACATAAACCGGGTTGGGCAGATCGATATAAATATTGACAGTGACAAAGTATATGAATGTAAATTTTGCATCATCATAAAAACTATTTTTTTGTTGTTTTTGTTATTGTTTACAAATTCAGGAAATATAAGCCAAAATTTATTTTTTGCTTTTGTTTATTTTTCTCAAAATATGATATGTAATTAAAAAAAAGGAAATAATTTGAATATTTAATTCATATTGTTACACCACTAATTATAATTGTCTGACAATAATTGTAATTAAAAATGTAATCATTCAATGATCTCGAAAGTTTGAAGTATGAGTATGAGCATTGGTATGACCAACACTACCCCTGTACAGTAACTACCAATTTGTAGTATCGCCCAAAACTAATGTAAAGCACCCAAACAACAGAAGGATAAGTGCTTATTACATTTTAACAGAGGTGTAGATAGAAACATGTTACAACAGAAAGCAGTCAGCCATTAACAGTAAATTAGTAAGTATATTAATAATAGCTTTGAGAAAATAACACAACTGGAAATTATGAATTCTGTTACCGCATACTTTACGTGAGCAGCTAAATTAGGAGCCTTTGTAACCCGTTTTTAATATATATCGCAGTAGGCTGCAATATATAATTGCGATATAGATCTTAGGCCGTATCGCCCATCCCTAGTGACGATTTTCCTTTTTTCAGGACTTGACAAGTTTGGAGCAGATGTTGATCAATTGCTCAAAGACACTGCCGGGGAACCTGACCCAGCTCCACCTGGTCAACCCCACACAGGAGGCCTACTACGATCACAGCATGGTGAGCTGCCAGCACCTCCTGGAAAAATACAAATATTCCAATCAACTTTTGTGGTGTTTTCATCATCTCCAGCCGCCAGTCACCAAAGGCCTCATCCTGCACTGCAAGTCCGTCACGGATCGCATTCGCAAAGCCTTTGTAGACCAGAACAAGTACAAGTGAGACCTAACACTCACTAGTAAAATACTCGGTTGCTATCGCTAAAAGTGCGCTTCTTCTGAAGGTTTGAGATCAAGGGCGAGGAAGACATCGCGTTCAAGATGGTCCGAACCAACGTGTCGCATGTGGTTGGCCAGTTAGACGACATCCGGAAGAATCCCAGGTAGTGTCCTCTTTGTTCTATTACAGATTCATGTGCTACACTCGTCCTTCTCCTCCGTTGAACAGCATCCCTTCTTCCTCCCACAGGAAATTTGTCTGTCTAAATGACAACATTGATCATGCCCATAAGGACGCCGCTACGGTAAAGGCTGTGCTGAGGGACTTCTACGACTCCATGTTCCCACTGCCGTCCCAGTTTGAGCTGCCTAAGGAATACCGCAACCGCTTCCTGCACATGGATGAGCTCCAAGAATGGTAGGTCCTCAACTAAACCTGAATCGGTGTATGCTGGTATGTACAGATATGTTCTGCACCAGATTATAGGTATATAGCTAATTTCCATCTGCAGTTCCTGGGTACCTAAATTAAAAATATACAATAACATGCAATACAATTATAACAATAAAATTATACTATAGCATACACCGTATTTTTCGGAGTACAAGTCGCTCCGGAGTATAAATCGCATCGGCCGAAAATGCATAATAAAGAAGGAAAAAAACATATAAGTCGCACTGGAGTATAAGTCGCATTTTTTGGGGAAATGTATTTGATAAAACCCAACACCAAGAATAGACATTTGAAAGGCAATTTAAAATAAATAAAGAATAGTGAACAACAGGCTGAATAAGTGTATGTTATATGACGCATAAATAACCAACTGAGAATGTGCCTGGTATGTTAATGTAACTAACACATTATGGTAAGAGTCATTCAAATAACTATAACATATAGAACATGCTATACGTTTACCAAACAATCTGTCCCTCCTAATCGCTAAATCCCATGAAATCTTATACGTCTAGTCTCTTACGTAAATGAGCTAAATAATATTATTTGATATTTTACGGTAATATGTTAATAATTTCACACATAAGTCGCTCCTGAGTATAAATCGCACCCCCGGCCAAACTATGAAAAAAAACTGCGACTTATAGTCCGAAAAATACAGTAATCAAATTAAAAATAGTCATAAAATTCCCTTTCATTGACACATACTTATACATTAAAAACGCACCTCTCATTTACATAATCACACATAGACAATACATCTGTCATCATTTGTAAAAACCAACCATGATTTCAACAGACATAGCTCACAACAAAATGCTCTCATGCATAAATGTAATACACATTAAGTTGACATGTGGGTCAAACATAGTGCCCACCTTAGTGACCGTGTGAGCAGCTTTGATTGCACCCAAGCCACTTTTTAAGTTCGACTGTGAATGAAGAATAATCTGTTTGACTTCAAGTTTGTTGTGAGGTCCTTCCTTTCCCTTTATATAAAAAGGCTGATTGTGCAAAAGAGGTTTTAGATCTGGGTATGCTACACTGCCCCCTGGTGGAGGCTTGTGTGTTTCTAGTTGTCATAACAGATTGTACAAAGTGCTTAAGTGGCGCTGGTGCAGTGTTATTAGGATTCTATGGAACATTCGTATTGATGCTAACCTTTGAATGTTGTCAAAATGTAACTGTCTGTTTTTGAATGACTAAACAGAGATGGTGTTGTTGTGGTTTTTGGTCAAGGATTTTGAGGGATTGTTTGTGTAAGGTTTACAATGCCCTCAGTGTGGTTTTGCTTGCCTGGGACCAACTTGTTATACAATATTAAAAGCGAGACATAATCATTGCATTAAAATAAGTTTGATCTGCCTCCAGTTTTAACGAATTCCTGAACTACATTTCATACATGTAATATCACTGGGGGTCAAGGCTAAACATATTACACACAAAGTGAAAGCAAGCATGAGCAGGCAAGCTAATCACTCAGCTAGCCGCTAAACTAGCGTGAAACAACACCAAGAGATAAGTGCTTAGTAAAGTTTAAGAACTATAGATGGAAGTGTGTTACAGCAGAAACTTACTTACTGTACAATGTCTGCTGTCATTAGGATGCCAATTGATAGAATCTTGTTACATTCCCGTTTAGATGAAGAATGACTCATAATCCTCGGGAAGAAAAGGGGTGCGGGGGGAACCAAGCGTCTTTTCATGTCGTTCTCGCCATTTCCGGATCTAAATTGGCTGTCGAAATGTACCAACTTGTCGGATTACATCCTTGTTCTTCTATTATCCAGGTGGGAGACATGATTCATGATCTACAATAAATTTCAACGAGCAGGGAAGCGAGGAAACAGCAGACCACTCGATGTTGTAAACATAGGGACAAACAGAAGTGATCACGGCGTCGCTATAAATAGTTTGTCTGCGTTAGCGCTTAGAACAATATCACTAATACTTGATTAATATTCAAGTCACGAAATATAACTGGATTTCTGTTGGTGCTTTTTGAATGTTTTTTATTGGGTTTTTTGGACGAAATTAAAGTTCCCCTTTAAGTTCCTGAAACTAAAGGTTCCCTTAGACTCGTGTGGTTTGTTTTTCCACCACATTTCACAGTTCAGGGTAGTTTATGCAAATCAGGCTGATGACGTATGGCTGAGTGGTGTAGTATATTTCTACTCTGATACCATGTAAATCAGGGGTGTTCAAACTTTTTGACTCGGCCACATTGGGCTAAAAAAAATGTGTCCGGGGGTCAAAGCCGACTGCATGCAAAGTAACTATATATGTGTGTGCGTGCACGTGTGTGATTACATATTATATTATAGTGGATACATAAATAATAATGATTATAATTGAATATAAAGAGTATGTGAAAGTTCAACTCCTACCTTGTTTACTTCCGTGACGACCTCTTTGAAGCTTTATAATCAATCAAAAATATGAAGAAACTCAAGTCAAACATGGATAAGTGTGGAGAGTCTTTTGCATTTTTCCCATCATGCCTTGCAGTGGATTTAAATGGGTGTAATTTCAAATTCTTTATGGTGATGGGATGTTTTTTTAATGTAATGTCCACAAAGTTCAGTGAGCAGGTCGTGTTGTGTGTGACCATGTCTGTTGACTTTTTGGGCTGGTTGAAATGTTTTTTCAAGCCATGACGAGTGAAGGGTGTATGGTTTGGGTCATAAAAGTAAAGTATGTGCTTATGATGTCATGAAAGTACACATCACGTTCACTGATCTGAGTTTCTCACATTATCCCCAAGATAGTGACATTTTGCCACCTGTCAGACCCCCTGGGTATTTAAATTGCTTATTGAAATTGAACAATGCCATCGTCTTGTGGGTCGAATTGAAGATGGGGAGCTGGGGTTTGGACACCCCTGATGTAAATAAACAGACAATAATATAATAATAAGAATCCTATTTCTTGTACTAAAGTATAGATAAATAAAATACCAAGCAATATTATACCAAACAAAATGATTTGAAAACAAAGTGTACTGAATTTTACATAAAAAGTCAGGCTTTAATTTAGTGTCCAACAATCAGAAAGTCGTGCCCTCTGTAAAAGATGAATTCATGAGGGTCAGGCGAGTCTTTATTCCAGCTGTAAATAATATATAAAGATGAATTTGTGGTGTTTATCTCAAGGCGTCAACATAAACTCTTCAGAGTTAGCGTTCGCCTATAAGCTTTAGCATTCGGTTCACTCGGCTTGAGACAAATGATTAAAAAAATGGTGTCACTGACTACTTTTACAACATGTAACAAAGTAAATAGTAAACATTTGATTTGATTTACCTTTGGTCCACTTATCCTTCAATTCACATGTCTCTTCAAACTACGGAGTCGGAGTGCTAGTGAGCAGCTCGCGTCACTGCTTCTGTAAATATGTTTCAAAGAGTCCGTCCACTTCTCGTACCAAAATGAAGTTTGTAAAAAATAATAAACATTAAACTGCATACTAGTTTAAAGACTACAGCTGAGTAAAACACTGCAAGATTGTTATGTCAAATAATACAAAGAAACATGTAGAAAAATGTTTAGAATTGTTAGAAAAACATGTAAAAAAATGTAAGGTACACAAATAATACAGTCATGTAGAAAATGTATACAAATAATACAGACAAGCATGTAGAATGTTTACAAATAATACTAAAACATGTGTGCAAACACAAAAACATGTAGAAAAATGTGTTCAAGTAATACAAAAACATGTAGAAAAATGTATACAAATACAAAAACATGTCGAAAAATGTGTGCAAACACAAAACATGTAGAAAAAAAGTGTACAAATACAAAAACATGTAGAAAAATGTATACAAATAATACAAAAATATGTAGAAAAATGTATACAAACACAAAAACATGTAGAAAAATGTATACACATTATGCAAAAACATGTGCAAAATTGTATACACATTATGCAAAAACATGTAGAAAAATGTGTACAAATAATTCAGAAAACATGTAGAAAAATGTACACAAATATTTAAAAAATATTACAAAAAAAAAAAAATGTATAGAAATAATGGAATAAAAGTGTACAAAATCTATAGAAATATAGAAAAAAAGTGTCGAAAAATGTTTAGAAATTATAAAATAACATTTGTAAAAAAATATATAGAAATCATCAAATAAAATGTGTACAAAAAGGTATAGAAATAATAGAGAAAGTGTGTAGAAAAATGTTTATTGTTTGTTGTAGAGAGAAACATCTACATACACAAACAAAGCCACACCCGTGAAAATCTGGCTTGTTGGTGGAGTAATCAATTGCTCTGTCAGCAACATTTCAGCAACTGAGTCGGTCCAAGAGTTTGTCAGCACGCTGGGCCAAATGTTGTCAGCTTGTCACTGGGCAGGGGGTGGGGGGGTCTGGGGTCATGTCTTCAGGCCCACGCTACTTTCTTCAAGGGGCGTCTTTCTTCTGAGAGCACACAAGGAGGCTTTAAAATTAGACAAGTTGCCTCAGATCAAGCTGTGAGATCCTCACCAGATCATCACGTGGGAGCGTTTCATCAGCTCCTCCCTGGATGTTGTTGGGTGATGTCAGCATGTTGAACATCACCGTCCCTACCGCTCACACGTGTCAATCAACATCCAAATGTCGGGCAACAGCTGATCTAACGGAACCTTTTCTTTCCCCCCAGGCGGGTTTACCGCGACAAGCTGAAGTTCTGGACCCACTGTGTCCTCGTGACGCTGGTGGCCTTCACGGTCATTTCCTTCTTCGCCGAGCAGGTCAGTGTCCTCGCGTCCTTCATTTCCATGATTCATGCCGCAGTTATGATTCCGGGGCCCCCGCTGCTAAAATTCCGTGCAGGGACTTTAGTCCGTCTCATGTGTGCCCGCGCAGCGCCAGGACCTGACTTGGCTGAAACCAAAGACCACCCATGTGAGACGACACCCGCAGAGTCGGATTGCGCAATTTCGACCGACTTTGTAGCCAAAAAAAGACAGACACGAATCCCACTCAGGCCCGTGTCCGTGTCCGTGTCCGGTGTCTCCTAAGGGGTGTGGGGGGTCATTTGCAGGGACCTTAAGAGAACAACCCAGTTTAGAATGTGTTAGGCTCCTCCCCCCTCCACAAGCGTTGATATCTTCATGGCGATATTAAATCGCCATTCGGATCGGTTCCAGCGTGCGCTCAGAGGTGTCAAATGTCTCCTCACTCGTCTTCTTGCGTACTTCATTCTGTTCTCCTGCAGCTGATCCACTTAAAGCGCAAGCTGTTCCCCCGACGCAAAGTGACCAAGGACGACAACCCCGAGAGAGTTTAAATGGAGACCTCGTCGTCGTCGTCGTCGTCGTCATCCGTCCTGCTCCGCGGAGAAGAAGATCCACCTTGTTGAGAATATAGAATTCCTCAAGGATATGAACACACCTCTTTCCGCCACCGGAGGCAGCAAAGACTCTAAACACTCCAAACTTGGCCGCTGAGCGTTTTTTCAGATCTTAAACCAAGTGCTTTGATAGGATGAAGAATTTTCCGCTAATTTGTTTTGGGTTTGGAACTGTTGGGTCAAACGGTTCAAGATGAGGACGAATCAACTAATTGTTTGTTTTTTTACCGCTCAGACTTGATTTTAAAGGAGTTGCTTACTTGGAATAATTATGTCTTTAACAATGTGGGATCTTGAAGTGCCTTCTTAGTTCATATTTTATAAGACAAATGTTGTGGTTTCGTTAAATCGGTACAAAAGTGTTGTGACGGACGCGGCAGCTTTCTTAGCCGTCTGTGTGCGCGTCCCCGTGGGACTCAGCAGACTCGCTAATGTCTGAAATTCAGACTCGCTCTTTAACTTATTCTGGCCGCTAACTGTTGCCATGGAGTTGGACTGCAGCCTCGCTTGACGTAATCTTCCACGTGAAATAAAATGTCAACTTGTCCATCTTTTGGAGTTTGACTTCTTGTGCTTGAAGAACAGAAACCACAAAATGCATGAAAAATAACCTCTTTATTACAAACACCCCTCCCTCCCTCACACACACGCACTTGTTAGTAAAAATTTGTGGTACAATGTTACTGAACGGTGAAAAAAATGAAGGTTGTACATTTTAATGCATAGTTTCCAACATAGAAACAGGAAGAGATGTTTTCCACACTGTAAAAAAAAAATCTATAGATTTTATGTTTATAAAATGAGAATTTTACCATAAAATGTACAATTGTTTTTACACAGAATTACTGTAAATAGAAAAACGATAACTTTGTTTCTGTAAAATTATGGCGACGAAGCTGATGTTTTTTTAACCGCTAAATCTACAGATTTTTTTTTTTTACAGTGCATTACTGTAAGTACAAAAGCGGTACCACTTATTTTTAATTGCCAGAATTTTACCATAAAATATAAGGTTGTTTTTACAGTGCTTACTGTAAATGGAAAAACAGCACCACTTAATTTTTTTTACAGTGCAGAGTAAAATCCAGGAAAAGCATATTTAACCTTTAAAAAGAAAAATGGTGCCACAGAAGGAGACCCAAAAAAATATCAGTTTGTATCCCCGTCAACATGAATAAAAAAAAAAAGCACATAAGTAAAATGCATTCAAAGTCAGTGATTCATCTGCACGCTGTACCTTTTAAGGGGCAATGAAAGGGAAGGTTCTGCATTGCAGCTGTTCAGTGGAAAACACGTACAAACTTGTTTGGTATTGAATATTCATAATTTTTAATTACAACAAAATCATTTAAGGCGACTTTAAGCTGTACAATCACAACATCATGAACGTCTGATTAGCCCTTTAGGGAGAATAACTCAGAAAGCAGAACAGGTCGCGCGTTAACGCTTCATAAGTCGACGGCGATGAGATGCAAGAAAAAAAAGTTGGGACACTCATCATCGGTTTCCACATGAACGTGCACCGCTTCACGTGTAGCCCGTACACAAAACACCTCGTTGGAAATCACTCGCCAATTTTTCGGCCTTTTCTCAAACCCTGATTGATCAAATTTAGTCATGTTCATTGGATAATTATTAAATATATTAATTTTTTTCATAAGTCAATCAGAGTGCATAAAAACAGTATCAAAATAACAATTTGGTATTTAAGAGAAGTTAGTTTTTGGGGATGTTTTGGAGCATTACTTTTCTTTGGTGGCGTTTTCATAGTTACTTTTAGGCGGAGGTGGTAACTTGGTCAAGGCTCGGGCTCTCGTCGTCTGCTTTCAGGAGTGGGGAGAGGTCTGCTTTTCCCCCCGCTTCCTCCCGCCGGGCAAGATGTCAGTCGCGGTGGGTGGGGCCGGGGGGCGTGATGCTGAAGACTCTGATGCGCAGGTGGGCGGCGATCTGGATGCACACGTCTGTGCAATAACGCGTCAAGTCCACAAGGGAGAGCACCTGAGGCGAACAAGATGTAAAAAAAACAAAAACAGTTTGTTTTTATAGTAAAATTGGATCTATTATATTTCACCAATTGTCAATGGAAAAAACATTGTTCTACTTCATGCTAGCGAAAGTACAACTAACAGTGATCTCCACAAATAAACAGATGTCATTTGTGCCTTTAATTACCTCAAAAAGGCTCAAATGTTCAGAGAAAGACGGAAAAAAAGATTGGATAGTTTAGTGAGGTCGTTGGCAGAGCACCAAGAGTCTGATCAAACTTGACTATTTCAAAGCAAGGCCATCCAAAGTGCAGACACATTCTGCAGACAAAATAAACATCACAGCAAAAAAAGACAGACAAAACAAGAGGCACTACTCTTCCCAAAAATGGGACTTAAAAAGCCAAATGCCTGACAACCTGTGCATCTTACTGTATACGGTCTAATGCTGCAGCTATCGATTATTTTACTAATCCATCAGTTAGTTTGTTTGATCAATCCAGTAATCGGATTAAACAACTTTATAGCCTAATATTTTAGGGGAAAATAGTTTAAAATTGGGCTTCACGGTGGCAGAGGGGTTAGTGCATCTGCCTCACAATACGAAGGTCCTGAGTAGTCATGGGTTCAATCCCGGGCTCGGGATCTTTCTGTGTGGAGTTTGCATGTTCTCCCCGTGACTGCGTGGGTTCCCTCCGGGTACTCCGGCTTCCTCCCACTTCCAAAGACATGCACCTGGGGATAAGTTGATTGGCAACACTAAATTGGCCCTAGTGTGTGGATGTGAGTGTGAATGTTGTCTGTCTATCTGTGTTGGCCCTGCGATGAGGTGGCGACTTGTCCAGGGTGTACCCCGCCTTCCGCCCGATTGTAGCTGAGATAGGCTCCAGCGCCCCCCGCGACTCCAAAGGGAATAAGCGGTAGAAAATGGATGGATGGATGGATAGTTTAAAATTACGATTTTTTTCCTGCTTGTTTTTTCTAATAAATGCACACAATTAACATTAACATTTCACTTTTGACATGTGCATAAATGGAAAAAAAAAAAACGGGTTCAGTTGGTGGAATAATAAAGACATCAATTTGCTTTGGTACCTTAAACACAAAGCTAATTTGTGGATGTTTTCTTCAGATAGTTTAGCAAATATTGATTGATATTGATTTTAGTATCTCTAATGTACAACATGGCGTGGCTTGGTTGGTAGAGCGGCCGTGCCAGCAACCTTAGGGTTCCTGGTTCGATCCCCGGTGTCCGCCACCCTAGTCACGTCCGTTGTGTCCTTGAGGGAGACACTTCACCCTTGCTCCCGATGGGTGGTGGTTAGGGCCTTGCATGGCAGCTCCCTCTATCAGTGTGTGAATGGGTGAATGTGGAAATAGAGTCAAAGCGCTTTGAGTACCGTATTTTTCGGACTATAAGTTGCAGTTTTTTTTTCATAGTTTGGCCGGGGGTGCGACTTATACTCAGGAGCGACTTATGTGTGAAATTATTAACACATTACCGTAAAATATCAAATAATATTATTTACCTCATTCACGTAAGAGACTAGACGTATAAGATTTCATGGGATTTAGCGATTAGGAGTGACAGATTGTTTGGTAAACGTATAGCATGTTCTATATGTTATAGTTATTTGAATGACTCTTACCACAATATGTTACGTTAACATACCAGGCACGTTCTCAGTTGGTTATTTATGCCTCATATAACGTACACTTATTCAGCCTGTTGTTCACTATTCTTTATTTATTTTAAATTGCCTTTCAAATGTCTATTCTTGGTGTTGGGTTTTATCAAATACATTTCCCCAAAAAATGCGACTTATACTACCGGTACAGTGCGACTTATTAATGTTTTTTCCTTCTTTATTATGCATTTTCGGCCTGTGCGACTTATACTCCGGAGCGACTTATACTCCGAAAAAATACGGTACCTTGAAGGTAGAAAAGTGCTATACAAGCATAACTCATTTACCATTAATCGTGATTTCAATACCAATCAAAAATAGTGGTGATTATTATTTTTGCAATAATCGTCCACACACACACACACACACACACACACAACTGTCATGAAACGTCTCTGCTGCAGATGTTTGAAGTTTTTTTTTTTGTTTTTTTTAAAGTAATGCATTTACATTCGTAATTATTTACATTTATTAAAGAGTGCTTCTGTAATTGGATTACTATTTGGGGAAAGTAACAAATAACTACAACTAAATTATTTTTAAATGTAATTTGGCGAACACTGGTCATAAAATGTATTCTATGCATTCTCGATTGTCATAGTAATGACACTCATGTTTCAGCAGGTATTCAGTCCTTTGATACTCCACATAAATATATATTGCCATGTTTTCAATGTACCGTATTTTTCGGAGTATAAGTCGCACCGGAGTATAAGTCGCACTTGCCGAAAATGTATAATAAAAAAGGAAAAAAACATATAAGTCGCACTGGACCCCGGCCAAACTATGAAAAAAACTGAGACTTATAGTCCGAAAAATACGGTAATCAAAAAGAGGAATCAACATTTAAAAATGTAGTCCGTTCCGGCAGAATGGGAATGTACGAGATCCTCGATGCCCAGCTTTATACACACGTCATTGGATGGGTATGGCAACATATTTGATGGCATTATGGAAAGTTCTGATAGTTCCTTTTGAACTGTGAGGAAAATTAGGAAACAACATCATTTGAGGAGCAGCTGTCACAATTTGGGCAACATTTTGCCTCAAGAGCCCATGTGAGAAAGCTTGCTAACATACTTTGTGTCTTAATGTACACACAGAAAGGTCCACTGCCCTTCTTGAGCATGTTTGCTTTAATTACGCTCTAATTACGTTGCACAAACCGTTGGGATTCTTGTTTTTCTGGTATGACGA
This sequence comes from Nerophis lumbriciformis, assembly GCF_033978685.3. Lineage (NCBI taxonomy): Eukaryota > Metazoa > Chordata > Actinopteri > Syngnathiformes > Syngnathidae > Nerophis > Nerophis lumbriciformis. Next base: position 51,342,217 of record NC_084552.2, read on the forward strand.
TCCTTTTGCACTGGGAGGCTTTAATGAGAAACGCTCACCATGGCGATCCACAGTACTATGTGCTCGTCGATGAAGCTGTTGAAGTACTGGTTGAGGAAGAGGAGGCCCGGGCCGATGAAGGCGGTGTCTGGGAGGTGCAGCTCGCTCTTTGTCATGTGCGCCACCTCAATGGGGGGGCGGGAAAAACAGTTGAGAAAGTGCACGGCTAGAACTTTGAAAGTTAATTAAAAAATTGTAAACGTACTACAAGCTTGTTGGAGATCTTTGCGATGACCATGCCGAAGGTGAGCAGGTAGAGGCAGGGGTGATGCTCAAACAGCTGACTGGACGACTTCTTGAAAATGATGAAGGCCAGCGTGAGGATGAGGCCGATGTGCAAACCAGGACTCAGCACGCTGGTGTCCTGCGAGACCACCCTTGTTAGGTGAGGCGCGGCGGCTGACGTTCCACCAGACATCATTAAGCTATAACAACGCTTACCGCCACGGTGGAGCCATTTTTACCGACCCCGCCGTTCAAGATGACGTGGAAGTAGTTGTGGCAGGAGTACAGCGCCCCTCCAATGATGCCCATGATTGGGAAGACGTACATCTTCAGTCCGATGACGGGTAACTTTAAAAACACAAAGCGTAAAAAGGACTGAGAGAACTAAAAAGTTAAAGTACCACTGATAGTCACACACACACACACTAGGTGTGGTGAAATTACCCTCTGCATTTGACCCATCCCCTTGTTTCACCTGGTAAGTGAGGGGAGCAGTGAGCAGCAGCGGTGGCTGTGCTCTGGAATCATTTTGGTGATTTAACCCCCAATTCCAACCCTTGATGCTGAGTGCCAAGCAGGGAGGTAATGGGTCCCATTTTTATAGTCTTTGGTATGACTCGGCCGGGGTTTGAACTCACGACCTACCGATCTCAGGGCGGACACTCTTAACCACAAGGCCACTGTATTTCTTCTTGACCATTACAGTACAGCGAAACCTCGATTTACCAACTTGATTCTTGAACAGGGTACGTAAATAGTTAAGTGTGTAGAGTAAATCTAATTTCTCCATAAAACACAATGTAAATAAGAATAATGGGTTGCATTCGTCAATGGTATACTTTATTAGTCCCACTCAAGGGCAGACATACAGAACAGGAACGCTGATGGGTCAGCCAATTTCTGGCGCCTCTTAGAAAGGTGGGGAAAAAGGTCAACGCTGTGGGGGGTGGATGAGTTAAAAAAAAAAAAAAAAAAAAAAGGTTCGGTCTTAGTCTGGGCTTCTGGGGAGGAGGTCCAGACTGAGGCCAAGAGTTTTCTTTGTCTGCAGCGGGGAGGAGAGGGAGGGGCAGTGTCGACAACGCTCTGGATACTTAATGATTCAAACTTTACATTGCTCGTCCATGGTTTTCTTTGGACTCATTGAGCTAACAAAACTACACTGCAAAAACTGAAATCTAAGTAAGATTAAATATCTCAAATAAGAATGATATTTGCTTATTTTCTGTCTGATAAGATAATTCTTCTCACTAAGCAGATTTTATGTTAGAGTGTTTTACTTGTTTTAAGGGTTTTGGTCCTAAATTATCTCAGTAAGATATTACAGCTTGTTGCTGAGGTTTTATGACCTATATTGAGTAACACATGCTTGAAACTAGAACATCAACTGTTGCAAAGCTGTGTCATCAACACTCACAAGTATAAAACTACTTTTTTAAAGTAATCATTTCTTATTTTAAGCATGAAAAACAAAATCATGACTTTGACACAATTGTGTCTCATAATTAAAACAGATGACAGCCAAATGGACTTTGCTGTTTTACTTTCAATGAAACAATAGAAAACACGTACTCATAGTAGTACAGTTGGCACAGTACAGTAAATTGACAGTTCATATTTAAACATGTGACATTTCAAACTATTTTGAACAGAAATAGTTCAAGCACATTCAGGTAAATTCTTCAAAATTACAATTAAAAAATTTTTGGCCGGGCTTGTATATATGCGCACTAATTGACTGAAAGAGCACGCACTTGGCGCGATGATGTCATGTTATCGATGGAAAAATGCATTTTTAGACCATACGATTTGCCTGAGCGGCTAGGAGACCCCGAGAGTAACAAGCGCTTGCCTTGTTGCCTTTCCATTAAGAACAATAAAATAGTTTTTAGTACAAGTTTGCTGGTTTCAAGAAATGTAATGCCGAGCGCATATCATTATGTCAAGATAATGGCACTAGCATTTCCTTAATTTAAGAATATTTTTCAACATATTGAGCAAAAAGGTCTCTTTTTTTTTTTCTACCAAGAAAAGTGCACTTATTAGTGAGAATATACTTATTTTAAAGGTATTTTTGTTTAGGCAAGTCTTGACAAGCCACATTTTCTTGTTCTATTTGCAGATAATTTTGCTTAGTTCAAATAAAATACCCCTCATTTTTGTTTTGTTTTTCTTGTTTTTGAACACTGACTTTTTGCAGCGTAGAGAAATTTTGTAAAAAGGCTTAAAAAAAAAAAATCACACAAAGTAGCAGCAGGAGATAAGCCCATACACCATGGATGTGCTTCCAGGCACAAAATGTACACCAAAGTGTATTTTTATTTGGTCTGCAGTTTGTAAATGGAAAAGTATGTACTACGAGGGTTTGTAAATCGAGGTTCTACTGTAATTGCTTCAGTCTTTCTCGGTCCACCAATCAACACGCTTTACTGTGTCTAGCCCCGCCCCTTCAGGTACCACTGTGCATGATACCAAAAGAGAAGTTTTTTTTTTACGTTGATTTAATAAAAAAAAGAGAAGAGGAAATGGGAGTTAAATGATGGGTAACGGCAGATAGACGTTTGATTTTACCGTGCATTGCCAAAGGCTCACACCCCCAAAGGCGGACATCAGGTACATGGTCATGATGGCAAACTGCACCTCTGTGACGTCCACCCTTTCAAGAGAAAGAAGAAGTAGTGAAGTGCCTAAGCATTCATGCACAAACGGGGACTCACAGGCCAAAGCGGAGGGTTCCTGAAACGTAGGTCTGCCAGTGGGCGCAGAAGAACATAAACATCCCGATGAAGCCGCAGAAGAAGATCCAGTCAGGGTATCTGCCAATGCCGCACGAGATGCACGTACCCACGGCAACAAACACTGCGACAACGACATCGTCTCGTTATATCACCCGCACTGTTCGGCAAGGACCACCTGGAGTCTGTTTTGTGCAGCGACCTGTGGAGACGGCGTCGCAGCCGTGGTCAAAGAGCTCGCCGAGGGCGGAGCTGCTGTTTGTCCGGCGGGCCTGCTTGCCGTCGATGGCATCCAGAGACTGGTACATGAAGAGGCCCACAGCACTCAGGATGAAAACCCATGCTGGAGCCTGAGGGGGCGAGACAACAAAATGTCATCTTGGGTGACATGAAACTGCCATTAGAGACATACCGATCAGTATCGGATGATTTTCGTGAAAAAGTATGTCATCGGCCATAGCCAATTTGTCTTTTAACGCCGACATCTGACTTACACCATTTATTTTTGGTAAGTCGGTAGATAATTGTGTCTTCACACACAGTGTGGAGCCACTGCCCTAAATTAAAAATAATTACCCCTACTATGGCAAATACAATACATTTTCAAGTTTCTTAAGGATTGTTATCACTGGAGGATGAGGCTAAACATGTACACACCAAGAGCAGGCATGCTAATAGCTAAGCTAACCTAGCTTTAAACAACACAATAAATAAGTGCTTTGTAAGTCATGAAGTTTAAGAAGTGTAGATAGAAATGTGGTACAGCAGAATGTAAGAAGATATTAACAGGACATTAATAAGATTAAAACCAGTAAAGAGAGAATAATATAAGTGTTAGTGTGTCAGCATTGTCACAGTCACTACACGGCACGTAAAAGAGCGCATCGATCCATAAAATAGGTGGTGTCGATACCAGAGGTAGTATCAGTATATGATTGATGAGTAATTAAATACATATTTTTATTCTCTCAATATTGTCATTTTTGTTCATGTTTACAAACTCAGGGAGTAATTCCTTAGACAAAGGAGGACCTTGAGGGCAGAAGTCATTTGAAAAACCAAAAGATTTAAATGAATACCGTATTTTTCGGACTATAAGTCGCAGTTTTTTTTCATACTTTGGCCGGGGGTGCGACTTATACTCAGGAGCGACTTATGTGTGAAATTAACACATTACCGTAAAATATCAAATAATATTATTTAGCTCATTCACGTAAGAGACTAGACGTATAAGATTTTATGGGATTTAGCGATTAGGAGTGACAGATTGTTTGGTAAACGTATAGCATGTTCTATATGTTATAGTTATTTGAATGACTCTTACCATAATATGTTACGTTAACATACCAGTTCAGTTGGTTATTTATGCCTCATATAACGTACACTTATTCAGCCTGTTGTTCACTATTCTTTATTTATTTTAAATTGCCTTTCAAATGTTTATTCTTGGTGTTGGGTTTTATCAAATACATTCCCCCCAAAAAATGCGACTTATACTCCAGTGCGACTTATATGTTTTTTTTCCCCTTCTTTATTATGCATTTTCGGCCGGTGCGACTTATACTCCGAAAAACGCGGTATAGATTTGCAGTGTATATGTAAAATGCTGATAGAGGGTTTTAAAGTTGTTCTGGAGGGCTTTGAAGGCTACAACAGTGACTCTTTATTAGCCGCATCTTCCAAACGTTTATCATCTTTAAAATCCTTAAAAAAAAAAAAAAAGAACAAAGAAATATGTGTTCTTGTCTCTCATAATCAAGATTGTGAACGATAGGCAAAATTTCAAAGAAAGTGCAGTTCCCCTTTTAACAACGTGTGGGGTCCTGATATGAATAAGATTCTGCCATCCTAGCCACTGCTGTTGTGTCCTTGGGCATGACACTTCACCCACTTAGCTCTGACTGGTGTATCAATGTTGTTGGTTAGTGTACACTAACTTGCAGTAGTGAAACAAATACAGCCGGCAACTCTTCACATGCAGGGCAAACGGACTGGAGCTTGAGCAAGTGGTTATTATTTATCTACTTTACTAATTATTTATAGTTTCAAATACTGGCATCATATGTGTACATATTGTATCTGCTGATGTAGTTGAGTTGTACAGTAGTTGTAAGACCAAAAAAAAGGCCAATATTGATATACTCCAAAATGCCGATATTTGGTCGACCTGTACGCATAACTGCACTCAAAACTACACACTGTAAAAAGTGACATGACGTCAAATGAGGCGGTGTCAGTCTTTACTCTGAAAAAGAACATTTATATCATTCGCTGTCATCTGTGTCAGTAGAAATTTTCACATTTCAGCTTACAAGAACTCCACTTCCAACGAGAGAAAAGATATTGTGGTAAGTTGTACATGTTTTTTTAAGTTTTAGCTGTGCATATGCTAACATTAGCCCTGTTATAATGTCATAAGCGACTGGAAAATGTAAATTTTTTGTGGTGCATGTAGCAGTGTGTGCCTCTCGCACCCACACCAGTTGTAGTGCAATTACTATTAAAAAATAGCTACTAAATGGATCCAAAGTTGCTCACCAGCTACTCAGTACTTGAGTATTTTTTTATACATTTACTACAATACTTACTTTTGATCGAATAATTATTTGGATGACTACTTTTTACGAATCGTATTACTCTAAAGCAGGGGTCTCAAACTCGCGTCCAGCCCGTGGGCCCATATTTTTTGCCCCTCTACTTAACGTCATAGTTCAGTGTGATCGTGCCCCACGCACCCTGGGCAGGTAATAACAGTGAAACACCAAAATGACAAGAGCACAAACACACATTGGGCAACACAAAGAGCAACATCCTCTTAGCACGCTTAAGTGCCTCCGACCATATCAACAGTGTCAAAATACAACATTTTACATTTAATTTGACAATTATAATAACTTCCCATAGCTCAGGGTCACAGTAGCTGCTGTTAGTAGCGATGTGCGGTCCAATACTGAAATATCGATACCGCCGACACCAGATATTTATGCAGTAATATCAATTCAAAATATCGATACTTTTGATACTTTAGTTATTTGAGCAGGAACACTATGTCAAGTAACTAAACTTAAATGTTCACATTGAGATGTTCATGTAACTGAATTGTAAATGTATGCTAATGGTAGTTCTTAGTCATTTAGTTTAATGATTTCACTCATTTTCTTTGTTTTTGGTTTGAAACACCATTTTTGTGTACTTCGTATAACTGTCCTTTTTTTCTGTTTTATTACAACAGCTTGACTATATACACCACTATCTCAATATAAATCAGCCCTTCTCAAATAGTGGGGCGGGCCCACCTGGGGGGCGCGGTGCGATACCAGGGGGGCGCGTGTGGCCTTGGGGAACATGCTTCTTTTGCCATACCAGAATACGATTAAGCGTTTGTTGCACTTGTCTTCATTGTAACCACCGTGGGAGATCAGGAAAGACCGCTGTGTTGTTTCCTTTAATGTTAATGAACTTACAATTTTATGCAGACGTATAGTTGTAACAATTTTATGGACCAATTACACTTATTTATAGTCACGGTGGAGAATGGGGATTAAATATTTTGGTTTTCCTGGGGGTGTCATGAGACATTATTTGAAATACACAACTTTTTAGCAGACATATTGAAAAACGGGCGGATAGATATTTCGTATGTTTGCACAAATTATTGGATTGGTCTCGCCGATACCAGCTTAAATTTCACTCAGTATCGGATTGGAAAGAAAATCAGTGGTATCGCACATCACTTGCTGTTAAAAGTATTTAACATTTAGTCATGTTTTTAAAACGTAATTCTGAAGGGAACACTTTGTGCGGTCCAGCCTCACAAAGACGACTAACTCCAGCGGTGCCCAGGTCAATTGAGTTTAAGATCCCTGCTTTGACATCCCAAAAAGCATCCATGTCAGGCTAATTGGAGACTAAATGGTATATACTGTAGGTGTGAGTGTGAAAAGTTGTTCATATGTGTCCTGTGATTGGCTGCTGGCGACCAGTCCAGGGTGCACCCCACTGCTTGCCCAAAGTCTGCCGGGATAGACCCCAATGAGCAACAGAAGACGGGTGGATGTTTTGGATCGGCACCAAACTGCGTATTACCTGGCGTAATTGGAAGTAGGGTGAGTCATTTTTTTTATTGAAACAAAAGTGGATAAAAACTCTTAGCCAGCGTTTGATGTATTATATTGAACACGAGAAAAAGTTGCTATTGGGGCTGCAGCTATCAATTATGTTCATAATCAAGTAATCTATCAAGTAGGTTATTTGATTGATCAAGTAATCGGATAACACAGATTATAGATTATGTGCGTATTTTGGGGAAAATAGTTTAATTAAATATTTTTATAATATATGCACATCAACAACATTGAAATTGCACTTTTGAAATGTGTGCAAAAAATACAAATGTATTAATATTCGGCCAAGTGTAAACTTCGTCTACATATTTAAAGGGCTCATATGATTATATTTTTTTCTACATTTAAAACACTCCCTCGTGGGATCTACTTAACATGTAATGGTGGTGCTTTGGTCAAAATGTTGCATGCATTTTGTTTTACGAACCGTTTTTTGACTGTCCCTTTTAGAATGCTCCATTTTGTGGGCCGAGGGATCGACCAATTATCAGCATAATATAAAGTGCTTGTGAAATCCCCTAATGTTGTTTGGAGCTAAAGTAACCACAAAATTAGCACCAAATTACCGTATTTTTCGGAGTATAAGTTGCACCTGCCGAAAATGCATAATAAAGAAGGGAAAAAAACATACAGGTAAAAGCCAGTAAATTAGAATATTTTGAAAAACTTGATTTATTTCAGTAATTGCATTCAAAAGGTGTAACTTATACATTATATGTATTCATTGCACACAGACTGATGCATTCAAATGTTTATTTCATTTAATTTTGATGATTTGAAGTGGCAACAAATGAAAATCCAAAATTCCGTGTGTCACAAAATTAGAATATTACTTAAGGCTAATACAAAAAAGGGATTTTTAGAAATGTTGGCCAACTGAAAAGTATGAAAATGAAAAATATGAGCATGTACAATACTCAATACTTGGTTGGAGCTCCTTTTGCCTCAATTACTGCGTTAATGCGGCGTGGCATGGAGTCGATGAGTTTCTGGCACTGCTCAGGTGTTATGAGAGCCCAGGTTGCTCTGATAGTGGCCTTCAACTCTTCTGCGTTTTTGGGTCTGGCATTCTGCATCTTCCTTTTCACAATACCCCACAGATTTTCTATGGGGCTAAGGTCAGGGGAGTTGGCGGGCCAATTTAGAACAGAAATACCATGGTCCGTAAACCAGGCACGGGTAGATTTTGCGCTGTGTGCAGGCGCCAAGTCCTGTTGGAACTTGAAATCTCCATCTCCATAGAGCAGGTCAGCAGCAGGAAGCATGAAGTGCTCTAAAACTTGCTGGTAGACGGCTGCGTTGACCCTGGATCTCAGGAAACAGAGTGGACCGACACCAGCAGATGACATGGCACCCCAAACCATCACTGATGGTGGAAACTTTACACTAGACTTCAGGCAACGTGGATCCTGTGCCTCTCCCGTCTTCCTCCAGACTCTGGGACCTCGATTTCCAAAGGAAATGCAAAATTTGCATGGTTGGGTGATGGTTTGGGGTGCCATGTCATCTGTTGGTGTCGGTCCACTCTGTTTCCTGAGATCCAGGGTCAACGCAGCCGTCTACCAGCAAGTTTTAGAGCACTTCATGCTTCCTGCTGCTGACCTGCTCTATGGAGATGGAGATTTCAAGTTCCAACAGGACTTGGCGCCTGCACACAGCGCAAAATCTACCCGTGCCTGGTTTACGGACCATGGTATTTCTGTTCTAAATTGGCCCGCCAACTCCCCTGACCTTAGCCCCATAGAAAATCTGTGGGGTATTGTGAAAAGGAAGATGCAGAATGCCAGACCCAAAAACGCAGAAGAGTTGAAGGCCACTATCAGAGCAACCTGGGCTCTCATAACACCTGAGCAGTGCCAGAAACTCATCGACTCCATGCCACGCCGCATTAACGCAGTAATTGAGGCAAAAGGAGCTCCAACCAAGTATTGAGTATTGTACATGCTCATATTTTTCATTTTCATACTTTTCAGTTGGCCAACATTTCTAAAAATCCCTTTTTTGTATTAGCCTTAAGTAATATTCTAATTTTGTGACACACGGAATTTTGGATTTTCATTTGTTGCCACTTCAAATCATCAAAATTAAATGAAATAAACATTTGAATGCATCAGTCTGTGTGCAATGAATAAATATAATGTACAAGTTACACCTTTTGAATGCAATTACTGAAATAAATCAAGTTTTTCAAAATATTCTAATTTACTTTCTTTTACCTGTATAAACCACACTGGTGCCCGGCCAAACTATGAAAAAAACTGCGACTTATAGTCCGAAAAATACGGTAAGCATTATGTGTACGGTACTGGTCTGATGTTTACCTAAAAATAATGTTAAAAAAACAACTTGAAGCCTTGTCCAGCTGTTTACTATTCATGTATAGCTAAATTTTTATTGTAAATGAATATCGGCCTCCTTGACGACCAATAATCTGTATCGGTATCAGCCAAGAAAAAAACCCACATCCGTCAATGTCTATCTTATTTACTTGCCGAAGTCCTCCTGCAAGCCTCCACCGTGCCAGCCATGTTGTAGTTGTTAAACGCTTCCATATCGACTCTACTGACAGATACAAGTTAGAACTATACGCTCCTTTTGATTAGAAATGGCAACAGCGGAGGGTTTTAGCATGCATGTGCATGTACAAGCCAGTCTGCCCCACAAAAAGAGGATAGAGGAAAAAAGGAACTCATTGACTTTTTTCCACTGACAGTGACTCATTGACACCTTTGGACTACAACTGAATAAAAATGTCAGACTCGCGCAAAGCTCTTCGGGTAAACCTCCACCATATATGGAGATAGCCGGTGACGTAACTCGGGAAAAATCGGTCACTGAAGTGTCAAATTTGGAAGAAGGCAATACTGTTTTATAAATATCTGCCACGGCTCCGGAATCATAACCTAACTCTCGCCAGATCCTTGTAGTTCGCTGAGCTCCACACAAGGATCTGGGATCGAGGGCAATGCAAACTCCTTCAAGATAGCAAAAAATAATGAACCGGGCGGGATTTCATAGATGTGACGTAGCGCTGAAGTGACTGTTTGATTCAAACAACAATGCTCGCTGCGTTGTGTGCTGACAAAACAGTTGCTATTGCAACTGTTTTGTCGAATCTATCGAATATGAATTATTTTCGCTCTGTCGTTATCCAATATGTCGGCTGTTGTGTTTTGGATTTCCCAGCGTCGCTCTCATCAGCGTCACGGGTTGATTTTGACGTGAGTGGTTGAAGTAGCACGTCATTCAAGATCACATACAATGTTTTTTTTTTTACAAATCTGAAATACATCTCCTATTGAGAAGTCCCAGATCCTTGTGTGGAGCTCAGCGAACTACAAGGATCTGGCGAGAGTCAGGTTACCAGAATCATGGTTTGATTTGAAATGTTCAAGATTTATGGGGATCCCAAATAAACAAAAATATTTGTACCAAGAGGTAAGATAATAGGGCACTTTTAAAGTTCCATGTATTCTAGATTTGATCTATTTGTATTAGTTACACTCAAAAGATTAATCAACGCACCAAAATATAAATCAAAGCTTTTTTCTAATCGATTAATCATTGCAGCCTTCATTGTTGTAGCCTGAAAATAGCTGATAAAGTGAGCTAATAAATGGTGTTATAGACAGAACTGTAACCTGGGTCAATCTTGTTTGTAAGATTAGGTTTCTTTAATCTTTGCACAGGTGGAATTTGACAAGAAGCAAAGTATGCATGAAGTGTGGACTTTGAGTCAGTTGTAAGCAGGACACCCGATGATAATCATACACTATAAACGCTGGCTGTACAGTTGTTTTGTCTTTTATTTCACAAAGTAGAACACGCCGGATGGACAGGTTTTGATCAGTGTCAACTTCCGGATTAGTGACGTGTGCTAAGGTGACAGGAAACTTTGCTGTTGGCAAAGTTGAAGCTAAAGCTCTTAGCCTGCTTTCCCACATCATGATAAACAAGAGCAGCGTTGTCCTCCTTTTGCAAGCAGCTACATGACATCATACCGTTGTGGCTTGGGCAGCCCTTTGAGACACTCGTGATTTAGGGCTATATAAGTAAACTTTGATTGATTGATTGATCATATGATCCATGATTTTCAGTGACAACAAATAGGCCTCATAGCTCAATCACACATTTAACGCTCTTGTTGTATTCTGAAAAAACACTTATTTACACAATCGGTTTTGCCTTGTAAAATAAACATGTAATAATTTAAATAGCTTAGTCCAGTCACCGAGGATCACTGATCCACACAAGGCTTGTTTGTTTTACACGTAGCAGCTACGAAATAATGCAAATCAATATTAAAAATGAGCTCTTTGACTGATTATTTTAGTGCCGAACGCACAATAAAACGTGTCTGGTTGAGGCGATGTGTTCTGGGCTTGCTATGTTGCAAACACGTTGGTAAATGGCATTGTCTGGTTAAAGTTACGCAAGGCGTGGACGTAGTTTCGCCGAGTAGAAACTTTGTCCAAGGTCGCTTAAACTCACCTCCTCTGTGGCCGTGGGGCAATAAAAGACCAGCAGGAGCGTGGATACGATGTTCACAATCAGCCCCACGATGGTCAGCGTATTCGGGGCCACCCATGTCGGTATCTGTTGGACCAGCCAGTTCCAGTAGATCTGACACGGAGGCTCCAGCAGGGAGCGACCCGAGGCGCTGTACTTGTGCTCCTCCAGCCGCTTCAGCTGCGCGCTCGACAGCGGCTCCGGCCACAGGATACTGGCCATCGTTTCCGAGCACGGAGACTCCTAAAATAGACCGTCAAACAAACTGGCAAAACCTCTCGGGGGTAGAGGTTTAGATACGGATACCTTATCTCGGCCAAGCCCAAAACATAGCAGCTCATTTGGCCTCGAGTGGGAGGTGAGCTTACTAGGCCATTTCGAAACGGAACCAAGAGTTGTCGATTTGGATTTTATTGGACCGAATTGCGTCGGGACCGGATGTGACGCATCGAAGGTGTGTTTTGGTCATTGCATTTTCTTTTCAAGAATTGGTGTTTAAATAACAACATATTTTGGTTTATTTCTAATGTCATTTTGAAAATAAATAGGTTTGATTTTCATATTATATAAAAATGTAAATTACCAGTCGACAGAAACGAAAAAACCCGGACCTAAAACAGATTTTTTTTTCATGTTTAAATACCGGAACCGGAAGCTGTTGTTTAAGGACGACCCCGCGGAATAGCCTGTGGGGAAAACATTGGTTTTGATTGATTGAGACTTTTATTAGTAGATTGCACAGTACAGTACATATTCCGTACAATAGACCACTAAATGGTAACACCCAAATAAGTTTTTCAACTTGTTTAAGTCGGGGTCCACGTTAATCAATTCATGGTGTATCATAGATCAATATATGTTTATATAGACGCAGGAACACCGTTTTTTCTTATAGGCCAGTCTGTGGTCATGTCTTAAAATAGCAACTTTCGGTTTCGGTGTCAGAATGTGGTCCTTTCTTTTTTGTTTCTGCTGTTGAATTATTTTCATTTTTGTTATATGAAATCTAAAATTAAAAACAACTAAACTGTTTGTTTTTTTTCAAACTAGTTGTTTTCTGACACTGAAAAAGACAAACAATTTGTTTTTCATACCAAGAATGAAATGAAAATGTAATGACCAAAACATACACAAACCCAAGTAGATGTGATTTACACTTCCGGAACTGCTCTCTAATGCTGCTAATTTGGAGTCTTTGCAATTATACCCAACTTATTTTAATATTTACGACATACCATTATTAATAAACACCTATAAATGATGCTATTTATTCAAATTAATATGAGTGTAAACTAATATTTGTAATGAAATATATAATTGAATCAAATGTCATACCAACAAACTACTGAACAATTATAGCTCAGTTAATCAATGACAGGGCGCTCCATATGAAATTTGATCTCAAATGTATTCACTGTATCACTGGTAAGAATAAAATGGCAAATTTCCCCTAAAATAGTCTCCATTTCTCCTGGTGTGGAGTGTTA
>NC_084552.2:51357832-51520332 GCF_033978685.3 Nerophis lumbriciformis
AGGGCTGTCATAATCTTGAAAATTTTATTTCAAAGGTAGTAAACATGTTTGTTTATGTTCTCACAATGAAAATATTCAATTTGTAATTAAAGATTCGTACTTTGCGAAAATTCATGTCAGGAACCAATTAACAAAGATAAACAAACGAGGGATTACTGTATATTATATTTCTTGTGTATATTTTTTGTTATAAAGTTTAACCGCATTGCAAAAAAAATAAACCACAGCTCTTTTAAATTAATGTTTTAAACACAATAGAAACAGAGCAATAGTTAAAATTGCCATTTATTGTAATCCATAATTACAAAGGTAAAGGCATGCGCACTTGAGTGAGCCTCCATCATAGCCCAAGAAACAAATATTCGTCCAACATTTCATGCAGAAAATAGACTTAACCTTTTATTTTTTTATAATATCTGCCTGCCATCTGAACAATAGGGGCGGTCTGCAACACATCCAATAACAGTTCTTCAGTCTATTTTCATTTTTCTTGCCATTCAGAAATTTAGATTCGCCATAGAAACACCAAACATTTTTTATAGGCTCCCTGTTGCCCCAAAATACGCCATTACTAAGCACTCCCCCTCCAGAAAAACAAATAACACAAAAATGCGCCACTGCTTGTGCCAATTTTGTTTACACGCTGAATCAAATGTGGAGCCAAAACAAAAAAGAGCTGCTGACATGCATCTGAGCTGACTAAGACGTACAAAGAAACAAAGTCGAATGCTTCCTTCCTCCCCACCTTCACACACCCGTCTGTCGCTGCTTGCAGGCTGCTGGCCTCAGAAGGTGAGAGAGGAGGAGCATCGCACAGTTGGGCCAAAAGCTAAACAAGTCTCACTGTCTGTCCCCTTTTCTGCTACTTGTCTTGTTCCACCACTTTCGTCTCGTTCATGTACTTGTCAATCAGGTGAAGGGGCACTCCGCGTTTCATGAGTTCGTAGAAGGTAAACCCTCCTGGAGGGGGGAGGGGCAAGAGGGGACATTGGTCATCATGTCGGCAGGCACAGATGGACGGCAACAAGGAGACACAGAGCAGGTTTAAGCGGTGTCCCAATTCAGTCCTTGTTAATATTCACATTCTGAAAGCCTCAAAGAGAGCGTAGTTCTTACTGTAAATCCATGCGTGCCGTTACAGGAACAACGCTGTGCTATTGTAGTTTTGCTTAAGAAGTTGAAAAGATAAAGGATAAAAGTGAATTGGATCGCATTGAGACTAGGGATGGGTGAAATGGCCGAAAATCTATAAGGCGATAAATATTGCAGCCTCTTCTTAACATGATACAGTCGACAAGCAGACAAAAAATATTATTAATATCGTCCCTACTGCGCTAAAATGAGAAAGAAAGCAGGCAGGACTTGGTTTGAGTTTATTGAATCCACATAAGCCTTTTATATATGTATATATACAGTGGAACCTCGATTTACGAACCCCTCTACTTGCAAACTTTTCGATTTACAAACTTTTCGATCGTGTGTGTGAAAAATGTTTGCGTTCAATCATTCATTTTGTGTGCCGCCTGCAGGCAAAAATCAAGGCGCTGTATTTTCGGGGAGGCCTAGCCCTCCTCGCTTTGCAGTGCTAATCGCTACTCAGTGCTTCAGCGTGTCTGCTTTTTCTGTGCTTTTTCACCTTTCGACTAGTTTTGTCCATTTCGCTAACTCAGTATGAGTCTAAAAAAACTCAACAGACCAGCGTAAAAGGGAGGGAATCGCTGTGGAGTTAAATAAAAAAATTAAAAAAGGACTAATTTGCGAGCAGTACAATAATGGCGCTCACAATTATGGAAGAATTGATAAAGCAGGCTTCGTACCACAGCAAGTTTTAATTGTTTTGAAACCAGACTTTTCTGGAAAAATTTGCCAGAGCAGGCTTATTTCAAAGCGGAGGAAAAGACACTACCACTCGTTCAGCGGCATGTCTTTTAACGCCCATTTCCTTCTCCCTCTGTCTCCTGCTTTCTCCTCAGCGCCTCTACTTTTTAAAATGCTTATTATTGTAGCAATATGGTTGTTAAAAGTTAAGGATTTTTGTGGTTTCTGATCGTTTGTGAGGGCACCATAGTGCCTTATGTGTGCGTGCGCGTATTGGCAGTATATAGTACAGTTTCGCCTGTTAATAAAGAGAAAGTTGATCCATCACTCCCTTATGTTTGTTTGATATACAGCACTTTATTTTGTGTTCAAATTGTCCAAACCTTCACTAAAATATGGATTTTTGTCAAGGATGGAAACCATTGTTTCTGATGGAGAAATGTGCTTCACTTACAAACTTTTCGATTTACAAACCCCGTTCATTATTCATTAGGTTTGTAAATCAAGGTTCCACTGTATCATATACAGCCATGCTGAATGCTTGTCTGTCTATCTGTGTTGGCACTTGATGAATATATAACTGCTTAAGATCATTTTCATTGCGTTTCAGCAGATTAATGGCAATTCAACTCATTTACGCTCATCAAAGCTCTGAGAAGGGTTTTCCTGCACCATCTGGTGGTTAAGGGGCGCAATCAAACCAAAACGATATTTTCTTGTTTTCAAATCAACAAAAATGAGATTCATTCGGCGTTCGTAGAAACTCATAGTTATATGTATACCAGGATTGCAGTCCGTTGGAAAATAGTAGTTTTATGGGAGTCAGTGGGGCCGAAAGAGTTGTTAAGAAAAAGAGGGTATACTTTATGTTTGTATCCTATCCTAACAATGTTGCGATCAAAAACACAATGCAATTTTATAAAAAATGAATCTAAAATTTCCAACCGCGAACCTTCAAAATGAACAATCATATCACATAGGGAACACATGTAGAGGTACACAAGGTACGTACAGATCATAATTAATTAATTGTATGTATTTTTTTTAATCGCTCTACAGTTTGTTTTACATTTGACCGCCCTAGTTTTGATATTTTATAGTTTGTTTCTCCGTCTGAAAACCAGTGAAGAATGTGAAAATGTTACCGTATTTTTCGGACTATAAGTCACAGTTTTTTTCATAGTTTGGCCGGGAGTGCGACTTATACTCAGGAGCGACTTATGTGTGAAATTATTAACACATTACCGTAAAATATCAAATAATATTATTTACCTCATTCACGTAAGAGACTAGACGTAAAAGATTTCATGGGATTTAGCGATTAGGAGTGACAGATTGTTTGGTAAACGTATAGCATGTTCTATATGTTATAGTTATTTGAATGACTCTTACCATAATATGTTACGTTAACATACCAGGCACGTTCTCAGTTGGTTATTTATGCCTCATATAACGTACACTTATTCAGCCTGTTGTTCACTATTCTTTATTCATTTTAAATTGCCTTTCAAATGTCTATTCTTAGTGTTGGGTTTTATCTAATAAATTTCCCCAAAAAATGCGACTTATACTCCAGTGCGACTTATATATGTTTTTTTCCCTTCTTTATTGTGCATTTTCGGCCGGTGCGACTTATACTCCGGAGCGACTTATACTCCGAAAAATACGGTAGTTGTTTTGTACATAGTTGTAAAACACCTGCAACAAAGTAGGACAGAACTGGGACACAGCTTGCGTCGGCCGAGGCTTGCAAGAAAAGCGTATTTCATGGTAAAACATTGCACACATAGCCGCTTTGCACAAATACTTAACAGGCACAGAGTAGAAACCCTAAAAAGCCCTAAAAGGGTACTGTATGTAAACTTAGCACTAAAACGTTGTACTCACCTCATGTCGCTGCACAAAACACTGAGGAGTCACAATATGGCAACCAGAGAAAACACCCAACATAAAGTAGTCCACCTATGAGGCTTCATGCACATCCTGCCACATTAAAGGCTGGCGTTGTTTCGCTGCGTCCTTGCGCTCCCACCCAACTCAAAACGTTAAAAAGCAGGCGGACTGAGGGATGCATAATGAATGACATAAGCTTCATATGCCAAATCCATATGAAAGCTTACCTTATATGAGAACAAACATATTCATGATTCTTGAGTGTGGACTGGGGGAGAGAGAAGAGAAGAGGGGTTAACAAAAAAGTTTACGCGGGGTTATATGTGTGCACCAGGGAATATTGTTGAGTGATTACTGAACTCTTTAAATGAAGGAGTTAACTGGTAAAAAAAAAAACGTTGCAACTTGTCAAAGTAGTAAGGATGGAAAAGATGGTAGACCTTTGGAGGTTGTGGGGATGGACAAGTGACTAAAACACTTGTATTAACATTAGCTTGTTTAAATTGCTAATACTAACATGTTTCACTGTGAGAAAGTGAGTTAGCTTGTTGATCAGGGGTCCCATTCACACACTACTACGGTGTAGTATGTACAGTATTAGGGGTGGAACGGCTAAGGAAAAACTATTCTGAATCGTTCGGTTTACCTGACAACATTTGTGTTGTTTGAAATATTTTTTTTTTTCGTGTGTGTTACCATATCTCGCTTCACATTTGAACCGACAAGGTACCAATTCCTGGTACCTGGGAATCAAGACTGGTACTCGTCGGTACCAATTTTTTTGTATTTTGGGTTTTTTGGAGTTTTTCTTTGCCCAGATGCAGGTTTCGGATCAGGGGATGTTGTTGTGGTTTGTTCAGCCCTTTCAATCAAAATCAATCAAAATTTGATTGATTGCTTTTGTGTGTGTTAGTAAATGTTAATTGTTTGCTATTAAAATATATTGTTAATGTAACATTTAAAAATGAGCTGCTTATGATAACTATGCTGTCCAGTTGTTATATCTTGTTTTCTTAGTACAGTTGAGTCGCATTTGCAATGCAGTTGCACTTCCAAGACAATAAATAGATGGCAGCACTGTATAGGCTATCTATGGTATGTTGTCAAACTTGGCAGAAGCTTTTTCCAGGAAGCTCAATGTGTCATGTTGCGCCATACAAAGTGTTTACACTGTACATATTCGGAAAATCGCCATGTAAAATCGTTAATGCTAACAGCCTGTCAATGGCAAATTCAATTGTACATTACCATCAAGCTAGCGCATTTAAGAGTGTAGCCGTTTGCTTTACGTTTCCGGGATTTTCTACAAAGCATACCTGCTCTCTTGGTGTTGAAAATTGCAGCATTACTTAGCGGGAGTTTGGTTGAGTCCGCCTTGAGTGCTGCTTGAATGATTGTTTTTTTGAGCCGGTGATAAATCTGCAGCCGGTCGTGTCGAGGCTGCAACCGAACGTTCCTAAAAAAGTACCGAATTCGCATCATACTGAACTTTTTTAAAGCATATTCTGAATGTTTTTTCCCCAAAATTATATGTTTTAAAGTGCTGTATTTGTTTTATTTTCTATTATTATGTTGTGGCAAAGGATGAAAGTATTTACCAAGCGAGATTTCAACCCCTGCCTCATCAATAACACATCTCCAAATCGTTAAGACTTTGACGCGATGCTAACAAGACTGCTCTCAGCTGTTATCATCATTCTGTCCAGGGAAAGTGGAGATGAACTATTGTTTCAAGATGCACTTCATCTTTGACATCAATAATATAGATTTGGTGTAAGCGATGTGGAATGGCAATGCATGGCATGCAACGCGAACACATTGAATGCTAACAACACGAGTAATAATCATAGCTGCGACTGTCAAGTTGACAAAGTTCATGCAGAACTTATGCCGATGGTTTCAGCACATGGAAACCCAGTTCTAACTTAGAGGAATTACCCAAAATGTGATGAAGTACTTTCACGTCGGGGCCGTGTTGTAGTGGCCGGGTGATTACCATAGCAATGATGTTTGGAGGATCAGAGTACTGTAATCAACAGTAGTATATTGGGTGAAACGAGTGTAAAATGACTATCCATCCATCCATTTTCTACCGCTTATTCCCTTTTGGGGTCGCGGGGGGCGCTGGAGCCTATCTCAGCTACAATCGGGCGGAAGGCGGGGTACACCCTGGACAAGTCGCCACCTCATCGCAGGGCCAACACAGATAGACAGACAACATTCACACTCACATTCACACACTAGGGCCAATTTAGTGTTGCCAATCAACCTATCCCCAGGTGCATGTCTTTGGAGGTGGGAGGAAGCCGGAGTACCCGGAGGGAACCCACGCAGTCACGGGGAGAACATGCAAACTCCACACAGAAAGATCCCGAGCCCGGGATTGAACCCAAGACTACTCAGGACCTTCGTATTGTGAGGCAGATGCACTAACCCCTCTGCCACCGTGAAGCCCTGTAAAATGACTATATGACTGTTATTTAATTTTTAAAGAGCTCTAATTATGTTTTTTTTTTTTAAAACAACGTATTTAGGAGGTCGTAAACTTTTTGATGCTCTTTTTTTTTCTTTTTTCTTTTTTTCTTGTTCAGTTTTTATGCTCAATGGCAATAATAATAGTACTTCCCGAAATTGTGTAAAATTGTCATGCCTGGAAGCAAATAACCACGATAAACGGGGGACGACTGTAATCAGTCTGGATGACATCTTCATTGCTAACTAAGTTAATGATAACTTGACAGCTACTAATACTAAAGTTTAGGCACCAAAAATTAACTGATGCATCCTTGTGTGCGATCACTCTTACTTTGAGAGGGGACCTATGATGAATTTAGTCTTTTCTAAATGATAAATGTTGTTAAAAAGTAGGATAGGTGGAGGAGCTCCTGCAGAGTCTGAATGGATCAGCGAGTGTGAAGGTGTACTTAATGTTGTGACCGGGTGAATCTATATAATGTTAATAAAATATATATTTTTAAGTGTGTCTGGTATAAAATATAGTGTTGACAACTTCCGGGTATATATTCAAACAGTCTGCATTTTCAAAAAATAAATGATGATACTTTTGGAGATGGTGGGGCGTGGTCTCATTTGCAATCTGGGAACACGTACACAACGGAACGTTTTGCAGACACACTCAAAAAACGGGTTATAAAAGTGATTGTAACAAAATTTGCACAAAATTTACACCAAAGAATATTCAATACATATTATTATCTATCTTTTTCATCTCAGGGCCCAACTTTTGTACCCTTAAAGAGGCCCACTCAAATATTAACACAGAATTAATAGACGTACTCTTGATTTTAATTCAATAATTATATCTAACCTACTTACAGTTTACAAACTTGTCAAACGATATGAAAGCATGTGTTAATCACAAAGATTATTATTTCTTTAACATATAAACCTTAGGCTGAGGTCAAGCTGATTAGAAAAATAATTACTAACCAAATATACTGCATAAAATGAGACTCATAAATAACTGACGAAAAATACATTTTCATACAATTATGTTGTGCTAAAATAAATAAACTAAATTGATAATTAAAAATATGTTTTTAATTACACTGTCAATAAAATTAAAGTGCATATGAAAATACAGCATTTTTTTTAATTTAGTGATCATTTTAGCGCTGAAAAAAACTTCTTTATGACTTTAGCTGCAGACTTTTGGTTTGATATAGTCATTACAGCCACAAGTGGTGGAAAGATAAGCGGAAGAGAATGGATGGATGGATGGATGGATGGATAATTTTTGCGCTGAAAAAACTCTATGACTTTAGCTGCAGACTTCTTTGTTTGATATACAGGTAGTAGAGATGCGCGGATAGGCAATTTATTTCATCCGCAACCGCGGCAGAAAGTCGTCAACCATCCGCCATCCACCCGATGTAACGTTTGATCAGAACTGCATCCGCCCGCCATCCGCCCGTTGTTATATATCTAATATTAATAAAAAAAATAAAAAAAAAAGGGTGAAAACTACGCGAATTGCACCTTGTGCAGACAAGATTTTTCGATCGGACACGGAGGAATTAGTGATGTAAAAGACCACGTTGGGACAAAAAAACACAAGTCTAATGCCGTTGCTAGCGATACAAGTGGAAAACTTTCAACGTTTTTCGTCGCCCAAACAGATTCTTTGGATGTGATAAATGCCGAAGTTTTATTTACGGAGGCAATAATTGAGCATGGACTTCCAATCGCACTGGCTGATCACATGGGACAGTTAATAATGTAATGCAACCTTTAAAAATCATTACGCGGTGATCGCGATCCCAAAAATAAACTTTTCTTGCATGATAATGTCCAGAAAAATTCGCTTTATATTACTATAGAGTCCTTTTAACGAATGAGTTTGATGGTTTATCACAAACCTTAAATGAAAGAAGTCCTTAATTGTTCTCCTGCAGCATGGCCTTGCTTTGTGTTTGGTGCGCCATCCTGTCAGCTGTATTTCACAGCACGACATACTGTTAAAAGTGTTTATACTATTTATACTTTCAATTAACAAATTGAAGTCTTGTGAAAGGTTGACAGGATAACTGGCATTAACTGTCAAAATAATTTCAAACTATTGAAGTTAGCTTACAGAATAAACATGTCAATCAACCCATATGATTTTTGCTGTAATATTTTTGTTTTGAAAAGTCACTGTGACTGATAGAAAAGTGATGGTTTTAGCAACATTTTAACCTGTCTGAATGCTAATAATCATTTTGCGAGCAAGCAGGTAAGCTGCGCGGGCGGAGCGCGCGGAGTGACCCATGTTACGAGCCCCCGGCCACGGGGGTGGCGGGCAGGTAAGCTGCTTACCTGCTGCGCATGACGCCGGCCGCGGCGAAAGCGGACGAGGCGGGGTGTCGGTGCGGTGGGCGCGGTAGTGACCCTGGACGTGCGTCGGGCCCTTCTCGCGGATCGCCTCAGCTACGGCTCCCGGTGGGGCCCTCTCGGGGGAAGGAGCCTCGGTCCCGGACCCCGGCGAGGCGTCCCTCCGCTCCGTAAAAGTGTCCATCTCTTTTTTTTTTTTTCTTCTGTTGTGGCATATGCTGCAGGTGCCTGCTCGTTTTTCGTATGTGGGTAACAACATTTAACTATGTATATATATTTCCCAATTGGTTTAACTGCCACCCGCAAAAAAAAAAAAAAAATCTAATTAATCCGCCCGACCCGACCCGCGAGCGGATAAAATCTTATTTTTTTAAATTTCATCCGCCCGATCCGCGGATAATCCGCGGACTCCGCGGTTGTGTCCGCAAACCGCGCATCTCTAACAGTTAGTCATTACTGCCACAAGTGGTGGAAAAGTGTATTACAACTTAGTGCCACTGCAGCCAATATGGACCGCAGATGAGAAAGATATGTTTTGGTGGCCCTTTGGAGGCGCTCACGGCCCAACAATGGCCTCTGATTTAGTGATTTAGTGTATCAATTAATGTAAGGATTTTTTAATTTAAAACAAAGGTCAGAGATTTAGGAGCCCTTTTCCAGTTTTATTTTATTAGATATTTTTGTAAGAAAATGGTACTTTTCGGAAAATATGTTATTCTAGGGGCGTTAAAAAACAACAACAATGTACACCGAAGCGAAAATATTTTCACAAAAAAACGTTAAAAAGGTCCAAACCATGGATTTTGTGAACCGTTCCACCCCTAGTATGTATGGGTCAGAAGTAAATATTACAAAAATGGATATTAATGTACTACTGACAATCACTGTGACACAGAAGAGCAGATACAGTACTTACATGTCCTTACACGCCAGCCCTTTTGCATTTTCCACAACACTCATGACAAACACTGGCACCACATTTGAAGTCGCCCCCAAAGCTATATTCCCTTCCATAAATGAGTGGCTCTCAAACTTTTTTCACCAAGTACCACCTCAGAAAACACTTAGCTCTCCAAGTACCACCATAATGACCAACATTAAAATACAGTAGCGCAGTAGGCCTAAGGATTAATTAAAATCAAGGCAGAGGGTTTTATTTAACAAGTATATTGAATATTTACACACAGTTTGAACAGTAACACTGTGTTTGAATATTTAATGAAGTGATTCTTGGGCGTACGTGGTAACAGTTTGAGAATCACTGCCATCAATTATTACTCACATTGCACGTTCTAACTTACATGAGGAGCTTAGTAAAACCAGAACCACAAATGAAGTGCCAGACTAGTACAGTCGCCTCATCCAGGTGCCCACTGACCTTTGACCTCCAGCTTACACTCCACCGTGGCCTCTCCCAAGTCGTTGATGGCCTTGCATGTGTACATGCCGCCATCGTAAGGGCTGGGCTTTCTGATCTCCAGAGTGCACACCCCTTGGTTGCTGAACATGCGGTAGCGCGGGTCGTCGCTGATGGTGATCTTGTTCTTCATCCAGCTCACTTTGGGCTGCAGGCAGACACGCGAAACATCAGCAACATTTCTAACAACTACTGTAACCACTTAGGTCTGAGGTCTTCAACAGGGGCTCGCTCAATGTTTGCTTGTCTAGACTTTTTGAAAAAAAGATACTGTTTTATATTCCCCATGCGATTCTGCACAAATGTATAAGTCTTTAAATACTTTGATCTAACACAATGTAGAGTAGTTTAGAAATGGCAGCGACATGGCCAACCTACTCACTGTACCTTGCAGCTTTGAAATAAAAAAACATGAATAAATAATTAATGTCATTATATTCATTTTAGATAGATAGTACATTATTGATTCCTTCAGGAGAGTTACCTCAGGAAAATTAAAATTCCAGCAGCAGTGTACAGAATTGAGATTGAATTTAAAAAGTAAAAAGTAAATAATGGGGGTATAAATGGAAATAAAATAGAAAATATTACAATGAGAATAAAAATAAAAAGCAACAATAAGAATAAAAATATAAGAGTAAAAATAAGAATATAACAAGAGAAACTAGGCAGTAGTGACCATGTTATGAAACTGTATTGCACTGTTGGCATTTAAGCAAGCTAGTTGCCACTTAAGGATTAGCAACCTGAGCTGTCAGATAGCGAATAGCGCCCTAGTTGCCAGCTAACGATTAGTGGCGCTATACTCGGGCCGCTTCATTTTATACAGCCTGCAAAAAATAATATGCGTCAATAATATACTTAATCATTTTTTTACTAAATGTATTCATCTATTCCATTTTGACAGTAAAATGACTTGTACAGTACTGCATGCAATTGCATATACTTAATCTTTATCCAATAATGCAAGAAATATGTATACATCTAAATAAAAATAAAATAAATACTTAAATATCTGCTTAATTAATTATTTCAAGCAAGTCATTTATCAATTTGTACACTGTAAAAATGACATTTTACGGTAAAAAACAACAACTTGCAGCTCATTTGCCAGAATTTTACAGTAAAAAAAAAAGTGGCACCATTTCTCCATTTACAGTAAAAGGTTGTAAAAAGCACCGACATGGTAAATGAGCTGCCAGTTTTTTACCGTAAAATCTACACATTTTTTACATTTACTGTACGTAAAAATATATAATAACCAAATGCATTGTCAATTGTGTAACAATATCACAAGATGAATCCAGTGGTTCTCAAAGTTCTTACACTAAGTACCACCTCAGGCAACATTTGGCTCTCCAAGTGCCACCATAATGACCAACATCAAAATACAGTAGCGTAGTAGGGTTAAGTATGCATTAAAAACAAGACAGGGGTTTTATTTAACAAGTATATTCAATATTTTTGGCTACTGTAACATTACACACAATTTGAACAGTAACACTGTGTTTGAATATTTAATTTAGTGATTCGTTGGCATACCCGTAGATGGAGCCCGCACACCACACAGTTTGCGAATCATTGCTATGTTTATATTCCTATATTATTCCGTGTTACAAGCAGCCCTCTGAGGGCGGCCATAACTGCGTGTGGCCCTCAATGAAAAGGAGTTTGACCCCCTTGCCCTAGTTTTTGAGTATATTTGTATTGCAAAGTACGTCATGCGTCATCAGCCAGGATGAGCTTTGTAACCTGTTTGGAAGAGGTTTAATTTGAATTTATATGCACCAAACAATATATTGCGAAAGTTGGTTTGAATGGAGAACTGATTCTGAATCGAATTGTCACCCCAAGAATCGGACTCAAATTGGACCAGTTTAGTTTAAAATAGGGCTGGGGATATGGCTGAAAACTAACTATCACGATTTAAGTGTTTTTTATCAGTCGATAGCGATAATTATTGATATTGTTATGACCTATTAAAAATATGGACCAGGAGAAAAATATATAAAATGTAAACATGTTATTTAAAATGTAACCTTCCACTGATTAAAATACTCTCAGCTACCAAAGCAGAAAGGAAAGGAAATGTCCACTCATCCATGGAAAACATGTAACATGTGAACAAAATTCTAAAATCACTTTGAACACTTAACAATAAACTCTTAAAAGGAAGGTGCAAAAATAAGGAGTATAAAAGAAATGCTTAGGAAAGTGTAACAATATAGTGTGAAAATGTAAACATAGAGAAATGTGAGAAGTTTAGTGCCAGGAAGTTACGGCTGTGCTCTAAAGGGTATCACCTGTCTTGGTGCAGGGACGAGCGCCTTGCATCTTTTTACAAACAAAACTGACCGCAGTCAGTTCCTGTTTTATCCACACTTTCTTCGCTCTCTGCAGCACTCATTTGGACTTTCTCTTCTCACTCCATGCAGAGAATGAACCGCAACCAAACCGATAGTTGGTACTGTTACCCGATTGGCTGTCAGCGTGTGGCTCCCACTGATCAGTGACCACTTTCTACGTTGCTCGGTTACCAGAGAGGGAGTGCCTTTGTTCACGCAACCAACCTTGCTTTGCAACATCCGATTTCTTCCAACGAAGAAGAAAATAAATTATCCAACGTTTTATCGAACACACATTTTTCAGTGATATCAATTACGTGTCAATCGCGTTATGTATTGATATAATTTTACTGCCCAGCCCTAGTTGAAATTACCATTATATATATATACAATAAAGTTAAAGTACCAATGATTGTCACACACACACTAGGTGTGGCGAAATTATTCTCTGCCTTTGACCCACCACCCTTAATCACCCCCTGGGAGGTGAGGGGAGCAGTGGGCAGCAGTGGGCAGCAGCGGTGGCGGCGCCCGCGAATCATTTTTGGTGATTTAACCCCCAATTCCAACCCTTGATGCTGAGTGCCATTAGTATCTCTCCATCAGTTTTGGAGTTCTTGGCCTGTGAAACTGTTGAAGTTTCATCATTGGTGGTTTACATGGGGTCTACCGCCTACCTTGGGGTTAGCTCGCACGCTGCAGTTGAGAGTGGTGTTGTAGCCGGCGACGGCTAACGTGGTGATCAGCGGCTGTGTGAACAGGGGCGCTTCGTTGTAGTCGTGGTCGTTGTACTCTGGAATTTTCATCTGCATGCCTGTGGGGGAGGGAGAGGGACAAAGGTGAGTGGGCTTGTGCATGGTAAAGAGGGATGTCATGTGGGGAAATGCGTCTGTGATGATTTGATGAGCATAAACACTCGATGCGGTTGTTTTGGGCCACAACGACTCGGGGCGGCCACACGATTATGGTGATTAGGGTCACTTCAGCAGCTGGTCATAAACGTGGTTATCATGCTGTGCAGGTGTTTGCTTGTTCTAGTTTAATGGACTGAATGGACACAATTATACGAACCCCAAAACGAGTGAAGTTGGCACGTCGTGTAATTCGTAAATAAAAACAGAATACAATGATTTGCAAATCATTTTCAACTTATATTCTATTGAATAGACTGCAAAGACAAGATATTTCATGTTCGAACTAAGAAACAACATTTTTTTTGCAAATAATCATTAACTTAGAATTTAATGGCAGCAACACACTGCAAAAAAGTTGGTACAGGGTCATTTTTACCACTGTGTTACATGGCCTTTCCTTTTAACAACACTCAGTAAACATTTGGGAACTGAGGAGACCAATTTTTGAAGCTTTTCAGGTGGAATTGTTTCCCATGTACAGCTTATGTTGTTCAACAGTCCGGGGTCTCCGTTGTGGTATTTTAGGCTTCATATTGCGCCACACATTTTCAATGGGAGACAGGTCTGGACTACAGGCAGGCCAGTCTAGTACCCACACTCTTTTACTATGAAGCTGCGCTGTTGTAACACGTGGCTTGACATTGTCTTGCTAAAATAAGCATATGTTTTTCCAAAACCTGTATGTACCTTTCAGCATTAATGGTGCCTTCACAGAAGTGTAAGGTACCCATGCCTTGGGCACTAATACACCCCCATACCATCACAGATGCTGGCTTTTGAACCTTGCGCCTAGAACAATCCGGATGGTTCTTTTCCTCTTTGTTCCGGAGGACACGACGTCCACAGTTTCCAAAACCAATTTGAAATGTGGACTCATCAAACCGCAGAACACTTTTCCACTTTGCATCAGTCCATCTGAGATGAGCTCGGGCCCAGCGAAGCTGGCAGCGTTCATGGGTGTTGTTGATAAATGGCTTTGGCTTTGCATAGTAGAGTTTGTACTTACAGATGTAGCGATAAACTGTAGTTACTGACAGTGGTTTTCTGAAGTGTTCCTGAGCCCATGTGGTGATATCCTTTACACACTTGCAGCAGCTCATTGAGAAATCTTGTTCTTAAACTGTGCGACAATTTGCTCACGCATTTGTTGACAAAGTGGTGACCCTCGCCCCATCCTTGTTTGTGAATGACTGAGCATTTCATGGAAGCTGCTTTTATAGCCAATCGTAGCACCCACCTGTTCCCCATTAGCCTGTTCACCTGTTGGATGTTCCAAATAAGTGTTTGATAAGCATTCTTCAACTTTCTCAGTCTTTTTTGCCACTTGTGCCAGCTTTTTTGAAACATGTTGCAGGCATCGAATTCTAAATGAGCTAATATTTGCAAAAAATAACAACGTTTTCCAGTTCGAACGTTAAGTATTTTGTCGTTGCAGTCTATTCAATTGAATATAGGTTGAAAAGGATTTGCAAATCATTGTATTTTGTTTGTACTTACGATTTACACAACGTGCCAACGTCACTGGTTTTGGGGTTTGTACTTTGTCTCTGCTAAACTTCTACTCTGCAGTGACTCAACATTACCTTTATAATAGTTTTGGTTCGATTGAGCAGTATCACGGCTGTGTCCATTCAAAAGCCCATAGAGATAATTGCTAATTTAGCATTGCTTTGAATGCTGTCATCTTGACAGATTCATGGCAGTATTTCTAAAACGACCGTACTATTTAAGTGCATATTGTAACCGAAACTTTTCCTTAAAGGTATAAGGTGTGATCTACTAAAGGTTTGCATGCATTAAAACACGTGCGAACTTTACAGCACACGCAGAGCTGATCTACGAAACTCGTGCACAGAAGATTGTCTCTTAAGTGAGCAAAATAAGGAGCGCAATCCATTTAGCGTGTCTGTCTTCCTACCGCCCGAATGCAGCTGAGATAGGCTCCAGCACACCCCGCGACCCCGAAAGGGACAAGCGGTAGAAAATGGATGGATGGATGGTTTCAATGCTGAGAGGAGAAAATGCCAATATATTCACCCAGCATGCACAATGTGATTTATCGATGCAGAAACTGTTCTGCGGGTGCCATTTTGCATGTTTATTTAGTACGTCTGAAATCTTTGTGCAGAATGCCACGGTTACACACATAGCTCTGAAAAAGGAGGGGATCGCGCTGCAACAATAGGTAGACTGACAATATGTTGTCCTATGTGTGTGTGTGTCAACATATTTGGACTATCATAAATTGAACATTATAGACATGTCGTCTATTCAGCAATATCACTTTTTGATTGTATAACTTCTGGACAATTTTTGTGTCTGCTAATGTTTTTTGTTATGTTTTTCATGTAGGAAATATATTATTAACATAGGTCTTATATGAAAAAAAACTTCTTGCAACATGCATTTTCTTGCGTTCGGATCATTCCAGACGCATGAATGCTCTCGGGTGTTGTGATGGTCCTTTGCCTCCCCGCAGAGCGCACTGTCAGCGTGCTAAAGATAGTTTAATGTTGTATAGATTGCGTTTCTATATTGCAGAAAATGTGTTACATATTATAGATGTGTGCTGTTTGAGCATTTTTTGAGTCAATTTATTTGTTGGCATTTAAAATTGCAACATTAGCTAGAGGTTGTTTGGCTAAGTCCGCTCTCAGTGATCGCCCATTGCCACCGGGTGTCATACACAATCAAGGTACCTTAAGATGGAACTGTTGGATTTTTGTGAATCTGTGCCCGGTAAGACCGGGGTAAATCGGTCGGTAACCAAAAAAATTGTGGATTCGGTACCCATCTCTAATTACTGCAGTCAGCACCTAACGTGTTACACCAGCAATATTAAAGACCAAAATGGGGCCACAAAATAAATCGTGTTTATTGCCACAGAAAGCCACGGTCCTTTAATCAACCACAACTAATTTATATAGCCCTTAATCACAAGTGCCTCAAAGGGCTTCACAAACCACAACGACATCCTCTGATCTGAACCAACATCCGGGCAAGGGAAAACAACAAAAGCCCGAACTGGTAAAAACAAGAAACCGTGGGAAGGGACTGCAGATGTGGGGATAGTCTTGAGTCATACCTGCTTTGGCGATGATGGCACTTTTCTTGGTTTGGGTGGCTGATTCGCTTAGTCCACACATGTTCTCTGAGTAGACCCTGAAGTAGTACTCATTCCCAACCACCAGTTCGGTGATGGCGATAAAGTTGCGATGGTAGTGCTCGAGGCATGTGAACCATTCCTTAATGAAAAGATCGAAACATGTCAGTACTTGGTACAACATTTATTTAACATGACCAAGTGGGTTTTAAACATCTACCATTGTCTTCTTATCTGCCTTCTGAATGGTGTAGCCTGTTATCTGTGTGTTGCCATTATCCCTTGGTGGCGTCCAGCTGAGAGCCACATTTTCCCCCCATACTTCCTCAATGGTCACCATCTGGGGCGGCCCAGGGAGGTCTAACAATACGAAAATGAAAAATTACTCTTGGGAAAATTATGTCTTTTCACGCTTCCTTTCCTCACCTATGACTTGTATGTCCATTACGGCTGAATCCACGTGGCTTTCTACCTGCACCGTCATTTCATACTTCCCAGAGTGACTGCGCTCGGCTTTACGGATGAAGATGATGCTATCGGAGTCTGTGTTGCGGATGTTGACGAGGGTCGGATCTATGGGTTGACCGTCCTTCAGCCAAGTGACCTTTGGCCTGGGTTTTCCCTAGGGACATTGTCATGGGTGTCAATAAGATGACTTCTCTCCAGCGATGTTCCAATTATTGTCAGGGCGTTGAGAAGTCTCTTACCATAAATGGCACCACAAGGTTGACTGATTCTCCAACTCTTCGGGTGTAAGTTTGCTTCAGGTGTCGCGGGACGCGGATCTTGGGCGGTTCTGCGAACAGAAGCATGCCACATAATTCATGACTTACTTCCATTTTAATGGGGCTTCTAGAGTTTGACTTACCAATAACCTCTTTGACAAGAACAGCGTGCTGAGTTGTCCGTGGAGCGCTGGCTCCAGCGGCATTGATGGCCTTGACTCGAATTAAGATTTTGGAGTCAGGTTTCAGTCCTGTGAGGGTGTATCTGGTCTTGTCTATCAGTTTGTCGTTAGCTTGTATCCACTCATCAGCTGTTGGCAAAGAACAATCCAATGCAAAGATGGTTTACTACCAAGTCATTCCTTGACTAATCTGTTCGTGGGCATTGCTATGTCACTCTCTGCGGCGTTTTCTTACTTCCTTCAAGGCAGTACTCTACTACATATCCATCAAGACCAGCAGCTCCGATGGTTTCAGGTGGACGCCACTTCACAGTCACAGTTGTGTCGGTCACGTCATCCACAACCAGCATAGTGGGCTCACTGGTAACAGCTTAAAGGACACAAATTATTACTTATGAGTCAAATGTTTTCTGACAGGAAAAGATCCACCCACAAACAAGAGCATAGCGTCTTACTGCTAATGAACAGATCGTATACACCACGGCTATTCAAAGAAATTATTTGGAGGCCACATTTCCAGAGAACGAAGTACCAGTGGGCCGGACTTCTCCCTTCACTATTAATTTAATTTTGTATATTCCTGAGAATTGACAGTCTTTTTTAAGGACCTACGGCAAAAAGCTAGTCAAATATCGCTTGTATGACAACACTATAGTGTTTTTAACAATTGGCTGCAAAAACGTTAGCCTTTTCAAAGTTTATTCAACTGAACTCATGAGCCGGTCTGGTGTCATTTCTAGGCCGGATGTGGCCCCCTAAGCCACTAGTTGAATAGCTCTGCTATACACGCTTCCAGCCTGTCAATCATTTGGAGTATTTCAACCAATCAGATTGGAGAGAATTCAAATGCCCTCCTACTACTACCATGCTGTCCTACAAACAATCAGACATAAGCATTGAGACAACACCATAAAATCAGCAGAATTGCTGTTTTATATCAGAAAAAATGTCTTCTTAGGTGTGCAGAGGCACTTGTAATGTGGATATACCATATGCGGAGAGATTGAACTGAGCAAAACTGTTCATTTCCAAAATGGAAGACAAACTTTGAGAAATGTCTTAATTGGATTACAGCTTGTGGGAGATAAACGTGAGGCACATCAACAAGCTGTTTGTTCGAAGATTAGTTAAGTAATTGAATGAAAAATGTACGTTCAGGAAATCCCATCCCAGCATTACGTCCATGAATAAAATGGTTTAAACAATTTACTTTTTCCAGTAGTTGTTTTGATCGAGAACGACATGTAGGCCTGTGTGTGTAGCTACAGGCCGACTGAAGAGACGTATGTTTTTTATGAATGCTTAAGAGGTAGCTTGTGGTGGAACATAAAGCTTTCTACGTAACTTCTATTAATTAGGGTGATTACGGTTAGTAACGATGATGGCATAAATGATATTCTCTTTTCTCCAGGGAACTTTAAATGTGTGGTGTATCTTGTGGCTGATTTTTCTGCATTGCGATTCCTGCCTTCCGAAACCCAAATTTCATGACTGTAGCCTTGCGTAAAGAAGTTTAACCTCTTAAGTGATCGCTGCAGTCTTTAGTATTTACATGCTGCCGCTAGGCGACATCATACGCAAATACGGTGTTAGCTTTCATTGCTATGCTGATGACACCCAACTCTACATGCCCCTAAAGCTGACCAACACGCCGGATTGTAGTCAGCTGGAGGCGTGTCTTAATGAAATTAAACAATGGATGTCCGCTAACTTCTTGCAACTCAACGCCAAGAAAACGGAAATGCTGATTATCGGTCCTGCTAAACACCGACATTTATTTAATAATACCACCTTAACATTTGACAACCAAACAATTACACAAGGCGAATCAGTAAAGAATCTGGGTATTATCTTCGACCCAACTCTCTCGTTTGAATCACACATTAAGAGTGTTACTAAAACGGCCTTCTTTCATCTCCGTAATATCGCTAAAATTCGTTCTATTTTATCCACTAGCGACGCTGAGATCATTATTCATGCGTTCGTTACGTCTCGTCTCGACTACTGTAACGTATTATTTTCGGGTCTCCCTATGTCTAGCATTAAAAAAATTACAGTTGGTACAAAATGCGGCTGCTAGACTTTTGACAAGAACAAGAAAGTTTGATCATATTACGCCTATACTGGCTCACCTGCACTGGCTTCCTGTGCACTTAAGA
The DNA here is from genome assembly GCF_033978685.3 of Nerophis lumbriciformis. Classification (NCBI taxonomy): domain Eukaryota; kingdom Metazoa; phylum Chordata; class Actinopteri; order Syngnathiformes; family Syngnathidae; genus Nerophis; species Nerophis lumbriciformis. The sequence goes on from NC_084552.2 coordinate 51,377,222, forward strand.
TGTGACTTTAAGGTTTTACTACTTACGTATAAAATACTACACGGTCTAGCTCCGTCCTATCTTGTCGATTGCATTGTACCATATGTCCCGGCAAGAAATCTGCGTTCAAAGAACTCCGGCTTATTAGTGATTCCCAGAGCCCAAAAAAAGTCTGCGGGCTATAGAGCGTTTTCTATTCGGGCTCCAGTACTATGGAATGCCCTCCCGGTAACAATTAGAGATGCTACCTCAGTAGAAGCATTTAAGTCCCATCTTAAAACTCATTTGTATACTCTAGCCTTTAAATAGCCCCCCTGTTAGACCAGTTGATCTGCCGTTTCTTTTCTTTTCTCCTCTGCTCCCCTTTTCCTTGAGGGGGGGGGCACAGGTCCGGTGGCCATGGATGAAGTGCTGGCTGTCCAGAGTCGGGACCCGGGGTGGACCGCTCGCCTGTGCATCGGCTGGGAACATCTCTACGCTGCTGACCCGTCTCCGCTCGGGATGGTGTCCTGCTGGCCCCACTATGGACTGGACTCTTACTATTATGTTGGATCCACTATGGACTGGACTCTCACAATATTATGTCAGACCCACTCGACATCCATTGCTTTCGGTCTCCCCTAGAGGGGGGGGGTTACCCACATATGCGGTCCTCTCCAAGGTTTCTCATAGTCATTCACATCGACGTCCCACTGGGGTGAGTTTTTCCTTGCCCGTATGTGGGCTTTGTACCGAGGATGTCGTTGTGGCTTGTGCAGCCCTTTGAGACACTTGTGATTTAGGGCTATATAAATAAAGATTGATTGATTGATTGATGATTGATTTACAGCATCGGGAAGGAGTGATATGCTCATTTTGTCTCAAATTCCAGCGAGTGATTGTCAGCCATATTTGACTACACAACAGTAACCAACGGGGTACGGCTTAGTGGGGAAAGTCGGAAGTGTCCATTGGTCTCGGTTTATTCTTTATGCGGAATCATTTTAACTCCTACTGAACCCTCCTCATAAACTTAATCTCCTAAAACTATAATCCTCAGTAGGTTTAACGGCAGTCACTGTAACGACATATTTAATATCTTCTAAAGCCAACAGAGGTCTTAGTCAAAATGCTTTGGATAATGGCGAAGCAGGAGGTAACAGCTGTGTCGCTGGGGGTTCCAAGGACAGGCTATACATGTACAATTCAACCTAAACATATTGGTGACAGTATTGTTTTGAAATCAAGCGATGGAGGAACCGGGCCAATGTGAAGTGTTGGATATTAAACAAATCATTTGGGCGACTCACCAAGAGGAGTAAATGATTTGGACGGTTCACTGGGCTTGGACACCCCGATAGCATTGACTGCAAATACCCGCACTTCATACGGCACGCCTTCAATCATCTTCTTGAGCTCGAATGATGTTTCCTTGATCAGGTCAAAGTTCAGTCTCATCCATCGTGAACTCTGTTTCTTTTTCCTCTCAATGAAGTAGCCTGTGACGGAAAAAAACAATTACATCTTTTTGTTCGCAAAAATTACATCTGTGAAGTAGGTTGCGATATTTACCTAAAATTGGTGAAGCGCCATCGTATTTGGGTGCTTCCCATGTCATAGAGCACCAATCACCTCCAACCACAGGCACCAAAGGAGGTTCTGGGGCATCAGGGATGTCTATAGGAGCAACAAGGCTTTTTTTTTAGAGTTTTGGAGATCCAAGGAAAACATGCAATACTTATAAAGTTCTGGGATCTCTTACCTACAACTTTTATTTTGATGCCGGCTGTGGCCTCACCAGCCTCATTTTGGAGGACTATGTTGTAGTTTCCCGTGTCCTCTCGCTCTGCGATATCAATTGTCAGACTCGTCTGGTCGACAAACGTTTCAGCTCGGACACGATTGCCCGACTCAAGAATGACCTGAGACAGACGAGTGTGGACATCATTTAACTCTTAGGGTACATTGGGTACGTTTTCTTTCATTCAGGTACATTTTTGCTCCAATGTTGGCCATAACTTTGGTTGCGCTACTTCGGATGGAATTATTTGATCTTTAAAGGCTTTTTCCATGTGCTGTTTCAAATACTTTCCAATATCAACAATACACTAGGAAATAATTTTAGCCAAGTTAAGTATCGGAAAATTGCCCAGAGAGTTAAGAGTGTATCATTTTTGTTACGATCCGCTGCACGGATCATAGTTTGTTTATGTTTCTCGTCACATATGTTTTCAGCACATTTGATTTTGTTTGTGTTCAGTTGCCATGTCAGCTGATTACTTTCACCTGCCTCTGGTCAGTGTTCGGGACGCGCACCTGTTGCCCGGGCACTAATCAGAGGGCTATTTAGTCTTTGCTCTGGCCTCACTCTGTCTGGCTTCGTAGTTTGTTCCCATACAACTGTTAACGACTATTTTGATTCTGCTAGCTTTTCACGCTATGCTATTTTTTCCTGCTAGCTCCCACGCTAGTCCTTTTGTTTTGCCTTTTGTGCTACATGCATGTTTTTTTTCATATGATGAATAAACAAAAAACATGCATGTAGCACAAAAGGCAAAACAAAAGGACTAGCGTGGGAGCTAGCAGGAAAAAATAGCATAGCGTGAAAAGCTAGCAGAATCAAAATAGTCGTTAACAGTTGTATGGGAACAAACTACGAAGCCAGACAGAGTGAGGCCAGAGCAAAGACTAAATAGCCCTCTGATTAGTGCCCGGGCAACAGGTGCGCGTCCCGAACACTGACCAGAGGCAGGTGAAAGTAATCAGCTGACATGGCAACTGAACACAAACAAAATCAAATGTGCTGAAAACATATGTGACGAGAAACATAAACAAACTATGATCCGTGCAGCGGATCGTAACAATTTTTTTAAATCAAATGTCTTAATGAACTTCTGTCCTAAATACAAGTCGCAAACACGTCATGTTTTTATCCATTGAATGTCCATTTAATCTATTTATGTCTGTTTTTTATTTCAATAGGTTTGCATAAAATGAGTTAGCATCCATAGTGTTAATGTTAAAAGACTTTGTTAAATATCAGGCCTAAATATATAAGTCCTAAAACACATTTTGAAGCATTGTTGCTGTTTCTAATTTCAGGGTTTCATTTTGGAGAAAATGTGCCATATTTCCTATTTGGAATTAGATGGGACAATCTTGGGAATTTATTCATACATTTTTAACTCCCATGGGATTTTTTTGTCAAATATGAGCAAAATGCACGACTTCTATGGATTTCTAATGTAAACTTAGTGCGTCCGCAAACTGACGCGCATGCACACAAAACATGACAAGCGGCGCCCTGTGTTTACAGAAGTAAACATGGCATGTAGGTGTCAGTCATGGCTAGGACTAAAACGATCAATCAATTAAATCAGTTCGAAAAAAGCTTAGACTTATATTCTGTTGCTTACATTAATTGTTTAATTAAAAAAAATCACAAAATCTAGACCGCTTGGAATGCCTAGAACTTTAAATATGCTGACACAGTTTTCGCATTGCCGCTGCAGTAGAGTGCACATGAGAGCGGTGGTGCGTGGCGGACGTGATCTCTGTGGTCGCGAACAGCATAGAGGTGTTATTTTTTGTTTTTATGCACACATGTCAAAAGCATAATTACAATGTTGATGATGTACATTTATTCTAAACAAAAATAATGAAAGTAGATTGATTATACCCTATTACTAAAATAATCGATAACTGCTGCCCTAGTCCTGGCACATTTATTGCAATTTCAAGGACTTTGTACAAATAGAGTCAACATTTTTTAAGAATTTTAGCTATGGTAGTTTGTGGCGCACTTTTTTGGTTGACGAGGCTGAACCTTCCCAGCAGGCACAAGACATTGATACAACATTGATTATTCATACATGTCCTTTAAAACTGATTTTGAAACAACGTTGCAAAATAGTTGTATTTGGAAATTGAGACAACGTTGATGTCCAATGTTGGATCCACGTTGTTGAAAAGGTTAAATCTACTTCACAGCCTAACCTTGAGTTAACGTCAAAAAGCATGTTATTTCAACGTTTTATATGTGTTGGAAAATATATGTTGGAAAATGACCAAAATTCAATGGTCATATCAACGTCAGAACCCAACATTGATTAAACGTTGTCGAAAAGCATGTTGTTCCAACGTTATGTTTGAGTTGATCAATGTCAGGACCTAATTCAACAAGTTCTCAACGTTGTTTTAATGTCTTGTGCCCACTGGTTTAGAATAATTACGTAAATCATCCTCTATTTTAACCTTTCTAAAACACCATCTTTTTGCCTATACTGCTCCTTTGTCCAGCATTTATCTTTGTCTGTTTTGGCGAAGAATTGTGACGTTTGTCACTTTTCGATGACGTATAGGTTGGATAAATGCGGCCTGAACGTTCAGACTGCAGTCTCCTCGGCTACTTGTCTGATTTATTTTCACATTCAAAAGAGGCCTGGGTTAGATTTGGAAAAAATCATAATTGACATGAAAACATCAGAAAACAGGTCACTTATGGGTAAAAAAACAGAGCAAAGTTAGACACTGACCCTTTCCCCCTTCATCCACACCACCCTGGGAACTGGTTCTCCACTCATGGGGATCTCTAAGCGAAGTTTGTTTCCTGCTACAATTGTCACAGTGTTGTCTGGGAAGTTCAGGCTATCCAGGTGCAGCCTTGGAGGGTCTGACGAAAACGAACAAGCAACATTAAATGCAAGCTTCTGTTAACAGTCGACACTTAAAGGAACGTACCTATGACTTGAATCTTGGCAGATAGGCTCTGCGAGTAGCCTTCAGGCACAAAGGTGTAATCCCCAGCGTCATGAAGGGAGCTCGCTACAACTGAAAGTTCGTGATCCCTGAAAATCAAATCTCTGTTTGGTACCACAGAGCAGTAATGGACAGTTGCTTTTGTGTAACAATGAGGTCATACCTATTTTTGTGTAGGATGCTAATGCGGTCATTGGCTTGGATTAGCTGTCCATTCCTGTACCATTGGCCTGGGACGTTGCCCGGGTAGATCTCACAGTGCAGCTTGAGAGGCTGACCCAGCAACACCTTCATGTCCTGCAGGTCCTGGTGGATCTTCAGTGGTTTCACTGTTTAAATGAAGCAAGTTCATCTCACAGAGCTGAACAGAGACAGACCATGCTAACAGTGAGGGAAGCATCAGCGTTACATACAGTCAACCTGTATGTGAGCCTCGGATGTGCCACCACTAGCCATGATGGAGTATGTCCCGGTGTCTTCCAGGGAGGCGTCATCAATCACCAGGAAGTGTTTGGTTCCCTCGCACTTGACTCGATATCTGGATCGAACTCCTGTTGAGATCTCAACACCGTTCTTCATCCTTAAAGACACGCAGGAATAAGATGTTCGTACCTTTGTGCTGACCAGCGTTGTCAAAAGTATTGATACTTCGATACCAAATCGATACCAACACACACAAAAATTACATCGATACCTACTTTTACCTCAGAGAGCCATGTCAATTCTCGGTATGTGGGCAACTTCAGCTGTCTTTTAAAAAATTATCCAATGTTGCCCAATGTTTAGATATTTGTGAAAGCCTGACAAATGTGGATTTGGCGCTTCTGCTCTGCCCTTGCTCATAAAAAAAATATAATAGATGTGTGTGAGTGAAGCTTAACTTAAGGTGTGGCGTAACTCCGCTTCACAACACACATTAAAACACGCCTGCCTTGCCAGAGAATAAGACGTCGCAGAAATGATCTGTGATGCATTTTAGTCACTTTGTTGTTATATTTAGCGAGTAGAGGTACTTATGTAAAGCAAAACAGAGGTGTATTTTGCATTTATTCGCTAATCAAATACAAGCGGTCATAAAAGTATTCGCCGTGCGAGTGAGAGCGAAGATCCGCCACCACAAGCCCAGGGACTGTGCATTACCACAACATGCAGAAAAGCTCCAGAAGCGTGCAACTTAACCTTTATCACTTCCATAAGTGCTAAGAAAACACAGCTGAAAGACACTCTTTTGTTGTTTGGCAACATTTTGAACACCACTGCTTTAATTATTTCTTTATGGGCCCGCACATTGTAGTAAAAAATAAACAAAAAAAAAGCAAAAATGTGAAAATATAGCAAAAAAAAATTTTATGGGAAAATTATGCAATGTTGATACTGTACTTATAACAAATATGAAATACATGTTTTAGCCTTTTAATTAGCCTATTTCACTATAAATGACATGATGACATCACACTGCCACCATATTAAAATAATATTAATAACAATATTGTTTGTTTTATATTTACCTGAAGTCTCCACGCCACTGCTGTTTTTTTAGAATGTAAAATAGTTTATTATTAGTTATTTATGATCATATTTATAAGCACAGTGTTGTTTGTTTTGATATACTGGGAGGTTATATAACACTGCTGTTCTTTTTAGAATATATAGTCACCTCTTGGTAGCTCATACTGACATTTATTGTTAAAGCAGTGATGTTAAATATTTGACAATTGAAAACAGTTTTCAATAAAGTAATGAATTTAAAAGTATGTGGATTTTTTGTTTTGTTTAATCGTAGTATAGAATAAATATCGAGAATCGTGGAAATTCATAGGTATCGGTATGGACTACTGATATTCTGGTATTGTGACAACCCCAGTGCTGACAGATCTTTATGTTCTTGATGTTTTCTTTACCATTTGACCGGAGCACCTTCCTCTGTCACCTCACACTCCAGCTCGATCCTCTCGTTCACGGTGGTCTTGACGGGCTCAAGTTCCTTAACGATCTTAACTGGCAACTCTGCGGTTCGGAAAAAGGATCACAGCGCTTAAGGACAGAGAATCAACAAGTCTTAGCCATTTAATGTTTGTCTTCTGTACCTTTGACCAAGAGCTCTGTGGAGCACTTCTCATCTCCTGCGGACACAGAATATGCAGCGTCGTCGTTGGGGCCGCAGTTGTTGATGACCATGATCCTTTGCGTGCCCTTGTGCTCAAATATATACCTAAACAGGATCCGCTAGTTACACCTTGAGGGAATCATCACCTGCAGCCCCATCCCCAACTTGCTTGAACAAACTTTCACTCTCAGCTACGTCCGCATGCACGTAGGCTCAGACACTCTGAAACACTGAACGTGAAAGACGGAGCTGGACGAATGGACTTACTTCCTTGAACTTAAGGTCACCGATGGAGCCAGAATGGGGCCAGAGCACAGGGGGTGTACAGGAAGTGGTTATGGCAAACAGGAAGGAGCATCATGACAAGACATGACAGACAGACATAGACAGAGAGACATCATGCCTGGGAGGGTAGAGTGTGTAGTCAACAATGTTGCAACCAAAAGAACGATTGCGACTTTTCAGGGGAAGAAGATCCTGCAGATGAAGCCAGAAAACAGCAATAGCCTCCCAGATGGCTTTAGCTTGGCATGGCTTTGACATGTGTGTGATTTGGATTTAGGTTTATCTCCTGGTCCACTAGTCTAGAATCTAATCTATGTGATGCTGTTGCTCTAGTCTTGCTATAACATTGAAGCAGTGTTCGTATAAAAAAAAAAAAAACAAAAAAAAAATAAAATATATATATATTTTTTTTTTCTTCATATATATATATATATATATATATATATATATATATATATATATATATATATATATATATATATATATATATATATATGTATAATGTTCTCAAGTGTGTTTTCAAAGCCATTGTTCAGTCCCCCCAGGATTTCGCAGGCTTTTTTAGGGGATTGTTGCAGTTTAAAATGCCTGAATTCATTAAATGTTTTTGAGGCTTATTTTTTTCACTAACATTGACTGTTTTTATGAATTTGTGACCAATGTTTTAAGTGTTCCATGCAACCTTAACCTCAAAAAGCACCAACATTGTAAAACAAATATTGTATTGATGTTTTGCTCATTTTATGCCACACAGACTTAAAAGTAGACACTGGGTGGCAGTAAACGCACAAACTTACGGCTCATTGTCAAATTAATATACTGTTTTAATTGACTATAACTACTAATAATAAAATTAATTTGATGAGTTAAAGGCTTCTTTAATGTCCGCTGTTTGCTTTGGCATCCATAAGTTGCAGACATTCTCTCTGCATGCTTTACACTTGAAAACGGGTTTGTTCATCTTAAACATTAATTTATGTTCCATAATGTTTACCGCCGCACATTAAGAGCATTTTTTGATCTGTTGAGAGCAATCTATAACGCTAATTTTTGTTGCTAAATGAGAGGCGATGAGAGATTATCATCGCACTTCAATATCTCTCGGTCGGCATCGCAAATGAAAATATGTTCCTAATTGTCTTATCCTGGATTAATACAGTTAAGTTAAAATAAATATAGAAATACATGTAGGGCTGTCAAAATGAACGCGTTAACACAAGAAATATCGCATTATTAATGAACATACTTAGAATAATCATGCAATTTATTTTGACCATACAAGCTATTTTACCTTAACTGCTATATGGTCTGTGTGTGATCAGATCAATGCATAAATGCATGCACAAAAATGAGAGAGGTGACTCCAAATTTCACTCCAAAATACAGCTTGAAAGAACTTTAGATAAAACTGTTGTCAAGTTTGTCGTAAAAATGACTTGCATTCCAGCAAAACGCTTAAAAATGTTCCTGACAATAACATTGCATTTGTATACAAATATTGGGGTCTTTTTGTAAGTACATTTTAATCATGCAAGCGAGCCTGTGATTATTTACGATTATTTCAAATTCCAAAATGTGATTATCCATCCATCTTCTTCCGCTTATCCGAGGTCCGGTCGCGGGGGCAGCAGCCTAAGCAGGGAAGCCCAGACTTCAGATTTAATCAGATTAATCTGATTTAAAAAATAAACATTTGACAGCCCTAAATACATAAACTTGGAAGTAGATGTTTGTATGTGACATTACCCAAAGGGCTTTGCGCTGTAGACAGGAACAGTAAGTAGGACGACAGTTGTGTTGTTTGAGCAACACAAAGTTAACGTATGGTTACACATTGTTGTTTCTGCCTCATCTACACAAGAAACATACGTAAGTTTGGATCAGACAGTTGAGGTGCGTGTTTGAGCGCGGCTCACGGACAAATTCTATTGGCGAGAATGATGCTGACTGGCCAAAATGTGCAGGGAAGTTGCAGGCCCTGGACAAATTTGCGAGGGATCGATTGAATTTGCGTGAATTGATCGCGACATTGCGAAATCCTGGAGGGACTGATGAGTTAAAGACCTGTGAAGGAGGTACCGCCTTTTCCCTGTACAGAGGCAAACCGTACATAGGCAGTTAAACACAACAATTCCTTTGTGATGATCACACAAATGTTGCTTGGCGGCAATTTCCATTGCACCTGACTGGAGCCACATTAGCGTGGAGAAGATGCAGACGAGGGCATTTCCACAAATGAAACGCATTGTCTGAAATGCACTTCATTTGTGCAGTGTTTAAAGGCAAACAACATGGTCGATACGCCACAGGCGACGATGGAACTTACTTGGGGCTGGGACGGATTTCCTGTCCATTTTTGTACCACTTGAGGTCAACTGTGGGGTCAGCCAGGTCCACCATAAGGCGGATCTTTCCGCCTTTATCGACCTGATAAGCAGGCTCCAGCTTCTTGGCGAACGCTGTCAAAAAGGCACATTCAGGTTAATCTGGGCAACAGGGGGACAGCAATGGATGATGAAGGAGATTTACCTTCACTCTTCTTCTCCACTTTGGGGATCTTCTTCATCCTGCGCAACAGGCCTCTAAGATCTGTGATGCCATACTCGAACGCAATCTTCTCGTACTGATCAGGGCGGGCATTCTTTAGAATCTCCCACACGTCCACCTCGGGGGCGTCGTCCTGCGCCTTATGCTCTCTGGTGGTGTCGGATATTTAGGCAGGATGTGAGGATACAAGTCAACGGACGGTGTTTGCAACATGTCCTGAGAAACTAGTCTTGAACCCTGACATGGTAGGAGGTTCTGGTAATAATAGGCAGTACAATCGCCATGTTTTAGGAGGACATGATTTTCATTTAGGGCTTTTTCTTTTTGTCTCGCATTCCTCAGGACATGTCACACAAAGGGATGGGCTTCACCTATGTTGACCTTGATCTTGGAGACGAATATTCAGTGTAGTTAAGGAGTATACTGCTTGGTTAAGGTTTTTAGTGCATTATTGTTATTTTTAATGTATTTCAGCTGTCACGGTTATTATTGCTATTGCGGTTTTGTTGAATGTGTGCAAAAAGTACAAGGTAAAATTTTTCATCAATCATCAATCAAAGTTTATTTATATAGCTTTTAATCACAAGTGTCTCAAAGGTCTGCGCAAGCCACAACGACATCCTGGGCTCAGATCCCACATCAGGGGCATTTTCCAACCAACTTTTATCAAACAATTTAAAAAACCTTCAAAGACTTTAAAGATTTCATGTAATAAATAATGCCTATTACGGATGTGACTCTGGCAAAAACTTACAATTCAGTGCGATTCTGACTCTTCCGGAGACGATTTTATTCCGAATCAATTATCGATTTTAACGCGATTCTCAACCAATTACCGGTAACCTTAATACACGATTTGGTATTTAAATTATATTAAAACCTTTTCAAAACAGGTTGCCAGCTCCTATTGGCTGTTGACGCTGCTGAAATGGCCTAAAAGAATGTATTTTCAAAAAGCTTGAATCAATTTAGAATCGTTATATATCCATCCATTTTCTACCGCTTGTCCCTTTCGGGGTCGCGGGGAGTGCTGGAGCCTATCTCAGCTGCACATGGGCGGAAGGCTTGGTACAACCTGGACAAGTCGCTACCTTATCGCAATAACAATCTCAATTTAGATAAAAATAAATAAATAATTCAGAACCCTAAATGTCTATGTGCATATAAAACATAGCGTATTTCCCAGACTATAAGTCGCACCAGTACATAAGCCGCACCCACAAAGTTTTAGAAGGAAAAAATATTTTTCATATGTTAGCCGCACCGGATTTATCTCGTCGCATATATATACCAGTACACTATGAAATGAGATATCTACATGGAAAGATTTTGTACATTAATTTTTTCCAAACGGCTCTTGTGACACGGCAGTAAAATTAAACAAAACAGATGTCTTCATTCATCCTTTACAAGATGAATACGATTTTCTAATAAGGTTCACGAGGTTTATCAGGATTCTTCTTAGGTGTGCTTTGTGTGTGTACTACTTTACCTGGTGTGTGTGTTTGTGCACCTGACCTACTTTACAAATCTACAGCAGAACAATTAACCGGAAAGGGGAATCCGAATGCTGACGACGTTTATTTTGTGCTATGCACATGGGCAATCGGTATATAAAGTGGCTTGCCAATGAACGGCTCACAACTGCAAAACGCTTCTCATCGTTCACTTAAAAGAGCTGTTCAAAAGATTCACCTTGTCATTTCTCAAGTACGACCTAACCTTACCTTAGCTAACCTTTACCTGGTTGGATCATGTTGGTGCTGTCATTCTTCGAGCAACCAAAATTTCTGGTTCTCCTAGAGCAGGGGTCGGCAACCCGGAACCCGCGGCTCTAGAGCCGCATGCGGCTCTTTAGCGCCGCCCTAGTGGCTCTCTGGAGCTTTTTCAAAAAATGTATGAAAAATGGAAAAAGATGAGGGGGAAAAAAATCTATTTTTGTTTTAATATGGTTTCTGTAGGAGTCCAAACATGACACAAACCTCCCTAATTGTTACAAAGCACACTGTTTATATTAAACATGCTTCATTGATTCGAGTATTTGGCTAGCGCCGTTTTGTCCTACTAATTTTGGCAGTCCTTGAACTCACCTTAGTTTGTTTACATGTATATCTTTCTGCGACTTTCTAGGACGTGTTTTATGCCACTTATTTTTCTGTCTCATGTTGTCCACCAAACTTTTAATGTTGTGCATGAATCCACAAAGGTGAGTTTTGTTGATGTTATTGACTTGTGTGGAGTGCTAATCAGACATATTTGGTCAGTGCATGACTGCGAGCTAATCGATGCTAACATGCTATTTAGGCTAGCTATATGTACATATTCCATAATTATGCCTCATTTGTAGCTATATTTGAGCTCATTTAGTTTCCTTTAAGTCATATTAATTCAATTTATATCTCATGACACACTATCTGTATGTAATATGGCTTTTAATTTTTTGCGGCTCTAGACAGATTTGTTTTTGTATTTTGGTCCAATAAGGCTCTTTCAACATTTTGGGTTGCCGACCCCTGTCCTAGAGCATCCGTCCATCTATTTTCTACCGCTTGTCCCTCTCGGGGTCACGGGGGGTGCTGGATTCTATCCCAGCTGCATTCGGGCGGAAGGCGGGGTACACCCTGGACAAGTCGCAACCTCCTAGAGCAGTGGTTCTCAATTTTTTTCACCAAGTACCACCTCAGAAAACACTTGGCTCTCCAAGTACCACCAAAATGACCAACATTAAAATACAGTAGCGCAGTAGGCCTAAGTATTCATTAAAAACAAGGCAGAGGTTTTATTTAACCAGTTAAATTAATATTTTTGGCCACTGTAACATTGCGCAGAGTTTAAAGAGTAACACTGTGTTTGAATATTTATTTAAGTGATTCTTTGGCGCACCACTTGATGGAGCCTGCATTTCACACAGTTTGAGAATCACTAGAGGTTATGCTTTAGGTTAGTGAGATTATTCCTTTTGGCCCATCCCTTTGTTTGATTCTCATTCCATTGATAAGATGCTTGGACAGTGTTAGACTATTAAGTTGTCTGTTAAATGGTTATGTTAGTGAGATCCAGGTTAGCAAACACGCATACGCGTGTTCATTACAACATTCAGTCAGTTCTTTCAAGGACATTTTTGCAAATGTCTGAAAGTACAAAGCGCAAACAAGTAGTATTTCATTCTTTTCTTGGTTTTTTTTCCCATCCGTTTATTTTCAGGCAATTACAAGGAAGGCTGAAATAAACATGGCTATGTTTGCCTTATATTTCTCACTAGAAATAAAATGTAGCGGTAACACTATTTTACCGCATCATTTCCCTGTGGCTCCCTTATGCGTCATTAATGATCCAAAACAGCGAAGGACCGTTTCCATCATTGCAGACTGCAGGGGGAGCCGATCGGAATGCTGCTTTCAAATGAAGTGTTACCGAACTACAGTAGGCCAACACTCTCGTTTGTCTAACTCGGAGCTCCAAGTCATGCTGGGGACTCTACAGGATTACAGTACTCACCCGCAGTAAGGTCTAATAGTTTTACTACTTATGGTTTTCTTTCTACTAACCTTTGATTTCTGAATATGTAGGGGAGAAGAAGAGACAAGCCCAAAATAAATGGATCGTTTATCAAGCTTTTGGCTTAGCTTAAACTCAAGAAGTCACTTTGGGCAGGAAGCAGTTTGTACACTGGCATCATATGGCCTTCTTAAATGATTCGAAAGGAAGCGACAGGATGCACATCCACAAATGATTTAAAAAAAAAAAAAAAGCACTGAATGATTAGTGGAAGGGGCAACATCCACTGAGTCTCACCTATGTTTAAGTAGAGCACTAAAGTCAAGCTCCCCTGCATCTTCTTGGCCTTCACTGCTGTTGTTAACAAGGAGAGATTAATAAGGATTTCATCAAAAGATACAACAGTCACTGGAAAACAATGCTTACACGAGCAACACAAAGCAAACGTCAATCAGTGTATTAGCTCAGGGCTAACAAGTGATTGGTGCTTACACAAAAGACAATCTGTGATTTTCAGGTAAAAGTCCAGAAACAAGGCGTCTTTGTGTAAGACATTCGTCGCCGCGTCCCAGGTCATATTGCGTCAACACTGCGATGGCGCAACGAAACTGGGATGCTTTGCATTGCTTTCCAAACACATTGTTTGAGGGTGTTTTAATATGTTGGATGATACATCTGGTGTCAATTATAGGTCAGTTGCTTTCTGTTTTGCATACAGAATATACTTTTTGAGGCATTTGATCAACCGCAAATGGATTGTTCAGTTTGTCTTGGAAGACCTTTCGCCTCTCGTCTGAGCAAGCTTCATCAGTTCATGCTCACAGACTTTGGGTTGGTCGGACTCGATCTGACGCCCAATTCCGATTTTTTGTTAAGTCCGATTTTTTGATGTAGTCGTTCACATTGCTAAAAACTTGCAATTTCTATGTATGTCTACTAATGTGAACGTAATGCGTCCGTGAGCTGACCCGTTTAAGTAAACAGGGCTCTAATTGTAGTAGGTTTTAGTCGTGGCGCATTTGTGGAAATTTCAAGGAATTTTCTCAACCAAACTTATTGGCGTAGGACCTATGTGTCATAGTCTAGGCAATAGAATTAATTATCTACATGGCCCCCGGGATGATATTTGACTAGTATTAGAAGCGGCTCGCAGGCCACAGCCACCTGCTGCTGTTTTCACACACCAATACTCCATCAGTGTTGGTGCTAGGAATTTTCAAGTCATAAAAATAGGCTCCCGCAGTAAATTTTTGGGGTCCCACTTTTTTGTAACCGTTTTAAAAAGAAATGATAAATGTATGCATAATCCTGTTATATCTCACGTTCTATATTGTGTTTTGGAAAAAGGTTGTTATAAACGTTGCTTAATTCATTAAAAAAAAGAATACAAAAGAAAACAAATGTTTATACATATGTAAATGTATTCAGTTATAAACATTCATTCACTTTCTTCTTTCCTTCATGGATATAAACTTTACTGCTGCCGGTGTCTTTTTCTATATTGTTATTGTAATATTTTCAGAATGTTTGTTCTATTTTGGGCCAAAGTAAGACAAAGAAAACAATCTGAGGTTGTCTTTATTTTTTTGTTTTAATGCCATGATTTTAATAGTGCGGCCCACGTGTGCACAGGTTTTGCTCCATACGGCCCCTGAGCTAAAAGGAGTTTGACACCCCTGGCGTAGGAGATCAAGAAGGAGGAGGATTTGGGCTCTCGCAGTTTGTGGACATGAGGAGTGTGAGGGCAAGCAATTGGAGCCAGAAGTGGTGGAACATCAACGTGAGTTCTAAAACAACCTCTTTTCGTCTTTTTTCTGCTCATTTGTTCACTATTTGTTTTTGCGACCTTCTGTTTTGGCAAAGAATTGTGAGATGTATTGGTTTTTGATGACATATACATCTGATGAATGCCTCGTTCAAACCGCAGTCACATTGGATACATATCCATTTTATATCCTCATACAAAAGAGGCCTGGGGCAGATTTCGGAAATTTGGAATGGTGCTGTTCGCACTGCTAAAAAAAAAATCAGATACATGTCAAATATTGGCAAAAAAATTGAAGTTGACCTGCAGTGTGAACATAGCGCAGTGTGACATAAATTGGTCAGACTGGATCAAACAATGAAGCGCAATGTGACATAGGCTCCTTTCACATTGCAGGGTCAGATGTACAATTTAAATGTTTTTGGCCAAATCCAATCTTATTATGTAGTTGTTCACATAACAAAAAATGCGATGTCTAATGTGAACGCAATCTGACCTGCATGCAGACATGACGTCATGACATCACCCGTGCTATAGTGTTTCTGCAAGTAAATATGGCTGCAATTCTAGAAGGTCTCAGGCCTGTCTGGCAATTTCAATGATTTTGTGCAATCAAAGTCAACATTTTCTGAACCGAATTATTGTGCATAGAAGATTGAAAAGTGCGAAGTGCAAGTATTTTGGCTCTCGCAGTTTGTTGGACATTTGCTTTGACATCTGCTCCAATGTTGGCGAGGAGTCGGAGACAGGACTGGCGGAGCATTGACATGAGTTCCTAAAACAGTTTTTTTTCCCGGTTTTCTGGTCATTTGTCAACTATTTATTTTGGCGAAGAATTATGATGCGTATTGCTATTTGATGACACATTGGTCGGATGAACACGACTCGATCGTTTGGCTACATATTTCATTTATATCCACAAATGAAAGAGGCCTGGGTCGGATAAAAAAAAAAATCGGAATTGCACTGTTCAAATTGACATGAAAAAATGTGATACAGGTCACATATGGGTAAAAAAAAAGTCTGAATTGACCTGCAGTGTGAACAAGGCCTATGAGCATGAATTAATGAAACTTGCTCAGATGAGAGGCAAAACGTGTTCTATGACCAACTGAACAGTCCAGGTGTAAGCGATTGAATGCCCCGAGAATACAATGATCTGGATGAATGAGAAGATTCATAGACATACAGAATATTGTATGCTATATTTTCTGATGCTCTCTCTCTACTTGATGTGTTATTCTTTCGTTACCTCCTTTTGAAAGCTGATCTGATATCAATACTCTGTGACGGTCCGGCCTCTGGAAGAGAGCAACAAACATTCATTTGCACGGTCCGCGTTTTGGTGTATCTTTCGGTCGTTGAAGTTTGTTTTCATGAACGGGAAATGAAAAACAACAACAACAAAAAAATGATTGGTTTATAGTAGGGATGTAACTGTATTGTCAAAATTCTTGACTGTATCAAACAAGAACTTGGAGTACTCCGGTCAGTGTAGTTTTCAAGTTCAAAATGAAGTTCACATTTTTTTTCAATTCCCATTCATGAAAAGAATTCAACAACCAATTCATGCGCTGACCGTTGTGCAAGACAGACTTCCTGTTTTGACAAACCTTTCACTTCCAGGTCGAAGGAGCAGCTGTCAAACTTGTCCTTGTAGGTCACCTCGCATCTGTAATTGCCCGCATAATTGTCTTTGGCCTTGATGATTTGCATCTCAAAAGTGTGCATCTGTGAGGAAGTGTGTTATGTTTCAGTCCTGGCGCCACACTACACCTCAAGGCTTTTTGTGGCCCTAAACATCATGCAGTTTGTGGCCTCATTTTGGTATTTTAATGCCACTATTGCTCGATTTGATTTGCTGCTACAACCGCATATACTGCACAGTAGGGCCTGATCTACTAAGATCCCAAATACCATGCGCTAAAAAGCATGTAAAAACTTTAACACTGCGTATACTATTAGTGGGTGTGTTGCAAGTGATCTACTAAAACTGCGTGAGCAATTGATAATAAGTTCAAAAGTGCTGCCAATCGCACTATTTCAATGAGGATTTTGCGTTTACTACGGGCTGTCACCATGGAGACACTCCTATTCTGCACACCCATTGCAGCACACCTGTAGTGTTTGTGTCGTGGAAAATGCAGCACACACTGTAAAAAAAAAAAAAAAAAGTAAAAAGCTGGCAGCCTAATTGCCAGAATTTTACCGTAAAATTACTGTAAATGGAAAAAAGCTACTGCTAGTTTTTACCGTAAAATATAAAATATATGGTTGTTGTTTTTACAGTGCATTAATGTAAAAAACAGTACAGTACCACTTTTGTTTTTACGGTAAAATTCTTGCAAGTGACCTGCTATTTTTTTTTTTTACTGTCAAATCTATTTACTTTTTTTACAGTGGATGAATATAATTTGTACCAACTTTTCCTGGGCTATATTGGAGTGAGATGTAGACAACAGAACCTATTGTTAACACGCCAAAGATGCACTCTGAAAAGCGCCGGGATGTTGTAATAGTGTGTCTGGAATGAAATGCCATCCATCCATTCATTCATCTTTTTCCACTTATCCGAAGTCAGGTCGCGGGGGCAGCAGCCTAAGCAGAGAAGCCCAGACTTCCCTCTCCCCAGCTAGAACCAAATGCATACTGTATTTTTTTTCTTTCCAGAGTGATATACCATAGGAGGTTTCTGCTCTGGTATATTGTTAATACACTGTATCTCATATGAAAAAAATAAACGCTGTTACAAAAATGGCAGCAGACACCACAACGAACCAATTTAATTTGTTTTAATAGGAATAGACAATATGTCTAATATTTTTTATTTTTGAATATCTTTACACCTACACGGACAAAGGATTCTCTCTCCATTGTAACGCGTAACTGCGCCAATTTGCATGTACATTCATAACGTGTTAAATATTTTGGTTATAGTCTTGATAAATCATATTGTGACTGCCAAATGATTATATTTGCGTCTCCTCCTCCCAGTATTGTGGGTATTCTGATAATTCGTATATATTTTCCATACAAATGAAGACATACTCTCTATTTTGATCATTTTTAAGTCACACAATTCTCAGTGCACAAGCTTAGTAGCTTGTTTGCACTGTCAGTTTTGCATGCGTTTTAGTAAATGCAAACCTTTAGTAGATCAGGCCCATAGTGTTTATAGAACTGTTTTTATTTGACGGTTGTTACTCTTGAGCATAGGCGCCGATCTACATTTCTGCCAGTGGGTGCTCGGACGGGCGGTAAATCGGACGCTACTTTTCTGAGCATGCGCGGTTTTTGCTTGGTGGTGAGAAATAATTTGCCATCAATCCCACGTGGGTGCTCGGCATTGTCCGTTGGTGCTCGGGCCCCGAAGCACCTACGGGATCGGCGCCTATGCTCTTGAGGATGAGTCTTGGTACCTTGGTGACGCGGTCAAAGGTCTCTTTGAGCTGCAAGTGCTTCCCCGTCTTGCTGGCCAGGTCCATCCATTTCCCCTTAAACCACTTGATAGTGGGTTTGCGGAGAAGATCTTTAGCCTCCACCTTGGCAACAAAAGTGATGTCCCCACCTTTGTCGCAGAGCAGAAACAACTTTCTTAATACAGACTGTCTTAGCACATTGTTTGGTATTAATTAGGGGGGTGTCCTGATAATCGGATTATATCGACCTACATCCAAAACGTCCGATATAAGAACTCCGATACAAGCAGTGTGCCTTGCTGCCGCTAACGTGTTATCTCGCTAGCTTAACAGACAGATAACAGGTTGTGTCATTTGAGAGCCTTTACTTCAAAACACTGTTAAATTGAACACACAGATATAAAGTAAGTCAATGTAACTTACATAAGATACAACATATCTTCACTGTGACATTCAAAAATAGAAGAAATGCTTTAAAACAAATGCTATACACGTTAGCATTAAAAATTGTACATTGCAATTTCAACACCTTCAAATTTGTTAATGAAAACTACAACTAAGATAAACGTTACAATCAAACAGATGATGCGTGATAAGTACCATACTTACAGTATAAACACTTTGTAGGACTCTACTGGCATATTCAACTTAATGGCAAAGACTACTTCCTGAGTACAGCACACACCTTGGACAGACTGAAATGAATGAGACTCAGAAGTGTAAGAAAACCAGACATAACAACTAAGTAGTATACTCTCCGTTTTAGTTTTAATTTTCCTGAAGGAATCAATAAAGTACTATCCATCTATCTATCTATCTATCTATCTATCTATCTATCTATCTATTTGAGACTCCTCTCAAGCACTTCTATCGAGCACACATCATCTTTTTCTAACGTTCCACCCTGTCGTGCTGATCGATATCCGTATCGGCCAATAGTCAAGGCTGCAATATCGATATCGTAAGTGAAAAGGTTGTATCAGGATACCCTTAGTGTTCCCAGAATTCCTTGCGATACATTGGTTAGAGTGTGAGTTGACAACTAGCCAGTGTTTGTTCTTGAAGAACCCTCGGCTGGTCTGCATGGTTCTACTGAGGTCTCTTTGCTTACCGACGACCACTGTGCCACTTTTGGGCATCTCCATGAGCAGGGTGGACTGCGGCGGGTTGTCAATGGGCTTGTCCAGTTCCTCCGGGGCCTGGGACTCTCCCAAAGACCACACTGGTCGTCGAGGAAAAACACATATATGAAACAGTACAATGCTAGACTTTTTTTTTTGTATAGGGCGTGGAAAAAAGACATGATGGTTTGGGCTAAACAACATTACGAACACCCGCCTTTTGTACTGTTTAGTCTAGCCACATGAAGACACACACCTGGACACATTTGCTCACTTTTATCAGCAGCAGTTGAAGCTCTTTGCAACATTGAAAGCATGAGGAAACAAAAAGGAGTAAAAACTTACTTTACGTGACGTCCAACAGGGATAAAGGAAGATATGTGTTCCTCTTTACATGACTGATATACACCCTACGTATTCCAAAAAAAATACTCTAGGTGCTGTTTCTCCCGCTCAATTACCTGAGTCTTTCCTCTCGAAGGCTGTAATGGAGACGCTATCATCTAAATAAAGACAAAGAAAGATTTACAGCATATTGGCGAAAATAGTACTGTAAAGTCCGCTGGAGCAAGCACACGCCAACGCAAACGAAGACAAGCGATTAGTTTTTAGAGAGTTTGGACAGTATCTGCACCTCGAGGGAAAACTGCACTGTGTTGGGAATTTTGCCCACAATCCTTATGTGAGACGATTATACACACTGCAAAATAGAGCTGGGATAAAAAGACTGGAATTTAGGGAAAAAAATGCAAAAAAGGAGTGATATTATCTGTCTATGCTGTTAGTCAATTTTACTTGATAAGACTTCATAAATTAAGTTGTGTATATCTAGAAATTGACTTTTAAGCTAGAAATAAGTATTTTATTTGGAAAACAAGCATTATCCAACTTGCAGTTCTTAAAAAGATCAATTAGAATAATACATAATGTTGGATATAGAGAACATACAAACCCTATATTTATTGAATCACAATTGAAATTCAACAATTTGGTGCATTCGCAAACAGCTAAAATAGCAAACTATAACCTGCTACCCAAGAATGTACAACAATTCTTCTCAACAAAATTAGGAGAAATATAACCTTAGAAGAAAATTTAATTTAAAACATGTGTATGCTCTACAACACTTAAAACCTTTAGTATATCAGTATGTGGAATTAAATTATGGAATTAATTAACAAAAGAACTCAAACAAAGCGTCAATATGATTCAGTTTAAGAGACTGTTCAAACTACAAGTGTTCACAAAGTACACAGAACAAGAATCATAATGAACATCTTGAACCCTTTTTATTTCTTTTTTTTTATTATTGAGACAAAGATTATTTATGTATTTAATATTTGTTTGCTTACTATGGTATATTATTTATTTGTTCACTGTTCTGTTAAAGAGAACAGTGAAGTTGGGTAAAATTGCTATGGTATGAAAAGGGGTAGTGTTAAATAAGCTCTGCTTCTTCCTACTCCTTTTCGGACGTGCTGTAATGAAACAACTGGATATGTCTGATGCATTACATTGTATCGTATGCATGTTCGAAATAAACTGAAACTAAACTAAATTAAGCTTCCTTGGGATGTTGCAAATTTTTCCAGATTTTTTTATGTGGGGAAAGCCAAAATATCTTACTTGAATAGTTTTTTTCTCAATTGTAATTTTTTTTAAACCAGAATAGACAAATTATATTAATTATATTATATTATAATAATTATATTATATTAAGAGACAATTATTCATGCTAAATTATGATTATGATTACCTAAAATAAGTAAATATTTTTAAAACTAGGGAAATGTCTATAAATAAAATGTTAAATCTTGGCAAGTGGCAAATAATTTGCAGTGCACGTCTTTCAGAAAGCGGCATGGCACAGCTGGATACAATGACACGGAGTAAATATCCCTTTCAAAAAGAATCTCCTGTCGACGTTTAACACAAATTTGAGTACACACATTCAAGTGTTTTCCCAAGTTTACACAACAATCGCCAGCTAAGCTAGCTGTTACAAGTCACTCAGAAAGCAAACATAGCGTTAGCATTCGCTGGTAAGTTTTCTTTGCCAGGAGAATATAAACTGTGTGTGTGTAGACTTGAAGATAAATGTATTGTAGAATAACTTGTAACTTAGCTTACCACATTTTCCAAGTAGCTTGCCCAACAATGCTAGCGAGCACCCAGCTACGAGCTAGCTTGAGCTGCTAATAACGCTGGTTCCAACCTACCATAAAACAAAGAAGAAGAAGTTTGAGCTTCTTCTGCTTCTGCTATATTGCCTTTGATTTAGGAAAATTTAATGCTTGGTTATAAATCATGCATCTCACCTGTAGGTCGTGGCACCAAGTCGGGAATTTGGTCAACTTTGAAATTCCACATGCTACCAACTTGATACATTATAAGTTAAAAGTACCAACGATAGTCACACACACACTAGGTGTGATGAAATTATTCTCTGCATTTGACCCATCACCCTTGTTCACCCCCTGGGAGGTGAGGGGAACAGTGAACAGCAGCGGTGCCACGCCCGGGAATCATTTTTGGTGATTTAACTCCCAATTCCAACCCTTGATGCTGAGTGCCAAGCAGGGAGGTAATGGGTCCCATTTTTATAGTCTTTGGTATGGCTCGGCCGGGTTTTGAACTCACAACCTACCAATCTCAGGGCGGACACTCTAACCACTAGGCCACTGAACAGGTTTTTGGCTCCCGAGGAGCGAGGATTATTTTGAATTTAGCAGCTAAAAGAGAGCGTGCAAGTGCTGAAATATACAACCATCCCATCAGTCGGCAACCCAGTGACATTGTAAGTCATTGTATTATCTTCCTTTTATAAATGTTTCGTAATAGTGCCACATGATAAAGCCCCGGGGCTCTCGTGAACGGAAAGTCCTCTCTATGTTGTTGAGACTTTATTAGTAGATTGCACAGTACAGTACATATTCCGTACTATTGACCACAAAATGGTAACACCCGAAAAAGTTTTTCAACTTGTTTAATCAATTCATGGTATGGTTGTGGACATTCCTGGAAATTATTTTCAGTAATGTTCAACATGACCAAAATTTTACATTACATTACATGCGTACTCTGATAAACCTTATATAAAACGCTTTTCGAGGGCTTTATAGGCAGACCAGAGCAACACTCCCAACAGGTGTAAAAGAAAGTGCATCTCTATCCTCCTTCACAACCGCACTAAAACAACACCTCCAGGCAACTTCGGCCCTTGACTAACACCCTCCCCTTTCCACATCCCACCTCCCCGGATTGATTGTAAATATCCATCCATCCATCCATCCATCTTCTTCCGCTTATCCGAGGTCGGGTCGCGGGGGCAGCAGCCTAAGCAGGGAAGCCCAGACTTCCCTCTCCCCAGCCACTTCGTCCAGCTCTTCCTGTGGGACCCCGAGGCGTTCCCAGGCCAGCCGGGAGACATAGTCTTCCCAACGTGTCCTGGGTCTTCCCCGTGGCCTCCTACCGGTCGGACGTGCCCTAAACACCTCCCTAGGGAGGCGTTCGGGTGGCATCCTGACCAGATGCCCGAACCACCTCATCTGGCTCCTCTCGATGTGGAGGAGCAGCGGCTTTACTTTGAGCTCCCCCCGGATGGCAGAGCTTCTCACCCTATCTCTAAGGGAGAGCCCCGCCACCCGGCGGAGGAAACTCATTTCGGCCGCTTGTACCCGTGATCTTGTCCTTTCGGTCATAACCCAAAGCTCATGACCATAGGTGAGGATGGGAACGTAGATCGACCGGTAAATCGAGAGCTTTGCCTTCCGGCTCAGCTCCTTCTTCACCACAACGGATCGATACAGCGTCCGCATTACTGAAGACGCCGCACCGATCCGCCTGTCGATCTCACGATCCACTCTTCCCTCACTCGTGAACAAGACTCCGAGGTACTTGAACTCCTCCACTTGGGGCAAGATCTCCTCCCCAACCCGGAGATGGCACTCCACCCTTTTCCCAGCGAGAACCATGGACTCGGACTTGGAGGTGCTGATTCTCATCCCAGTTGCTTCACACTCGGCTGCGAACCGATCCAGTGAGAGCTGAAGATCCTGGCCAGATGAAGCCAACAAGACCACATCATCTGCAAAAAGCAGAGACCTAATCCTGCAGCCACCAAACCGGATCCCCTCAACGCCTTGACTGCGCCTAGAAATTCTGTCCATAAAAGTTATGAACAGAATCGGTGACAAAGGGCAGCCTTGGCGGAGTCCAACCCTCACTGGAAACGTGTCCGACTTACTGCCGGCAATGCGGATTGTAAATAACCAAATGTAAATAATCAAATGTATTTCTAATGTATATACTTGTTCTTATGCTATCTGAACTCACTATGCTCTCTGCTCGCTGTACATATCCTACCAAGTCAGACCTACACTGTTTCAATGTCCATTTCTCTGATGATGCAATTGTAGATGACTGAAGTTGTCACACCTGGGTGATGTCTTGTCTGGGTTTCGTCTGTTGTCATGTTGTCTTGCCATTTCCTGTTTTATTTTGAAAGATTAACTCTCCCTCTCGTTTCAGGTCACTTGCCCTTCCTCCTGTTTCACTGGTCTGATGTCTCTCCTGATTGCCTGATTGTTCCCACCTGTGTCACACTCCCTCATGTGTATAAATGTCTCGTCCTCCTCTTGTCTTGTGCCAGAGTGTCTCGTTACTTCATGTGCGTACCTCCAGCGTTCCCTTGCCATAGCATTGTCCACAGCCACAGCCACGTTTCTTGTATCTTTTTTGGATCCATGGGAGTATTTTGATTTGTAAGTTTTCTCAGGTAAGAATAGCTTCCTAGCATCACCTCCATTGGAGCGGCTTTTGTTATACTTAGTAGTTTTTTGTTCATAGCCCCTTTTTCCCTCCGTAGACGGAGCGTTTTTGAGTTATTGATATTTTTGTTAGTTTAGAGCTCAGGTCAGTTGTGTTTTTATAGCCTGTTTGTTTCTCCTGTTTTGGACCCCTTCCCTTGTCCAAATAAATATATTGTCTTCAAATCCTGCATCTGTGTTCAGAGTCCTGTTCTGGTCGTGACAGAAGTGCTGTTATCAACCAAACCGTCCTCATCCCCCTCCCCCGGATTGTAAATAATGTACATAATTCAATGTATATACTCTGATGATTAACTGGTGTGATGACTGTATTATGATGATAGTATATATTTGTACCATGAATTGATTACGTTGACCCCGACTTAAACTAGTTGAAAAATTAATTCGGGTGTTACCAATTAGTGGTCAATTGTATGGAATATGTACTGAACTGTGCAATCTATTAATAAAAGTTTCAATCAAAAAATTTCAATCAAAAACACGGTTACCTGCATTGTTAGCTGTTCTTGCTAGCAGTGTTTTTACTGTTTAGAATGCACAGAAAAAGGGAAAGACACGTGTGTTCTTGCCTCACATAGGGATTGTGGCGGATGAGCAAAATTCCCCCAACAAGTGCAGTTACCCTTTGAAGGAAAATACTAGAAGGGAAAGTAGAAAGTTAAGGAGTGTATATTAATTGTTAGCAAGGACACTTGTCTCTGTTGTAAGGCTCAGTAGCAAAGGTTTTCCAAACACATCAAAACATATCTGTCAATATGTCTCCTATATGCTCAAATTTAGATTTAGTGATTTAGGGAAGACGACCGCTTTGGTCAGAGGTAGAACAACGCTGGTATAGGATTTGACAGAGGTGTCTTACTAGGCAGCTCAACTGACAGTTTCTTGAGTGAACTGGCATCCTCTGTGAAGAAAGCACAGTCATCATGGAAAATGATCAGGGTAGAACTCGTGGAACTTCGGGATAGAAGGTGGTTTCAACTTACTCCTGAGGCCCGCCAGCGACAAAGTTGATGCAATTATTAGGGATGCGCCGATCAGTATCGGAAGGTTTTTGAGAAAAAGTACATGACTGGCCAGTATCGATTCATTCCTTTCAAAGTGATAACAAAAGCGCATCCTCGCTGACTGATATTTGTTTTCTTTTTGGCAGCTAGCCAGCCCATACTGACTGGTATACTCAAGCTATGGAAAATATATCAGTAGAAAAAAAAGCATTTAGTTTAGATAAGAATGAGTCATATAATATGCGATCCATTATTTAAATTTGTTTTAACTATTAAATTAACCTAAAATCTGACTTATTTTATCATTGTGGAAAATATTGGACACAATATGTTGTCAAGCTTATGAGATGCGATGCAAGTGTAAGCCACTGTGACACTAATGTTCATTTTTTTAAATGTTTTTATTTTATTTTTAATAAATGGCTGTGATGATAATGTAAATGAGGGATTTGTAATCACTGCTATGTTGGAATTCTTATTAATATTGATACTGTTGTTGATATTATTCATTTTTGTTTGACTACTTTTGGATTGTTTTGTGTCATGTTTGTGTGTCCTCTCAGTTGCTCTGTTGAATGTTGCTACGCCGGGTTTGGTTTTACAATTGAAATTGTATTATTATTGTATTGTTGTGTTTTATTTTGTTGGATTGATTAATATAAAAAAAAGAAAAGAAAAAAAGGCAGCTATCAGTTTACTGTATCTCCATACACGTATGAAGACGCTCCCTTAAATATATAGTCCTTCATTGCGGCTTAATAAACTGCATTTCTTACAAGTATTACTATCTTTGGAGGACTAGGCTAAACACGATACACACCGAGTAAGAACAAGCAGGAAGAAGGCATACTAATCGCTAAACTAGCTCAAGTTAAAGTTAAAGTACCAATGATTGTCACACACACACTAGGTGTGGTGAGATTATCCTCTGCATTTGACCCATCACCCTCACCCCCTGGGAGGGGAGGGGAGCAGTGAGCAGCAGCGGTGGCCGCGCCCGGGAATCCTTTTTGGTGATTTAACCAATTAGCTGCTAAGACAGCTTGAAGAAACACAATAAATACAGTACTAGTACAAGTACTAAGGCTGCACAATTTTGAGAAAACACCTAGTTGCGATTTTTCATACAGCCTAAAAGACCTATTTAAAAATGTATTCTTATTAAAATATAAATATATATATTTATTTATTTTTAGTAAGAATACATTTTTACAAAGGTGTTTTTTAGGCCATATCTATGCAACCAGAAGGAGCTTTTCTAACATTTATTATACTAAATAATACATTGCGGGAATTGTGTTGAATTGACAATTGATTCTGAATCGAATCGCCACCGCAGGTATCGTAATCAGATCGAATCGTTAGGTGCCCAAAGATTCACACCCCGAGTTGATACATGTGGTTGGTATCGGCCAATATCACTCATGGATGATTAGTGTCGGCATCAGCAACATCCCTAGTAATTATCATTTTCTTTGATTTGTTATTATTCGGTTGTAACAGTATCTAGTGTTGCAATTCAAATCCAAGTAAGTGAATGTTGTATTGTCAGATATTTAGTTAAGTTGACTTAATATCAGCCAAGAAGCATCCATGATATGTACCGTGGAATACATACATGTGGAATATCAACATCAGTGCCTTTATTTGTGAAATCAAAGCAGATGCGTGGGGTGTCACACTCTCACACTCATTGTTACTACTGCATGTATGTCCATCTTTGACATACACTATATCCCATTGGGACTGTCAAGTAGAAAAACAGAAGCCATGCTCGCTTTATATTGCACTTAAAGGCCCAAGATTTGTATACCTAGCTTCTCCGTTGAGCAACTTCTATAGTTGCAGCTCGGAGCCCAAAGAGTTTCTCCTTAATGTGGGGAGTGGCAAGGAGATGTCTTGTGTACCAACCTGCAGGGGATGTACTAGTGGCTGCAACATAGTCATCATCTGCAACAAGGGCTTCACTGTCAAAATGGACCCACCTATCAGAACGCTGCAAGACGCGTCATGTCGGACCGCCGTGCGCCTCTTGAGCACCAAGCCACAACCTTGGGGCCGACGTGTGAATGCGTGAAAGCCCAACGGATCTTTAGCGCTCATTCTTGCAAGCAATCCTCAAGCGAGCCGCCATGGCGCGTGGTCAAGTCAAGCTTGTTGTGACACACACACGTGCACATAAAGATGGACGCTAGGAAACTGGAATGCCGAATGAGCTCGGCGACTCACCTGGTTTCGAAAGAGCACTCATGCCTGTCTCGTAGGGGTGGAACGGTTCACAAAATCCACTGTTCAGATCTTATTACGGTTTCGAGACACGGTTTTCGTTCCAGTTCAGTATACATTGTGCATTTTAACACAGCAGAATACCGTACATCCCCCCATCCAGCACTACCGGTAATCAGCTGTAAGGACGGGTACCAAAACCGGTACTTTTTTTGGCACCGATTAAACCCCGCTGGTCCGACTCGGCCCTGATTCACATAAAATCCAACGATACCATGTTACGGTACCTGGGTTGTGCATGATGTCACGGCCGTTTCCAACTCCACTCTTTGCACTTTGGCTCTTGGCGATCACTCTAGCAGCGCTGAGAGCAGACTCAGCCAAACTACCTCTAATGTTGCAATGTTCAATGCCAACAAAGAAATTAAGTAAAGTAGGTAAAGTAAGGCTCCACTTTTCCAAAAATGCGCTAGCTTGATGCTAGTATACAATGGCTTTGCTGTTGACACGCTACTGATTAGCATTAGCGATTTTACATGGCTATTTCAATACCTCCAGCTACAATGCACAGTACAATCAAACAGCTGGTGCATAATAAATACAATACTTGCAGTATTAACACTTTTTAGGGCGCAACAAAATCCAAATTACGCACCATAAACTATACGCTACTGCCATCTAACGTCCTGCACTTGCTACTGTAATTGCAACTTAAAGTCATGCTTGCAAATGATACTCAGAAATGTGATAATAAATACATAACAACTGGACAGCAGTTATCATAATCAGCTTAGTTTTTAAATGTTGCAATAAAAAAATAGATTTTAATATCAAAAACAATTAATATTTATTCACAAAATTATTGAAAATTGGTATTGTTGCTTTTGGCAACCTGGATTCTCAGGTACCAAAAATTGGTACCATATGTGAATGGTACCCATCCTAATCCTAACCCTAATCAGTCGTAGTTCTTGAAATAATATATTGTAAGCTTAAACTTAACAATGACTCCTAAAGCTCTAGTGTCAAAGTGGAGAGGGGAATGGGGATGTGTAACAGGACCCCTGGGCTTTTTTCCTGTTGCAATATATGAAGGGACAACTGTATTTTCAATCAAAATATAATAATGCAACATAATAATGTACCATTAAATGCTTTGAAATGGTTTACATGCTTTAAAAGTAAAAGAAAGCACACAGACAGTTACTGTTCCAACAAACTACAATATAAGAAGCTGTCTAGTATGGCTGCAGCTATCGACTATTTTAGTAATCGAATACTCTATTGATTTGTTTGTTCGAGTAATCGGATAAAACACACTTTATAGCCTCAATGCGTGTTTTAGGGAACAAAAAAACTGTTCTACTTGCCACAACCTTCACCTTTTATTTACCTTATTTCACATCCTCTTTACCATCCATTTACCTTTCATTTACCTGTTGTTTATCTTCTTTTAGCTTCTAGTTACCTTATTTTAGCTTCTATTTACCTTATATTTAGCTTCTATTTACCTTCTTTTTACCTTTTATTTACCTTATTTAACCTTCCATTTACCTTTTATTTACCCTTCACCTTCTTTTACATTTTTTTAGCTTCTATTTGACTTGTTTTACCTTTTATATACCTTCTAATTACATTATTTTACTTTCTGTTTACCTTCTATGCACCCTTTTTACTTTATTTTACCTTTAATTTACATTTGACCTTCTTTTTACCCTTTACCTTCTTTTACCATCTATTTAACTTTGGTTTACCTTTGTTTACCTTTTATTTAATTCTTTTTTTTAAATCTTCCTTTGCCTTCTGTTGACCTTTTAACTTTTCACCTTTACTTTCTATGTACCTTCTTTTACTTTCAATTTACCCTTTATCTTCTTTTACCTCCATGTTCTTGTTTTTACATTCTTTTATGCAGTTCGGATTTGATCAGTTTTTATAACTTTTTATTTACTTTATTACTTTTATTTATGACTCATTGAACGATTAATCGAAGCAACGAAATATAAATTGAAGCTTTTTTCTAATCAGTTTAATCGATTAATCGTAACAGCCCTACAGTCAAGCTATCATTGACTTAGCAATGAAGATGTTCAAGATGCTACAATCGTTGGCCTTGGTGGTCATGTCAACAACAACAACAACAATATTAGCATTAGCACAAGCTCTGTGCGCTTTCTCTCCACTTTTGGACAAAAAAGTAATATTTTTTTCGCATTTAATGGTAGATTCCCTCCGCCATTCCAAAATCCATGCACGTGTTCCCAACCGTTTTGTTTTTCATAAACCGTTCCATCCCGGTATCTAATTAGTCTTGATTTTATTAGTCTGTAAAATAACATTAGCTCCTGCCAAAAGCAACACGCAAAGGCAAAGATACACCAGTCTTGGTTTAAGTGTACTTTTTAGAAGTGTGCGCCTATATTGCTCCTGTGTAACATGTCTAAATGTCTTTGCAGTGCCGCAGACAGAAGACAGAGCCAGTGACAAGCAGCAAATGTCAGCGAGGTAAGAACTGTTTGCAATCACACTAAAGAAGCGGCAGACCTCTCAAAGTGAATTTATCTTAGAAAAAAAGAAGAAGAAAGTGACGGCACCCTCAGAAGCAGCTGGTGACGTGAGTGTGATGTGCACGTGAAAGTGGAAGGGAATACCGTTACCCATCTGGGGGCGGAGAGACCTCCAGGGAGATGTCAGGTAGGGGCGAGGCGCCGCTACTGTCTGAGCATAATGTGACAAATACAGCGAGTGGTGGGTGGATTTGGATGAGCGCAAAGCTTTCAAAGCACATGTGGTGCCTCTCACACTCAAACAACACAGACAATAACACACAACTGGGAACACTTGCTGACAGGTGAACACACAAATTACACCCATATTTTTGTACACAGCATTCTCACACCAGTAGCACACATATGATTTTCAAAATCATCTGAAATAAATATATGTAAACTAGGAAAGTAAGTGTTTTTTATACTACATCACCCAGAAGGCTTAGCGCCGTAGACAGGAACAGGAAGCAGGTCTGAGATACGCGGCCGGATGACAGTTGTGCCGTTTGAGCAATAACGAGTTGATATATTGTTACATGTTGTTCCTGCTTTGTCTACACCAGGCCTGGGCAATTAGTTTGACTCGAGGGGGCCAAATTTAGAGAAAAAAATGTGTCTGGGGGCCGGTACATCTATTTTTAGGAACACTAATCCAAAACCTCACAATAATGTCTGATTGAATGCTAAAAATGTTATGACAGACCGCCTTAAAAAACGGAATGGAATTACATTTTATTTACTGAATGCGACACCCAGAATGTACATGAAAAAATAAAGACTTTGGGATTTACAATATTAACTATGAACGATAAAACACTGAATATTGACTACATACGAACGTCACACCCCCTCTCGATCGACATATTTTACAATCAAGCGAAACGTAACAAAAATGCAACAAACAATATGAACGCGGAGGGTAAAAAAAACAACACCTACAATCTGATGTATCTGATATATCACTAAGCTTTAGAACTTTGTTGTAAAAATCTCCTTCCGCGTCTGTCCCTGACTCCCGCATTTCAGGCTGGCCGCTCTGGAATCACTCTGTGGAAACGCTCCCCACCCACACAGCTTGGTGCCTCGTCTGAGCTGCTGTGACGTAGATTACCATAGTAACTAGTATATCATGCAAAAGCGCAGATTCTAACCATTGAAATACTTTGTATAGTTCAAGACTTACGGTCATTTGAAAACATCACTGCACATCATAATGGCAGCTACAGTTTCCATCTTAAAGATTAAAACATTTTTTGGGGAATGTCCGGCGGGCCAGATTGAAAAGTTTAACGGTCCGTGTGCGGCGGCCGGGCCTTAATTTGCCCAGGTCTGGTCTACACAATAAACAAACATAGTTTTGAGTCGACAAACGATGGTGGTTGACCAAAACGTGTGAGGAAATTCCGGGGATTGGACAAAGTTGCAAAGCTGCACATAATTTGCAGGGATTGTTTGTGGATTGGTACAATCACAACATCGCAAATTCCTGCAGGGACTGATTGAATTCATCTGTAATCGTCCCCATTTGAACCACTGATGAAAATATGCATCAGAATTCCCAGAAGTATTTTTAGGGTGGCTTTCGGGGAACTTCTTTCCCTGAGCTTCAAGACGCAGTGGCTCCAAGGTCAGATCCCAGCGTCGGCCAAAAGCCCTCCCACCACTCTTTTTGCTCGCAGGGGGCGGCCCCCGGCATGTCAGCTGAAACAACAGCGAGGGATCAGCCGGCGGGCGGGAGGAATGTCAGTGACACTGACAGATCGGTGGTTGTCACTGCAAAGTGCAGCAGTGCGTCCATATTGTCTACAAAGAGCAGCCCGCTTCAAGTCTGGAGATCTCTGCTTGGGGAAAGGTTCTAAAATTACTCTCCTGGGGGAAAATCTGAAATTGGGTCCATTTCTGACCCTCAGTTACAATCTAAAAACTAAAGTACCACCTGAGGCTGGTTTAAGGTGTACAAAAGGTGGACCATGGAGGGCACCACCCGAGCCATTGTACCCCTAAAGTCTGCTCAGTGTAGGAGGGTGTAAGAAGACCAGATCTGTAATTGGCTACTCACCTTCTGGCTGGCCGTTTGGCGTCTCATCTAAAGGAAGAAAAGCAAGAAATGTGTTACACAACACTTCTTGATGCAATACACAGACTTATTTCCGAGCCCTGCGGCCTTCACTGAGTTACTGCGAAGGCCCACTTGTTTGCCATCTGCCTCGTCTTACCACACTAATGAAAGCACAACTGCCAGGGTCGTGACACAAAGGTATCGAGATACAACATTCAAAACCCAAAACAGTGTTAGCTAGTGGGTTAGTGGAGCACAGGACCATGGGAGATGGTCTTGCATGCAATGAGAGCCGTGCTGCATGTGGACTGGATTCGGCTTTTTGTTGCTCAAATTATTGTCGTATCATTTAGCCATAGGGTCCTATTATAACTAGGGGTGTCCCGATCCATTGATATTGGATATTGATCCGATAGCGACAATAGGGACGGCGTGACGCAGTGGAAGAGTGGCCGTGCGCGACCCGAGGGTCCCTGGTTCAATCCCCACCTAGTACCAATCTCGTCATGTCCGTTGTGACACTTCACCCTTGCTCCTGATGGGTGCTGGTTAGCGCCTCGCATGGCAGCTCCCTCCATCGGTGTGTGAATGTGTGTGTGAATGGGTAAATGTGGAAGTAGTGTCAAAGCGCTTTGAGTACCTTGAAGGTAGAAAAGCGCTATACAAGTACAACCCATTTATCATTTATAAATAAAAAAGCATCAGATTATACGAACTTGCATCTAAAATCAGAGATCTCAGCTCCAATACAGACAGTTCTGCAGCATGTTTACTTGTGCAAAGCTGGCCAGCCAGTTGACATCTAAATGTACGGCA
Organism: Nerophis lumbriciformis; assembly: GCF_033978685.3. Lineage (NCBI taxonomy): Eukaryota > Metazoa > Chordata > Actinopteri > Syngnathiformes > Syngnathidae > Nerophis > Nerophis lumbriciformis. The sequence continues at coordinate 51,410,163 of NC_084552.2, forward strand.
ACAAGCATTTACCAAAGGTAAAATGGTAGGCTATAGGCTACTAGGAGCTAGGAGCTACACAACAGCTTAGCACACAATAGCACGCAAGTTAGATGTACGTTATAAGTGTCCTTCATTGAACATATCGCAGTATGTACCATCACATTTGTCATTATTAACAAGTATCAAATAATCATAGTTGCATATTACTTACACAAAAAGTATCCAAGGCAGAAGCGTATTAGAAAGTATCCAGTAACAAACGTTTCTGCATCATACAACTTACTGTGTAATGAGCTTCACTTGATCAATTATTTTGCCACTAATTGTCGCCACCTAATGACAGCATAACCCATCAGACACAAGCCATTGATACAACGTTGATTATGCATACATGTCCTTTAAAACAGACTTTGAAGCAACGTTACAAAATAGTTGTATTTGTAAATTGAGACAACATTGATGTCCAACGTTGGATCCACGTTGTTGGTTGGGAAATTACCAAGTTGCAAAAGTCAAATCAACGTCACAACCTAACATTGAAGTTGTTGTAACGTTGTATTCGTGTTGTAGAATATTGGTTGGAAAATGACCAAAATTCAATGGTCAAATCAACGTCAGAACCCAACATTGATTCAACGTCGTCAAAAAGCATATTGTTATGTTATGCAACATTATGTTTGAGTTGCTCAACATCAGGACCTAATTCAACAAGTTCTCAACGTTGTTTTAATGTCTTGTGCCTGCTGGGAAGTCTGTCATGTATTATTCCTGTCTAAATTGGTAAGGGCCAATACTCAAGGCTCCAATATTGGTATAGAATCGGAAGTGAAAAAGTTGTAGCGGGACACTCCTATTTATAACAGTGGCATTTCTTAATTACTTGGCAAAAAAAACGCGTTTAGATATATCATAAAACACGGTTACTTAACATTCTGAAAAAACACTGCCCTCTGCATTAGATGTTTGTTTTTGGCTTTTGTCAGAGTTATACATTTCGGAAAAAATAATCAGGTTGTGTAAAATACGAATGTCCACTGCAGAACACACCGGCTCTCAGTTAGTTATCTTGATAATTTTTTGGGGAACGCCACCAATTCAGGCAAAGTTGATCATGGACGATATCCTCCTGAGAACCAATGTCCCCTGCAGTGGACGTTTGTTTTTGGTGTATTTGTCAGTTGCAAATATCAGGGGGGAAAAAATTGCTGCGCTATGCAGGACATAAATGTCCACTGCATTGGACACCGACTCTCCACCAGCAAGGTGATAAGAACCATCGGCGATTGATTACCCTTGTCTAGTTTGGATCCACTGGTTTATCCATGGATATTCTAATGCATCAGGTCATTGTATTCTCAGGGCATTCAATTTTTCGCAACTGGACTGTTCCCTTTGTCTTAGAAGACGTTTCGTCCCGCATCCGAGCAGGCTTCATCCGTTCATGCTCATAGACCTAGATTGGTCAGATCTATTCTGAGACTAGAAGAGATCGTTCAGAGTCGATCTGAAAAATCAAAGTCTATGAGCAAGAACGGAAGAAGCCTGCTCTAATGAGAGGCTAAACGTCTTCAAAGACAAACTGACCAGTGCAGTTACAATGGTATGAACGCCCTCAGCAGTCACTTCTTTATCGTAAGCATGGACCAAAAATGGCGCTTCTTCTAACTTGAGGAATGCGGAGACTGTCAGCCGTGGGCAGCCAGCCCAGCGCTCAGACCTCAACGTCATCTCCAACAGGTCTGCTGACAATGCGCCGTCTTTTGACAGCCACTTTCTCCCAATTTCAGATATCCCTGCATTCTGCACCGATTCCCTCTCAGCATTCCGTGTGCCAAAATTAGCCGCAACCTCGCTTGTCTCGCTTCCAAACAATGTGCTGCTGGCCAGCGGAGTGCAATCCTGCCGGGTCACATCATGCACCCCAGAAAGAGGCTCCGCTGTCTGTCGCACGGCCAGTTAGATAATGAGGGTGCAGAAAGGTTTTGTTTTACCGCTGAGGTCTCCCAGTGCAGCTGACAAGGCTGGCTGCAGGTATTTTCAGCTGTCGCCACTGCTGGCGTGCAGACAGAAAGGGGCTCACCGAGGCTCCAGCGCCAGCCAAACTGCTGCCAGAGTCCATTTTCCGAGCATACCTTTTATTGCGTGAATTATAGACACCAACAATCTTGTCATCTCCCTTTTGATTCAGTCAGATTGGATGACTGGATGGCTTTCTATCTCTTTGTCTGACGATGACAATCGACAGGCGACACGTTTAGATTTATGAGGGGCTGTTGTGTAACACGAGTCGCAAGAGAAAGCCCGTAGAGTGATGGAACTCGGTGACGATATCAGGAGGTGAAGACATGGGCTTTTGCTGGAGCGAAACCCAAGACAAAGGATGGAGTGTGGACAGAAAGGGAGGTGCCTGGGCAGCGGGTCAAAAGGCTTGCTGGCCTTTGAGTGATGTATTAAATAGCCGGGACCTGTCAGCTCTGGTCCCTGGCCCAACAGCGGGCGGAGGCTGGAGGGAGATGGCAGGGAACAAGGGATGGGGATTAAAAGTGCACTCATTCTGAACTATTCCAGGGACAAGAATCCTGGCCCCAAGAGATACTGTGGCAACTCAGCGAGCCCAGCATCTCTCGTTCTGACTTTTTCAAGCGTCTGCGAGTGAGGTGGTGGGGAGGCTAAGGGGCGTCTCAAACAACAGCCTTGTGCAGCTGTTCAAACTCATTGAATGAACAATACTTTCCTACACTCATTTACTGCTTCTCCTCTGGGCTGTCCAGCTATTTTGAGGCAATGGTTGTCGCCGGCTGGAATCTGTCCCTGAGGGGATCCGAGTGGATGAACACAGAGAGGAAAAACTGGACCACTCACAACTAAAGAATCCAAAACAATAGTAGATAATCTTGTAATGACATATAATGACTGAATCCAGTGCCCTACGTTCCGTAGTCTTGTCTTTGACAGTTTTATGGCAATCAAAAGCTGCAACAACTGTATCCTACTGCAAACTCGGATCAGATTTAGGCCTAACTCAGCATCAGATACTTCTGTACTCCTGTTTTGGGAGGCCTTACATGACCCAACAAGAATCTGTACTGATATTTGGTTGCTAGGGATCATAGGTCAGCTGGTAACTATTACCACCCTTATCATTACTCATATCTTGGCACTCTGCTTTGAAGTAAAACTAAACTTGAGCATAACATGAAAGACATTTTTGATTTATTGACTTATATAAAGAATATATGCGTTGACCTCAGACAACTGTGGCATTGCTCTGGAGGATGGATGTTCTATGGAAGAAACTGTACCCGTTGCTATTTAGTAGACATCCAAGATGCCCCTAAAAGTTTATTTTCTCTTCTTGGGTATGTCTGGGTGGACCTCGAACGCCTACAGAGCTGAACTAGAAGAGAAGGCAGGAGTAATAGCATATCATAATGACTGACAGGGGTGGATTAAAGAGGAATGTTGATGGACATGATGTTACAGATGACAGATATTACAGTTCTAAAGTTAGGGCGGGACGATGGGATGGGTTAAGACGTGGTGTCTTGTTCGATATGGGCCTCAACTTGATGAATTATTTTAACAATTTGGCCACCATTTTTCTGTGACTATCACATGAAAGACCTACTGTATCAACCTTTACCTGGATTTGCTTTTTGGATGTTTCGGTCATGCATGCGTCAGTCACACAACACCACAGTCAAAATGATTAATCGTTATTCTCTTCGACCCTACAACGGCTGCCACTCCAAGCTCATTCGAGCTGCACCCCCCTACCTTTCTTTGTGGGCTCTGGCATCTTGAGCCGTGTCCCAGAAAGAGTTTCGGGCAGTCAAAAGGTGCAGCGTCCGAGCTGTGGGCCTCAACTGGAGGTTCCTGGCGGGCGCGAGGGGGGTCGAGCAACGGCGACGGCGGCACTCAGACGAGAGTGATGGGAGACAGAGAGGGCACGGGGATACGTTTTGGAGGTATCACCGGGTTGGGGGCGGGGGAGAGGAGAGGAGGAACAGTGACAGATCCAGGAAGGACAGGCTTTCCGACCTTATATAGATAGGTGACACGCTCCTCCTCTCCTCTTTAGTGGAAAGTCAAGCTCTGTCTGTCCCGCATTGAAGCATCACTGTCCCCAACCCACCGACTGCCATGCCAGGTTTCGGAGTGACGACAGCCGATCATCAGTGTGCATTTAAATTGGTCTTTAGGTTTACGTCGACCAGAATCAACATAAACATGATCAACTTTGATTTGCCAAAGAGTGTATTGTCAGGGATGGCTTACAGTGGGGAATTTGGAGATTATTTATAGCTGAATAAGGATGGCGTATGTGGGATGAAAATAAACTACAGTGCCCAGGCTGACCCTCCCCACAGCAAGACAAGGTCCTATTTGCAGCCATTCTAATTAATTCTGCAGATTATTTACTTAAATGTTTATGCGGGCCACTGAGGAGTCACCGCACGGAGAAAAAAAAAGGCTGAAGGAAGAGGAGGAGGAACGCGCCGCCATTGTCTTCCTGACAAGCCCACCGAATGCCCACATGAACTCAGTCGGAGAAACAGTGGATTTATGGCAAAGGGAACATTTGAGATGACACTCCTGGCTCGGTGCCACATACCAGGTATCAGTTGAATCCTGTGGGAATGCAGTCCTCCAACAACACGTACTGGGGAGATGCCTGGGCTCTGGCTATGAGTCCTATATATTTAGAAAGCTGCTGTAAACCTTGACATGTGTATGTCACATGAAAAAGAAAGGTTTGATGGCGAGTGATGTCACAGATGTGACTGCTATTTAATTATTTAGTCAGCACTGATGAGGAACAATGTGCCGCGATGGGTGCCAAACTTTACCTCTATTTTGGGTCCAGAAATGCGATGCTCTCTGGTCTTCCCAAAAAGAATACTAGAAATGTACAATTATTACAAAACTCTGCTGCATGTGTGCTGACAGAGGGCGGGACCACACATTACAGCAGTTTTAAAGTCGCGGCATCGGCTCCCCGTCCGCTTCAGGGTCGAATTTAAAGTTCTACTATTAGTCAAAAAAATACCTTAATGGCCTAGTGCCTTCATATTTAATAATTCGTCTGGCAACAAACTTTTATCTTTACCAGATAGTGGAGCGAAGACTAACGGGGAGGCGGCATGTCTAAGAGCCTCACAACTGCAGAGCAAGAAAAATTAACAAGGATTAAAAGCACACCTTTTTAATTACGCTTTTTACTGATCATTTTAAACTCTTCTTAGGTTCTAAATCTTTATTCTGATATTATCAATTTTATTTATTGGTACTTTTGCTACTATTATTCTCACTATTTGATGTTTTTGTTTATTTACTAGACATACATACACACACACACACACACACACACACACACACACATATATATATTTTTTTTTATTTTTTTTTATTCATTTATTTATTTATTTATTTTTTGTTTGTTTGTTTGTTTTTTCCATTAAATTTTTCTTCATTTTTTTTATTGATGGTAAAGCCCTTTGTGTTGCAACTTGTCTGTGTATGAAAAATTGCTTTATAACTAAAGAGGCAGGACCGCTATTTTGAATAGGTGCTGGTCGTGCAAGATTTCATACTTACAAAGTTTAAAGCAAGTGGCCTTTCTTGGTAACAGACACTCACGCTCCCCGTTGGCCCATTTATAACCAGCAGTGGGCTCCAGCAGTAAATACTGGGCTTAGGGCAGTATCATGTGAGCGCAGGGCTGCAAAAAGCTCAAAACCATTTGGTATTGACGGGGATGGACTGAGTGTTGGGGCAATGTGGCCATGAGGTCAAAACAGCCTGAAGGGGACAGAGACAGACTATAGTGACACCCTGTGGTTCCAGCAACACATCAGATACCCTTTTTCAAAATTATTGTTTATTGGGGAGTTGCAATGTTTACTTATTTAAAAGGACAATTCACATTAATGAACACAATAACACATGGGATGGTATGTAATAATGCAGACATATGACAAGAAGGCTCATTTCCATCAACATAAAATCAGATTGACGCAATAAAAATGTATAAGATTTACAGTGCATTCGGAAAGTATTCACAGCGCTTCACTTTTTCCTCATGTTATGTTTACAGCCTTATTCAAAAATAGAATTAATTCATTTTTGTCCTCAAAAGTCTACAGACAATACCCCATAATGATAAAAAATAATAATAATTAAAATTCCGCAAATGTATTAAGAAAAACTAAGAAATCACATGTACGTAAGTATTCTCAGCCTTTACTCAATACTTTGTTGATGCACCGTTTACATCACTTACAGTCTCAAGTCTTTTTGAATACGATGCCACAAGCTTGGCACATCTATTTTTGGGTAGTTTCGACCATTCCTCTTTGCAGCAAATCTCAAGCTCCACCAGGTTGGATGGGAAGTGTTGTTTTTTTTTATCCAGGATGTTTCTGTATATTGCTGCATTCATCTTAGTCTAGTCAGAGAGGTGACCCAAGAACCCAATGGTCACTCTGTCAGAGCTACAGCATTCCTCTGTAGAGAGAGAAGAACCTTCCAGAAGGACAACCAATTCTTTATAAAAAGTTTGCCAAAATGCACCTGCAAGACTCTCAGGCCGTGAGAAACAAAATTCTCTGGTCTAAAGAGACAAAGATTGAAGTCTTTGGCGTGAATGCCAGGCATCATGTTTGGAGGAAACCAGGCACCGCTCATCACCATGCCAATACCATCCCTATAGTGAAGCATGGGGGTGGCAGCATCATGCTGTGGGGATGGTTTTTAGCTGCAAGAACTGGGAGACTAGTCAGGATAGAGGGAAAGATGAATGCAGCAATGTTCAGAGACATCCTGGATGAAAACCAACGCTTCCCATCCAACCTGATGGAGCTTGAGAGGTGCTGCAAAGAGGAATGTGTGAAACTGCCCAAAGATAGGTGTGCCAAGCTTGTGGCATCGTATTCAAAAAGACTTGAGGCTGTAATTGCTGCCAAAGGTGCATCAATAGAGTATTGTGCAAAGGGTGTGAATACTTATGTTCGTGTGATGTTTTATTTTTTCATTTTTAATAAATTTGCAAAAATGTTAATACAATTTTTCACATTGTCATGATGGGGTATTGTGTGTAGAATTTTTAATGTATTCCAGTTTGGAATAAGGCTGTAACATACCAAAATGTGGATAAAGTGAAGCGCTGTGAACACTTTACGGGTGCATTGTAACAAGAGTTTTAAAGAAGGTTAAAATAGTTTCTATGTTTAGTTTTCTTGTAACCTTTTAGTTTTACCTTGAAAGTATCATGTGTGCCGCTCTCCCTGATTGGGACTGGAAGGTTGTTCCAGATTTGTCTGCTTTTAATTGAAAGAATATTTTGTCCAAAAGTGATTCCTCTGTGTTGCACCTCGCAATCACCGCTTGTTCCTGACTTGGTGCCAAATATTGTGGCTCTCATTTTTGTTATGGATGCATTCCACAACCATCTGGGGCATACATCATTTAATAGCAGTAGAGTAGCGCCAGGACGAAAAAGTCCGCAAGTTAAGGGTGTATATGGCGTTGTTCGGTTGGTAGAGTGGCCTTGCCGTCAACCTGAGGGTTCCTGGTTTGATCCCCAGCTTCCGCCAACTTAGACACTTCACCCTTGCTCCAGATGGTTGTGGTTAGGGCATTGCATGGCAGCTCCCGGCATCAGTGTGTGAATGTGAAAATAGTGTCAAAGCGCTTTGAGTACCTTGAAGGTAGAAAAGCACTATACAAACAACTTTTTTGAGTTTTCTACATTTTTCCTCAAATTTTTACATCAACTTCAGTCTTAAAGAAAGAAAGCTAAGATGTAATGTTATTTAACTGCATTTTAACCATTTGAATGCCAATTTGATCTGTCCAAAATGAAACCCTAAAATGCATGATTATTCTATGTAATGATTCAAAATCATAGTTATAATGGTGGTCAAGGAGGACCTTTTTGTCCCATGATAATAAAAACTGCTATTAGGTTTGGAGTCTAAACAAGAAATATAACAATGTATCAACATTAGTTGTATTATTAATCTTACATATATTCAGGCCTAATCTTTAACATATTACTCCAGCCTTTTAGCCATACTTGCCAACCCTCCCGGATTTTCAGGGAGACTCCCGAAATTCAGCGCCTCTCCCGAAAACCTCCCGGGACAAATTTTCTCCCGAAAATCTCCCGAAATTCAGGCGGAGCTGGAAGCCACGCCCCCTCCACCTCCATGCGGACCTGAGTGACGTGTCAACAGCCTGTATTCACGTCCGCTTTCCCACAATATAAACAGCGTGCCTGCCCAAACACGTTATAACTGTAGTATGATCGAGGGCGAGTTCTTGGTTTCTTATGTGGGTTTATTGTTAGGCAGTTTCATTAACGTCCTCCCAGCGCGGTAACAACACACAACAACAGCAGTCATGTTTTATTCTACCGTAAAGCAGTTCGTCTGCCGTAAACAGCAATGTTGTTGTAATATATTGAGTTGGAGGCAATAACCAGGCGAGGTGATGAAGTACGTCTCTTTACTGTAGACTTCAGAACAGACACACACACTTGACGTCAGGTGCGCAACACCACATAAATCGTTGGCCAACCAAAAAGTAACCCCAGTACGCTATAGCCAACATTCACCAGGAGATGGCAACAGACAAACATAGATCACTCTATTACATTCCTCCCCTTTTAGAAATGTAGAAGTTACTCAAAATAAATAAACAACCCAACCAAAAAATGCAGCAGCTCAATTAAAAAACTTAAGCCACATTCTTTTTTTTTTTTTAGTACTGAACTCTTAACCCTCATTTGTAAACAATAAAATGCGTATTATACAAACAGTATTTGTACACCCTTAACACAGATTTTTATAGTGTCTTCAGAGATTCAGTTTTTTTGGTGGTACTCGAAACCTTTCTGGGTACCTGCGAAAGGGTGTTCAGCATGGTTAGAAAAATAGTGATAGAGAATAGAACAAGGATGGACAATTCAACCCTTAACTCAACAATGAGTAGATGAGTGTTGTGTGTGTGTATTTGTGTAAATAAATGAACACTGAAATTCAAGTATTTCTTTTATTTATATATATATATATATATTAGAGATGCGCGGTTTGCGGACACAACCGCGGAGTCCGCGGATTATCCGCGGATCGGGCGGTTGAAATTAAAAAAAAAAAGATTTTATCCGCGGGTCGGGTCGGGCGGTTGAAATTAAAAAAAATTAGATTTTAAATAGATTCAGGCGGGTGGCAGTTAAACCAATTCGGAAATATATATACATAGTTAAATGTTGTTACCCACATACGAAAAACGAGCAGGCACCTGCAGCATATGCCACAACAGAAGAAGAAAAAAAAAAGAGATGGACACTTTTACGGAGCAGAGAAGGGACGCCTCGCCGGGGTCCGGGACCGAGGCCCCTTCCCCCGAGAGGGCCCCACCGGGAGCCGTAGCTGAGGTGATCCGCGAGAAGGGCCCGACGCACGTCCAGGGTCACCACCGCGCCCACCGCACCGACACCCCGCCTCGTCCGCCTTCGCCGCGGCCGGCGTCACGCGCAGCAGGTAAGCAGCTTACTTGCCCGCCACCCCCGTGGCCGGGGGCTCGTAACAGGGGTCACTCCGCGCGCTCCGCCCGCGCAGCTTACCTGCCCGCCACCCCCGTTGCCGGGGGCGCGTAACAGGGGTCACTCCGCGCGCAGTGCGCTCACGAAAGGGGTGGGGCTCACCCTGGTGAGCCGAGTGGGCAGAACTGGCGCTGCGGGATGAACCGAACGCCGGGTTAAGGGACCCGATGCCGACGCTCATCAGACCCCAGAAAAGGTGTTGGTTGATATAGACAGCAGGACGGTGGCCATGGAAGTCGGAACCCGCTAAGGAGTGTGTAACAACCCACCTGCCGAATCAACTAGCCCTGAAAATGGATGGCGCTGGAGCGTCGGGCCCATACCCGGCCGTCGCCGGCAGCGAGAGCCGCGAGGGCTAGGCCGCGACGAGTAGGATGGCCGCCGCGGTGCGCGCTGAAGCCTCGGGCGCGAGCCCGGGTGGAGCCGCCGCGGGTGCGAGGGACATCGCACCTCCACGCGCTTGGAGGTGCGCTCAGCGCGGCTCCCAGATGATTGCGCACTGGTGTCTCCTTTCTTTAACAGGCAAAAGCTTTATAACCTCACTAATGCCTTGCATCGTCTATATTAGATATATAACAACGGGCGGGTGCGGGCGGATGCGGGTGGGTGCGGGCGGGTGCAGTTCTGATTAAATGTTAGTTCGGGTGGATGGCGGATGGTTGACGACTTTTGTGATGCGGTTGCGGATGAAATAATTGCCTATCCGCGCATCTCTAATATATATTTTATATATATATATATATATATATATATATATATATATATATATATATACAGTATATATATATATATATGTATATATATATATATACAGTATATATATATATATATATATATATATATAATAAAATAAATATATATATAGCTAGAATTCACTGAAAGTCAAGTATTTCTTTTATATATATATATATATATATATATATATATATATATATATATATATATATATATATATATATATATGAAATACTTGACTTGGTGAATTCTAGCTGTAAATATACTCCTCCCCTCGTAGCCACGCCCCCGCCCCACCCCCCACCTCCCGAAATCGGAGGTCTCAAGGTTGGCAAGTATGCTTTTAGCATTAATTATATGGATAATACCTGGGATTGTGCTGATCAATCAGCTATCAATCAGTATCGAACAATTTACGTGAAAACACATGTGATCGACATTGCCGCCCGATTAATACATTTTAATGCCGATCCCCCTCTGCCTGACACTTCATTTATTTTTAGTCCCACGGCTAAGTAGCAGCAAGTTATGTGTCTCCTCCATACAGTGTGACATTACTGCATTTCTTTGTATCTTACAGTATGTAACATTATCACTGGAGGACAAGGCAGCTACCGCCAAGACCGGTAATACCACACCACCTTAGCCGCACTCACCCTTTAGAGCACAGTCACAACTTACTAGCCACTAAACCTGCAGAACATTTATATTCTCAGGTTTCTCTATGTTTACATTTTCACACGTTGTACTATTTTGTTACACTTTTGTTACATTTCTTATGTATTCCTTATTTTTGCACCTTCATGCACAGGTCATTTTCAATGGTTGTGTTGACATTAATTTCCTTTCTGCCTTGGTAGCTGAGGGGGATTATAATCAGAGGGTCACATTTTAAACAAAACATTTTTTTTTTCTCCTGGTGCTTTATTTTGATAGGTCATAAAAATACCAATAATTCTCAATATCAACTGCAATAAAAAAAAAAAACTTACAGCGTGATGCAGTTATTACCCCAGCCCAAGTTAAGGTTTTTAAATATTTTCAAAATACCTTTTCTGAGCCTTAATCTTTTTTATTGACAAACAGACCCCCCGACCCCCCACCCCCACCCACCTTGTCCAAATCTCTTCAAATTTGAGAAAATGGTGCTATTATGGTTTTAATGTTGGTAATGTTTTATTAATATTCACATCCGTAGTGATGTGTGGATTGATGCTGAAATAGCAACACCACCAATGTTGTATTGTTTTGACAGCACAAATGTAGCACAAATGTTTGGAACAAGTTTAAAGGGGTTTGGCCAAGGCACTGTAAAAAAAAAAAAAAATCTGTAGATTTTACTGCAACATTTTATCATAAAATTTACAATGGATTTTACACCAATTTACTGTAACATTCTGTCGACATTACTGTAAATGAAAATTGACTTATTTTCATGGTAAAATTCTGGCGACAGAGCTGCCGATTTTTTACTGTAAAATCTACAGACTTTTTTCTTTTTTTTTTACAGCATGTGAATAATAAAACATTATTAACATTGAAAGCATAATATCACAACTGTTTTTGGACAGCACAAGCGTAACACAAATGTAACAAAAACACAAATGGAACAAGAAAAAGTTCACACATGTGGTTTGCATGTCACGTCTTCATAGTGACGCATGTGAAGCAGCGTCAGGGTCTTTTCGCTGAACTGGTACGTCAGCTTCTTTTTCACTTTGAAAATCTCGCCGGATCGCGCGTAGTTCCTCAGGGCACGGGACATCTTCTGGTACGTCATCGGCCTCTTGTTGCCCTTCCTCTGCCCCCACAGTTCCGCCAGTTGGTCCTTGTTGCGGGCGGAGAAGCGGAAAACGCCCTCGGCCGCCGGGACCCAGGACACGCAGTGGGCCATGGCCGGGTTCTCCAGCATCTCGAACAGGAAGTGGAACAGACGAACTTTCCTACCTGCGAGCCGGAAGAAGCAGTAAGTGTCTTGATGGATTCCCACAACACTTTGTGAAATGATCACACGCTGTTCATAGGGCCCCGTTTTGTGTGAAGAAGTGCATGTAAAATGTCAAAAATGTTTAACAGGGCACTTTAAATGACAATTTACCTCAAATGTATTCCTAGCCCCTTCCTGCTGGGTCACTGATAAGAATATAACGGCAAATTTCACTGACACTGTCACTGTTCCTTTTGGTGGTCTTGTAAGGTAAGGCAGTCCTACCTGGTTTTGTCCGGAAGGGTTGCAAATGTATGTTTTAAATATGTAAATGTATTTATTTTGCACCATGAAAATTATTTAGTGAACAATTTATTTCCCATAAGTTTGTTTTTGCACAAAACAGGCATGAAAATAAATCCAAGTTTAATTCAACTTGAGCCCAAATAAAATTATGCTTAGGGCCCCAATTTAGCCAGCTGGTGACACCACAAGTCAATGTATGTGCCAGCACTTTGATAAAGAAGGTGAGAAACACTCCTCGCTCTCCACTCATTGTCGTCTTTGCCAACACGATTTATTTCTACGTATTTCCCATTGTTTACCGTGCTACATTTATTTGATAAAGAAGGTGAGAAACACTCCTCGCTCGCCACTCATTGCCGTCTTTGCCAACACGATTTATTTCTACGTATTTCACATTGTTTTCTGCGCTACATTTACTCCATTTACTCAAGTAATGTTTTGAATAATTTGGTTCTGTAGGAGTCATTTCGATGCAACATTACTTCTACTTTTACTTGAGTATTTTTGTGAAAAATAAACTACTTTTACAATGATTTTCATTCCAATCTACACAGTTATTTATATCAACACTTTATTTACTCATTATAGACTCCTTATAGAGCAGAGCTGGACAAATATTTTGACTCGGGGGCCACATTGAAAGAAACAAATGTGCCTGGGGGGCCAAGGTGTATGTATATAAATTATATGTACACATTTAGCTGTAAAAATCTGCTTTGCAGTATGTGTGTTTGGGTCCCTTTTTTTCAGGAACATTAATACCAAAAGTCCCAATGTCCGACAGAGTTCTAAAAACGTTACGACAGACCACCTCAAAAAAACGGAATTTAATTTTACAGTTTTTTACTGAATGGGACATCCAAAATGTACATTAAGATAAAGAAAGTGGGATTTACAATATTAACTATGAACAATATATAATTAATTTTGATATATGTGTGCCGAGCGAGAACAGGTCAGGTGACCTGGTGAGCCATCTTTGAACTGGAAGCACACATGATCTTTTTTTTCTGAATATTAACAATATATAAACGTCACTCCTCTTTTACTTCTCAGACCAACTCCTTGATAGTTGTGTATCTTTTACAATCAAGCAAAACACAACAAAAATGTAAAAAACAGGCCCAAGTGTAATAAACACCTACAATATAAAAAAAATAAAAGCCTTCTGTAAGTGATATAATGAAGTCAACACATGATATAAGTGTCTATTTTAGCTATATTAGACCACCTCAAAAAAACTGAATGGAATTTTACAGTTTTTTTTACTGAATGGGACACCCAAAATGCACATTAAGATAAAGAAAGTGGGATTTACAATATTAACTATGAACAATAAAACACTGAATATTAACAATATTTAAACGCCGCTCCTCTTTTACTTCTCAGACCAACTCCTCGATAGTTGTGTATCTTTTACAATCAAGCAAAACACAACAAAAATTTAAAAAACAGCAAAATATGAAGGCCAAGTGTAATAAACATTGACAATATAAAAAAATAAAAGCCTTCTGTAAGTGATATAATGAAGTCAGCACATGATATAAGTGTCTATATTAGCTATATTAAACCACCTCAAAAAAATTTAATGCGTTTTTACAGTTTTTTACTGAATGGGACACCCAAAATGTACATTAAGATAAAGAAAGTGGGATTTACAATATTAACTATGAAAAATAAAACACTGAATATTAACAATATATAAACGTCGCTCCTCTTTTACTTCTCAGACCAACTCCTCGATAGTTGTGTATCTTTTACAATCAAGCAAAACACAACAAAAATGTAAAAAACAGCAAAATATGAAGGCCAAGTGTAATAAACACCTACAATATGATATATTATAACGTAAAAATCTGCTTCCGCGTCTGTTTCTGACACACACGGTTCGGGCTGGCTGCTCTGAAAACAAACCCCGCCCACTCTACTTTGTTCCTGGTCTGAGCTGCTGTGACGTAGATTACCGTAATAACTCCTATAACACCCAAAAGCGCAGATTTCAACCATTGAAATACTTTCTATAGTTCAAGACTATTTAATCATCATTTAAAAACAGCACTGAACATCATAATGGCGGCTACAGTTTTGATGTTAAAGGTCTAAAATAATGATTTAGAACGTCCGGTGGGCCGGATTGAAAATCATAACGGGCCGCATGTGGCCGTATTTTGCTCAGGTCTGTTATAGAGACTTCTTCCAGCAGGCACTGTCACATGAATCTGTTTCACCAATCCAATGGAAGCACTAGTGACCTTTAACTCTACTTCACCAATTAAATGCAGCCTGGCAGTCACATGACCTCACCAACAGTGTATGCTGTACATACTTGCCAACATTGAGACCACCGATTTCAGGAGGCGGGGGCGTGGTTGGGGACGTGGTTAAGAGGGGAGGAGTATATTTACAGCTAGAATTCACCAAGTCAAGTATTTCATTCATATATATATATATATATATATATATATATATATATATATATATATATATAAGAATTACTTGACTTTCAGTGAATTCTAGCTATATATATATATATATATATATATATATATATAAGAGAAATACTTGAATTTCAGTGTTCATTTATTTACACATATACACACACATAAGACTCATCTACTCATTGTTGAGTTAAGGGTTGAATTGTCCATCCTTGTTCTATTGTCTGTCACTATTTTTCTAACTATGCTGAACACCCTCTCTGATGATGCATTCTACTTCGTCTCCTTGTGTGCGCAGTTGTGCACTGCACTCTCTAAAAGCCCTAGATGTTATTGTCACATATGCATGTACAGTAGATGGCAGTATTGTTCTGTTTAAGAGTGTCACAACATTGCTGTTTACGGCAGACGAACTGCTTTACGGTAGACGAAAACGTGACTGCTGTTGTTGTGTGTTGTTGCCGCGCTGGGAGGACGTTAATGAAACTGCCTAACAATAAACCCACATAAGAAACCAACAACTCGCCCTCGATCATTCTACAGTTATAACGTGATTGGGCAGGCACGCTGTTTATATTGTGGAAAGCGGACGTGAAAACAGGCTGTCGACACGTCACTCAGGTCCGCATGGAGCTGGAGGGGGCGGGGCCTCCAGCTCCGCCTGAATTTCGGGAGATTTTCGGGAGAAAATTTGTCCCGGGAGGTTTTCGGGAGAGGCGCTGAATTTCGGGAGTCTCCCAGAAAATCCGGGAGGGTTGGCAAGTATGATGCTGTAAAAGGTGACATGACGTCAGACAAGACCGCACAACACCTTAGTGTTTACTTTACAACTACGAAAAATAACATTTATGGCATTTATTAGTGATGGGTCCGGCAACATTGATGCATCGGCGCATGCGTCGAGCTCATAGAGCGAAACCCTGTGTCGGTGCGCGTACCGCTTTTAGAAAGTCACGTGACCGATCATGAGCTGTTTTGGTCACGTGACCGATACGCGAACTGTGTCGCACTGACGCCTCCTCTGTGCCCTGTGAAAGGGTCTTTTCTACAGACGGAGAAATAATAACTAAGAAGAGAAAGCGTCTAAAATTGAATACGTTGGAAAAACTGTTTAAAAAAAAAAAAAAGTGTAAAAAAAAAAAAAAAAATTCCAGGTCCACAAGCATCCTCATTCACAACACGTTCTCTTAGATTTCCATGTTATGATACATGTTCACATTATTTATTGACTGTATCTAAAAAAGACAAAAAATATATTTTTATTTAAATGAAGTTATGAAATAATCCTAAATGAAATACAATGACTTGGTTTATATTATTGTATATACTAGGTCAGTGGTTCTCAACCTTTTTTCAGCAATGTACCCCCTGTGAATTTTTTTTTAATTCAAGTACCCCCTAATCAGAGCAAAGCATTTTTGGTTGAAAAAAAAAAAGATAAAGAAGTAAAATACAGCACTATGTCATCAGTTTCTGATTTATTAAATTGTATAACAGTGCAAAAATATTGCTCATTTGTAGTGGTCTTTCTTGAACTATTTGGAAATAAAGATATAAAAATAACTAAAAACTTGTTGAAAAATAAACAAGTGATTCAATTATAAATAAAGATTTCTACACATAGAAGTAATCATCAACTTAAAGTGCCCTCTTTGGGGATTGTATTAGAGCTCCATCTGGATTCATGAACTTAATTCTAAACATTTCTTCACAAAAAAAAAAATCTTTAACATCAATATTTATGGAACATGTCCACAAACAATCTAGCTGTCAACACTGAATATTGCATTGTTGCATTTCTTTTCACAGTTCTTTTTGACAGACATTTTAGTGACAAACCTGAGCTTGTGCTTCACTGAGTTTATGAACTTACATTCATATTTTGTTTAAGTATTATTCAATAAATATATTTATAAATGATTTTTGAATTGTTGCTATTTTTAAAATATTTAAAAAAAATCTCACGTACCCCTTGGCATACCTTCAAGTACCCCCAGGGGTACGCGTACCCCCATTTGAGAACCACTGTACTAGGTCATAAAATCAGTGTCAGTTGAGTCGGTCCATAGGTTGCCTGTAGGGATTTTTAATGTCCAGCAGATGTCAGTATTTAGTGACACAGTATCGACACAGTATCAATACAGTTTTGCAATGTGTTGAAACGCCTCATCAACCCATCACTAGCATTTATGTATGACTGGCTGAGTGCGGTCATGTGACTGTCAAGCTCTGTTTGATTGGTGAAATGCAGTCGAACGTCACTCGTGCTTACGTTGGATTGGTGGAACAGAGTCATGCGTCTTTACAAGCAGTGACCAATTGATCATAAATGAATACAATGATGATATAAATAAAGGCAGCCTTAATGTTGTCCGTATATAAAAGCCTTTTTTTTTTTTTTATTGAAATTTTGAAGAATAGCTACTATGATTGCAGTAGCTAATTTCTTTTTGTTTTACATAATTTTTTAGAGGGAACAAATGTACATAGACTTGATAAGAATATAAAGATATCTTAGTTAAAATAATACGAAACTTAAGAAAGATATAATGTTTGTTTTTTTTTTACAAAAAAGCTTGTGAGAACCTATACCTTTTTTTATGGAGTACCTAATTAACCAAATGAACAATCAATGTAATATAATTAGTCATTGTGAAAAATATAAACATTTTAAAAATGTGTATGTTCTGTTAAAGCCCCAATGGTTACATACGCTATATATTTATAGGTTTAAGAAATGTAATTGTGAGCAAGTTTTATCAGTTGGATTAACATGAATGCTTATGGGGAATATGGCTTCCGTTTCGTTTTTTTTTTGGTTGGACCTTTAGGAACACGTTGCCACCAAAAATCGAGGTAGCATTTTATTGTTGTATTTGCCGTGACACTTAGTGGAGATGGGTTATGTTTAGCTGCCATTAAAACTGTGCAACATGTAACACTTGCCAATGCAAATGTGCCGGGCAGGTGACAGGAGATGAGCAGCCCAAAGCCAGCACCCAAATCAGTGGCATCAGGTTTCACCTCCATTGTGTTCCTGACCCACCCGCACAGCTGCACCGATCGCTCACTGTCAATCATTTCCTCAAAAGCCAGCATTTCCAGAAAATCACTGGTTGGTTTGGCGAGAGAGCGGCAATCGCTTGCTGTTATCTGCCAGATATGTAAAAAGAGTGCAGCCCGGCACACTTTCATTGTGTGTTACTGTCAGGGTGTGTTTGCTCTCTGCTGCAAACACCTCGGCAATAAAAACATTCAAAAGGAGAACTCACCGCTGCCAGCCTCTGCTGCCTGATGTTTGGCTAGTTGTCTCGTTGACACAAAGTCTGGCTGCGGGCCGTGCGTTGGTCCTGAGGCCGTTATTTGGCTGAAGGGTGCTGCTGAGGGGTCGCAGGTCGGCGGCTGAGCGGAAGCTTGGATGCTCTTGCAAAAACAGAACTAGCAAAATGTTAAAAAGTATTTATTATGATTTTTTTATTTGCTCACCTGAACAAAAATTAATAGAATGAGAAATGCTTTGGCAAAGACGATAAGGCTGGGGTCTCAAACTTGCGGTCCGAAAGCCATTTGCGGCCCAAAGGCCCATATTTTGTGGCCTTCTACTTAACTCAAGAGTTGAGTGCAATTAAACCCGCACACTCTAGGCAGCTAATAGTCCAATATTTTATGGCAATTTTTAATCCCAATGGACCGCAGGTGTCAAACTCAAAGCCCAGGGGCCTGCCACATTTCTTTTTGTGGTCCACCACATTATTCTATGTGGTTCGCCACATCATTTTGTGTTGTCTGCCACGTCATTTTATGTGGCCTGTCACTTCATTTTATGTGGTCTGCCACGTCATTTTATGTGGTCTGCCACTTCATTTTATGTCGCCCGCCACATCTTTTAGTGTGGTCTGCCACTTCATTTTATGTTGTCTGCTACTTTATTTTATGTGTTCCGCCACTTCATTTTATGTCGCCCGCCACATCTTTTAGTGTGGTCTGCCACTTCATTTTATGTTGTCTGCTACTTTATTTTATGTGGTCCGCCACTTCATTTTATGTCGCCCGCCACATCTTTTAGTGTGGTCTGCCACTTCATTTTATGTTGTCTGCTACTTTATTTTATGTGGTCCGCCACTTCATTTTATGTGGTCCGCAACTTCATTTTATGTCGCCCGCCACATCATTTTGTGTTGTCTGCCACTTCATTTTGTGTTGTCTGCTACTTTATTTTATGTGGTCCGCCACTTCATTTTATGTAGTCCACCGCATCTTTTTATGGGGTCTGCCACTTCATTTTATGTAGTCCACCACTTCTTTTTATGTGGTCTACCACTTCTTTTTATGTGGTCTACCACTTCATTTTATGGGGTCTGACACTTCATTTTATGTAGTCCGCCGTATTCTTTTATGTGGCCCGCCACGATATTTATGTGGCAGACCACGTTATTTTATGTGGCCCGCCACATTATTTTATGTCACACACCACGTCGTTTTATGTGGTCTGCCATGTAATTTTTTATGGTGCCCCACATTATTTTCGTGGCCCACCGCATCATTTTATGAGGTCCACCACATGATTTTATGTCGCCCGCCATGTGTTATGTGATCTGCCACATAATTTTTTATTGACCACCAAATTATTTAATTGTGGCCCACCACATTGTTTTATGAGGTCTGCCGTATTTTTTTATGGTTCACCACATTATTTATTGTGGTCCGACACATCAATTTATGTGGCCTGCCACATTGTTTTATGAGGTCTGCCACATTTTTCATGGTACGCCACATTATTTTTTGTAGTGCAACTCATCGTTTTATGTGGCCTGTCACATTTTTTTTACTTGGTCCGCCACATTATTTTTTATGGTTCACCACATTTTTTTTGTGGGCCACCTCTTCATTTTGTGTGGCCTGCGAAAAGCTGGAAATAATAAAACATTTCTGGCTAAATTACTTTGTTCTTTCATTTTGAAAGAAAAAAAAGTTATCCATCAACCTGTCAGTAAAAAAATTAAATAGTGGAAAACAAATGCAAATTGTGGAGCACGGCTATTAAATGTTGATATCCACACAGTATATATTTACACACGACCATATTTGTAATGTGGCCCTCAATAAAGACGAGTTTGACATCCTTGCACGAGACAATGAATACAATAACGGTTCAAACAAAAAAATTATAGCACAACAAACACACAATGGGCAACACAAAGAGATGTACAAGTCGATGAAAATGCATACTTTCCGTTCCACTATCAGAAATGTAGGCAATATTACATACAAATAATGTGTCATGAGACATGCAAATATACATTAAATACACAGAGGAAATAAGTAAAGGAAATTAAATTAGCTTAAATATACCTACAAGTGGAGATTAAATAATGTACCAACCTGGGGATAGGTTGATTGGCAACACTAAATTGATTGGCAACACTAAATTGGCCCTAGTGTGTGAATGTGAGTGTGAACGTTGTCTGTCTTTCTGTGTTGGTCCTGCGATGAGGTGGCGACTTGTCCGGGGTGTGCCCCGCCTTCCGCCCGATTGTAGCTGGGATAGGCTCCAGCGCCCCCGCGACCCCGAAGGGAGTAAGCGGTAGAAAATGGATGGATGGATACCTACAAGTGACGTGAGGCATAATGATGCAATATGTACACACAGCTAAATAGCATGTTAGCATCGATTAGCTTGCAGTCATGCACTGACCAGACATGCTTGATAAGCACTCCACACAAGTGAATAACATCAACAAAGCTCACCTTGTGTGCATTCACACACAGCATAAAACGTTTGGTGGGCAAAATGAGACAAAGAAGGAGTGGCATAAAATATGTCTTTCTCTGGCATCCTTGAAGAAAGTTGTACATGTAAACAAACTACGGTGAGTTCAAGGACCACAAAAATTAGTAGGACAAACTGGCGCTCGCCAAATACTCTCACCAGAGAATCATGTATAATATAAACAGTGGGATTTCTAACAATTAGGAAGGTTTGTGTCATGTTGTCCTCCTACAGAGACCATGTTATAACAAAAATATATTTGTGCCCCCATTTTTTTCTATTTTCATACATTTTTGAAAAAGCTCCAGGGAGCCACTAGGGCAGCGCTAAAGAGCCGCAGGTTGCAGACCAATGGTGCACAGCTTTAATGCTGATCATTGGAGTTGTTTCAGGAAAATTTGCAAATGTACATTTTGATTCTTATTTTGCACTGAAACATTATTCATGTCCCGTAATGTTGTTTTAGTACAAAGCATGCATCGTAATACATTTTAACTTTGAGTCTAAAAGTATAAGAAGTCATTTCACGTAAATAAGAGATTGTGAGAATGTTTGTAACGTGTTGGCTCCAAATAAAGCTACGCTTAGAGCCCAGACTTTAGACGGAATATGGATATTAGGGTAAAATGTTGGGGAAAACTTTTTTTTTTGCCAAAACCGAATCTTCCCAAAAGTGGAGCATCGGGAAAAATCCGAGGTGCAACTGTTCTGTCCAAAATCTGTTTCCTATAGAGCAATGTTGATAATGGAGATGCTCACATGAGGTTGACAAGGCCAACAGAATTGTGTCCAAGTGGTGTCATCAGCACTCTTTGCATCCTCCTGCACACCTGCACCCCAGTGCGACGCCTCCTCTGCAGAAAAACCAAACATTTCCCAAGATCCTGCGCGTAACTCGAGTCTCGTATGGATTGACATGAACGCTTCCTCTTACCGCCGCTTACGGTGTTGTGCCTATGGTACTCCTCCAGGAACTCTAAGATCACGTCCAAATCAGACTGCGCGTCCTGGAAAGAAGATTTCAAAATGTGGTCCGTTTTGAGGCGTCATTGTGAGATATTGTCAGCGAGCTTGTTCATTACCATGGCTGGGTCTGAATGGGCCGACAAATATGCCAAGCAGACGTTGAGGGGCTGTTATTATACCTCCCCCGGAGAGTGAGGTTTCGCAGACAGTTTCTGAGCCTGGTGGTAACAATGGGCTCCATGCCGCAACAGCAGCACCAGTGCAGCGCAACCATTGACAAAGCCCCCCGGGCGCTGACCACATCCTCCCCTCTGGGTGAGATAAGGCCGGGCCTGCAGGCCGCCGCCTCTCTCGCAGGAAAAACACACTTGCTGCCATATTTTTCCTCACAGGAAGTGGCGTCATTCGAAGTTCTGTAGCAACTGTTTCATAACCGTTGGTGGTGTTGCTAGCAAGGTCGAATTTGATGATACGAGACACGGCAGAGTGTTGTGCTTTTAGCAAACTGGTTTTCATGAAGTCGGTAAAGACGACAGTGGGAAGTGCATGATTGACAGCAGGGCCGCAGTTCACACCTAGCTGGCTCAAGACATGGAAACAGCGTTGAATTAGGTTCTGACGTGGAGCAACTCAAACATAACGTCGAAACAACAAGCTCGTTGACAACGTTTAATCAATGTTGGGTTCTGACGTTGCTTATCCGTTGAAGTTTAGTCATTTCTCAACAGATATTCTACAACACAAATAAAGTTCAAGTTAAAGTGCCAATAGTTGTCACACACACACTAGGTGCGGTGAAATTATCCTCTGCATTTGACCCATCCCCAAAGGGGAGCAGTGAGCAGCAGCGGTGGCCGCGCCCGGTAATCATTTGGCGATTCAACCACCAATTCCAACCCTTGATGCTGAGTGTCAAGCAGGGAGGTAATGGGTCCCATTTTTATAGTCTTTGGTATGACTCGGCCGGGGTTTGAACTCACGGCCTACCGATCTCAGGGCGGACACTCTAATACAGGGATCACCAACCTTTTTGAAACCAAGAGCTACATCTTGGGTACTGATTAATGCGAAGCGCTACCAGTTTGACGCACACTTAAATAAATTGCCAGAAATAGCCAATTTGCTCAATTTACCTTTAACTCTATGTTATTATTAATAATTAATGATATTTATCTTTGTGGAAACACTGATCATCTTAATGATTTCTCACAATAAATATATATAGAAACAGATAAATATCAATATGCAACACTTTATTTTTATATTTTCCTCTAAGTGCACATTTTTTAAATTGAATATTTTCAAATGATCACTTCTAAGACAGTCTTGTGAAATCACAATATCCCATTTTAACTAGCTAGCCACTAACATTTTTTAACAAATCACGAATTACTTTGCACCATGTTTGTACAAATAATAACTCATGTAAAATACAAAAGTCAACTCTCAAATTTTTAAATAAATCATGTCACACTTTGAACTGGACACCAAATCTGTTATCTGTTTCTTTGTCAGTTAGTGAAGACCCAGTCTTTAAAATATTTTCTTGGATTTTCAAATTCTATTTGAGTTTTGTCTCTCTTAGAATTAAAAATGTCGAGCAAAGCGAGACCAGCTGGCTAGTAATTAAATACAATTTAAAAAATAGAGGCAGCTCACTGGTAAGTGCTGCTATTTGAGCTATTTTTAGAACAGGCCAGCGGGCTACTCATCTGGTCCTTATGGGATACCTGGTGCCCGCGGGCACCGCGTTGGTGACCCCTGCTCTAATACAACGTTGAAACAACATGCTTTTTGACAACGTTTATTCAATGTCAGGTTGTGACGTTTATTCGACCATTGAATTTGAGTCTTTTTTCAACCAATATTCTCCAACACAAATACAACGTTGAAACAACATGCTATTTGACAATGTTTATTCAATGTCAGGTTGTGATGTTGATTTGACCTTTAAAATTCGGTTATTTCCCAAACCAACAACATGGATCCATTATTGGGACATCAATGTTGTCTCCATCTACAAAGACAACTAATTTGCAACCTTGTTTCAAAGTCCGTTTTAAAGGACATGTATGTGTGCGTCGGACTCCACGATCCGCATGTAGAAGCGTACGCAAAATGTCAATTAATGAATGACAGCGAGCTTTATATGAAATCTCATCACAAACGTATTCCTAGCCCCTTCCTACTCCGTCACTGATAAGAATATACTGTAATGGCACATTTCTCTCCATTTGTTTTCACTTCCCCCATGGCACGCTGCGTCAGTGCTGGTCTCGTAAGACAGTCAAAGTTCAAAGTTGTCTCTGCTCTGTATTGAATGTATACATTTTCATTTTAAATTAATTTTTCTAAATGTCTTATTTTGCAATGAAAACATAAATTATTGAAAAGTTTATTTGCCATGAATTTGTTTTAGTACAAAACATTCCTTAAATTACTTACGTTTGATTAAAAAAGTATAACAATCATTTCACTTACATGAAAAAAAAGTGTTACATGACCCTCAATATAAATAATTGATGAAACAATTAAGTAATTATTTAACGATTTATTTATTTAATTACTTGGTTCCATTTGACTCTCAATATGATTAGTTAACAACACATTTAAGAAATTATTTCAAGATATATCTATTTATTTAATGTTGTCCTATATAATTCATTAATGAGACATTTAAATAATTAGTTAAAAATATATTTATTTAGTCTTATTCAACCCTCCATACATTTTCTTGTCATCAATCTCTCAAAATAAACTTGTATTTCTGTCTTTTCTCAACTCTAAAATCTGATAAAACACATATTGAACTACTCAAAATGCGTATTAGCCCATCTCAGGCATTTTTATTTCATTTTTGTACAAGATCCTTATGACGAAAATGATTCGTTTGAGTAACAGATCTGAAAGTGACAGGAATGAGTTATTAGACGATCCATGAAATATACTCATTATGCTAAAAGCATGTTGTCACTATACATACACAGATAACATGAGAAAAACATATATACAGGTAACAACACTGTGTTGAGATGTTAACCCACAGTCATTGAAATATACAAAAAATAAAGAAGTAAACTTACTTTCGGTCTGCACAGGATGTGAATGATGCAACTTCCTGTGGACCATGTGACGTGCTGATTAAATGTGTTATGGTAACAGGGCTGAGTTAAAACCCAGGGACATGACTAAAGTGTGAATTTTAGCTGCTTCTTTTTTTCTTTTTTTTTAGAAAATAAACTTCAAGTACAGTTGTGAAAAAAGTAACATAAATTTGTAGGGGTGTTCAGATCCGATATTGATATTGTTCATAAAAAATAGAAATAAATTATCGGGTGATATCAGCTTTTATGTAAGATGACTAATATCAGTTCTGATACAAGCAGTCCTGCAGAATGTTTACTTGTGTAAAGCTGGACAGCCAGTTAACATCTAAATATCTTCCAATAAGCACACAAGGTTGTTGTTTTTTTCTTCTATTTTAGTCAAGTCATTTACAAAAGGTAAATATGGTAGGCTATAATTTACTAGAAGCCAGCAGCTACACAAGAGCTGAGCACATAATAGCACACAAGCTAGACATATGTAATAAGTGTCCTTCATTGATCAATATTGCGGTCTAAAACAGCACATTTGTCAATATAAACAAGTATCAAATTATTATAGTTGCAAATTACTTACACATACAAAGTCTCCAAGGCTGTATATCAGAAAGTATTCAGTAACAAACGTGTCTGCATCATTCAACTTACTGCGTCATGAGCTTAACTTAACGAACTTTACTAGATGTCGCCAAAAAACAGAAAAACGCTCCATTTCCAAAGCATAAATCTGTCATAAGGTTAGTGTTTTTCATAACTACAATTGTTTTGCATGTTCCGTTCAATTATTTGTGTTGATATCATATTGGATTAATATACAATACTCAAGTTAATATCGGTATTGTATCGGAAGTGAAAATGTTGTATCAGGACTCCCCTAATTATTGACATACTAAATAACATATTGAGAAAATAGATTCTGACTCAAGTCATGTGTAAGATACTCATTCTTAATAGACATTAGGAAGTATTCAGTAACAATTGTGTTTGCATCATTCAATTTAGTGAGTCATCATGAATTATTGTGGCCACTAGGTGTTGCCAAAACAAATTACGACTCCACTTTAACTTAAAGACAACATACGTCAATTTCAGACGGTTAATGATAAATACTGTATTTTCCGGACTATAGGGCGCACTTAAAATCCTAATACCTAATGTATGGAATAATTCTGGTTTTGCTTACCGACCTTGAAGCAATTTTATGTGGTACATAGTGTAATAATAAGTATGACCAGTCAAACATAAGAGATACATGTAGACTACACTATGATGGCAGTACGACTCACGTAAACAACACCAACATTTTATATGTTCCATTGAAAATACAGAACATTACAAACGGGGCTCAAAAATCTATCAAAATATTTTAGTACGACTTCGGTAAGCTATGAAGCCGCACCGCTTGATGGATTAAACATACGAGTATTATTATGGTGTGTATAACGTAAGACATACTATCTGGTGTTTTGTTTCGCAATATTATGCAAAAGAAACTTTTCTTGCCTTCTGGTAAATGCTGATCTGCATTTGGGATCTGCATAAATCCTGAAAAATTGCGCGCGTCCGCCTTTGTCGTCCCTGTGCCGACACACGAACTACAAAGGCCTATAATCCGGTGCGCCTTATATTTGAAAAAAGAACGAAAATAGACCATTCATCGGCAGTGCGCCCTATGGTCCGGAAAATACGGTAGATTAGCGTTTTTCCTACCTACTGTTGTTCTCTAAATTACTAATTTCACTTGATCAAACCTTTTGTAACATTTAACACTGCAAAATAACAGGGTATTTTGTTTGGTTCAATATTGGAATCTGCCAATTCTCAAGGCTCCAATATCATTGCCATATTAGGAGTGCAAAAGTTGGATTAATACGTCCACAAAATTTTACAGTTTTTGAAGGATTTAAATGATTTCAAGGTCAAATCCAATTTGAGGTGTTTAATGTCACTTTGGTTGTTATTTGCAGTTATTTCTACTAAAAATGCAGTCTGATCCATTTGCATGACACTTTGCTTCAATAAAAAAAATATTTTACATTTATTTTTCACTAATCTTTTTGGTGAAATGTATCGACTGAAAAGTCTTTCAGCAATGCGAGTTGAAGCTTGCGGCCTGCTCGTAGTCCTGCACCTGGTATGGCGCATACCAGTTCTGCCAGTCCGGCGCCGCAGAGCCGCAGTAGCTTCGTCTGGCCGGGCTCGGCTGCCGGTTCCTGTGCGCCTGTCCCGAGCCCAGCCGGTGCAGGATGTCCGGGTTGAACTGGTAGGTGAGCTTGCGGCGGACCTTGATGATCTCGCCCGTGTGCCTGTAATTGCGCAGGGCCCGCGCCATCTTCTGATAGGTCATGGCCTTGCGGTTGCCCTTACGTTGGCCCCAGGACTCGGCCAGCCTTTCTTTGTTCTTGGAGATGAAGTGGAAGATTCCGCTGGCGCTGTCGCTCCACTGGATGGAGTCGCCCATGTCGGGATCGTTGAGGGCCTCGTGGAGGTACTCGTAAAGTCGGAGCTTCTTGCGACCTGAGCATAATCCTGCGTTAGAGGCGGAACAGTCACATAGACTAAAGACATGGGGGGTATTCCAGGTAGGAGCTTCCACAAACTCTGAGTCTAAACCTGAAGTTTGGGCTGCTTTACTCGAAGATGGGAAACTTTGAATGTTGGGTTGCAGAACAGCTAATCTGACTTAGTTCAATCAATCCCGAGTATGTCGACTCTGAGTTAACTGGGGGCAGTTGGAACTAAAGGTCTTGCTGCGTGTTTATGAACACGTCTTTATGAAGTATGAAAACTTTTTTAGAAAGCAATAAAATCAACTAATATTGGACTGAAGTGACAGAAAATTATTGGTTACGTTTCGTGTCAAAGTGATTCAATGTAATACTTTGATATTGACATCCGTGCATTATATTTATATAGCGCTTTTTCTCTAGTGACTCAAAGCGCTCTACATAGTGAAACCCAATATCTAAGTTACATTTAAACCAGTGTGGGTGGCACTGGGAGCAGGTAGGTAAAGTGTCTTGCCCAAGGTCACGACGGCAGTGACTAGGATGGCGGAAGCGGGGATCGAACCTGGAACCCTCAAGTTGCTGGCACGGCCACTCTACCAACCAAGCTATACCGCCAAGATTACCCCAAGATAGTTACAGCACGGTGAACGAGGGGTTAGTACATGTGCCTCACAATATGAAGGTCCTGAGTTCAATCCCGGGCTCGGGATCTTTCTGTGTGGAGTTTGCATGTTCTCCCCGTAACTGCGTGGGTTCCCTCCGGGTTCTCCGGCTTCCTCCCACCTACAAAGACATTCACCTGGGGATAGGTTGATTGGCAACACTAAATTGGCCCTAGTTTGTGAATGTTGTCTTGTCTATGTGTTGGCTCTGTGATGAGGTAGCGACTTGTCCAGGGTGTACACCACCTTCCGCCCGAATGCAGCTGAGATAGACTCCAGCACCCCCCGCGACCCCGAAAGGAACAAGCGGTATAAAATGGATGGATGGATGGAGTTACACATATGATAATAAAGTACATGCTGTACTGTTTACATGTTAAAGTACCCTTTATTAAGCTGAAATCGACCCCAAACGACATCTTAGTGATTCAAAATATTTTTTTGACATTGACACATCTCATCTGTACATCTCCTAAGGTTATTCTAGTAATTTATTTACAGATAAGATGTGTCAATATCAAAATATTACTTGGAATCCCTTTTTGGCAACCAATAGTATCAACAGGGCAGCTTCAATACGAGGCGGTAATCAATTATTGGCAGGTGCCCCCCTGAACATTTTTTATGTTTTTCTGCAGCCGGGTCTGCAAATGAGCACACATGTCATGGAAAAAAAACATTTTGTTCAAGAAAACGTGCCAGCAAGCAGGTTAGATTCACAGATTAAGTTACCATGGTAACTGACTCTGAATTTGACTTACAATGTATCCGGAAAGTATTCACAGTGCTTCACTTTTTCCACATTTTGTTATGTTACAGCCTTATTCTAAAATGGAATACATTTATTTTTGTCCTCAAAATTCTACACATTTTACAATCTCTAAATGTGCAAAAAGCTCCCAAAATATATTTTCACATTGTAATTATGGGGTATTATGTGTGAAATTTTGAGGAACATAACAAAATGTATAAAAAGCGCAACGCTGTGAATACTTTCCAGCGTACTGTAACTGTCTTTTGTGGAACGGAAACCCTGAATTACTCCCATCTCAGAGTTTACATACTCAGACTTTTCCCCTAACTTGTTTCTGGAATACCCCCGATCTTGATTCAGAAGCATAGCCCCCAAAATAACTACAGCTTAGCTAGAGTAGGTTTCCTAGAAGCTTCCAGTACCTTTGTTATTCCTTTGCGACGGAAGTTGGGAGTAGACGTGAGCAGGTTCAGTTTCCACCGAGTCCCCTAAGGAGGCTTCAGGGATCATCTGAGACCACGTCTGCTGCTGCTGCTGCTGCAAAAGAAATAATTCTAGTCAGCACCATAATTCATCATATTGACATCACATGGACAAAGATAAGACCTACTGGAGGAAAGTTCTGTGGTCAGATAAAACAAAAATTGAGCTGCTTGGCCACAATACCGAGCAATATGTTTGTAGGAGAAAAGGTGAGGCCTTCAATCCCAGGAACACTATTCCTACCGTCAAGCATGGTGGTGGTAGTAATATGCTTTGGGCCTGTTTTGCTGCCAATGGAACTGGTGCATTAAATGGGACAATGAAAAAGTAGGTTTACCTCCAAACTCATCAGTCCGGAGGTTTGGTCTTGGGCGCAGTTGGGTGTTCCAACTGGACAATGACCCCAAACACACGTCAAAAGTGGTAAAGGAATGGCTAAATCAGGCTAGAATTAAAATTTTAGAATGGCCTTCCCAAAGTCCTGACTTAAACATGTAGACAATACTGAAGAAACAAGTCCATGTCAGAAAACCAACAAATTGAGCTTAACTGCACCAATTTTGTCAAGAGGAGTGGTCAAAAATTCAACCAGAAGCTTGCCAGAAGCTTGTGGATGACTACCAAAAGCGCCTTATTGCAGTGAAACTTACCAAGGGACATGTAACCAAATATAAACATTGCTGTATGGATACTTTTGACCCAGCAGATTTGGTCACATTTTCAGTAGACCCATAATAAATTCATAAAAGAACCAAACTTCATGAATGTTTTTTGTGACCAACAAGTATGTGCTCCAATCACTCTATCACAAAAAAATAAGAGTTGTAGAAATAATTGGAAACTCAAGACAGCCATGACATTATGTTCTTTACAAATGTATGTAAACTTTTGACCACGACTGTATATATTTATTTTCATTGGCCGGTCCGACTCACCCCTTGTAGGCTGGTGTCACTCCAGTCATACATGGGTGCTGGGACGTCAGAGTGGGGGGTGACCAGGCAGTAGGAGATCTGGCACTGCAGAGACGGCTGCTGGGGAACCACAGTCTCGTAGTATGCGTACTCTGAGAAGACACCATACTCACGTACTCATTCACACAAGTGTTTCACTTAAATGTTTCCCCAGTCGCCAGAATTTTAACATGAAAATAACAGTGGTACTTTTTTTTCCATTTACAGTAACGCTCTGTAAAATCAACGATCGTAGATTTTACATTAAAAATAAAAAGCGGCATCCCTGTCACCAACATACTCCCGTAAGATTTATTGTGTTTGGTACTTTTATGGTAAATATCTGGCAAATTAGCTCCATATATATATATATATATATATATATATATATATATGTATGTGTGGGAAAAAAATCACAAGACTATTTCATCTCTACAGGCCTGTTTCATGAGGGGGGGTACCCTCAATCATCAGGAGATATATATATATATATATATATATATATATATATATATATATATATATATATATATATATATATATATATATATATATATATATATATATATATATATATATATATATATATATACATACATCATGTATACATGCATGCTTTGGAGCCCCTGCCTCGAAAGAAAATAATGTTTGCCTTGGTGCCCTTCTAACTTGCCTTGGTGTCCTAAAATATGAGCCCTCCTTTAAAGCAACACTTGCCTTGACCTTAAAAAGTTAAAATTCAAGGCCTGTGCCTGTATTTTACTGTAAAACTAGATCTTTTTTTTACAGTGTACCTGAGTCATAGTAGGACATATTGGAATGCTGCTGAAGGACGTCGATGGCGTCCTGGAAGTGTTGATTGATGTCGTTTTCCAAGCAGTTCTGCAATTGAAACAATCGGTGTCCTGATTCATAAACTGGATAATTTCATCTCTCATGAAGTTACTAATGGCAACAACTCACCATCTTGTAGGACAGAGCGTGGCCCTCAAGTGAGGATGTTTCTGCCCTCATCGGTGGACGTTACCGCAGCTCGTGTGCGATCGATCTTTCTACAGGTATGTACCGCACAAAATATTCCACTACCTGTCCACTCTTCCGCAAATAAATAGGCAGAGGCCGGTCAATTTAAATGTGTTAACGTCATAATGTAATTCGGCCGTACACTTCTCTTTTTTTATGGTAAATCATTGCTTGCATGGTGTAGATCTACCAACTAGAATAGAACAACACGCGCACACACACACACACACACACACACACACACACACACACACACACACACACACACACACACACACACACACACATGGAAAAGCTGTACTGTATGTTGAATTTGAGCCTGCAGATTTATTGGAAGTCTTTGGCTGCAGTTTTCTGGTGGCAAAGTAAACTGGTGGAAATTTGCATGATAAAAACCACAACAGAACAGGTGGAGAACAATGGTATTATTCATTCAAATACATTTCAAAAGGAAAAAATACAGACATACTGTAACTAAAATAAATACGTATTATTTAAAAAATAGCACAACAAACTGCATGAACAATAATTATTCATAAATTAAAACTACATTTAAAAAGGAAAAATACTAACATACCGTATCCAAAATGAATATATACTATTAAAAATAAACCAAAAAAATGGTATAAGCAAGAATGATTGTTCAATAAACTGCATTTAGGAAGGAAAATACATCTACATATTTTTAATACGTATATATGAATTTAAAAAAGCACAATACAATTCAAGCAAGAATTATTATTTACTATATATAAAAAGGAAAAAATACAGACATAGATAAAAAAATATATACATTTAAAATAGCACAACAATACAGTACAAGCAATAACTATTATTAGTATAATACTATATTTAAAAATTTAAAAATCTAAAATAAATACATATTATTTTAAACTACTTCAAAATTAGCATAAGCAAGTACGATTATATGCAAATTACAATAGAGAATAAGAAATACAGACACATCTAAAATAAATATATGCTATTTTAAAATAGCACAAAGATACAGCTTAAGCAAGAATGGTTATTAATAAACTACATTCAAAAAGGAAAAAATACAAATAGATTTAAATGAAAGATATATTATTTAAAAATAGCATTAAATCTGTATAAGCAATAATGATTTATGAATGAAATGACATTTAAAAAGAAAAAATATGTAAATTTTTAGAATGAATATATATTGTTTAAAAATAGCACAACAAATATTGTAAGCAACAAATGATGATTATTAAACTATGTACAATATTTTTTTAAATGCAGATAGATTCAAAATAAATATATATTATTTAAAAATAGCCAAACAATACAGTATAAGCAAACTGATGATTAATGCATTTTAAAAAATACATACATATATAAAATACATATATACTATTTAAAAATAGCACAACAATGCAGTGAAAGCAAGAATCATTATCAATAAAACATTTAAAAAGGCTATAATATAATATAATATATTTTTTAGATCTAAAATAAAAATATATTATTTACAAATAGCCCAACAATCCAGTACACACAAGAATGATAAATAATTCAACTACATTTTAAAAGGAGAAAATACATATCTAGATTAAATATATGTTATTTAAAAATAGCACAACAATATAGTAAAAGCAAGAAGGATTATCAATTAAATATTTACATAGGAAAAAAAGACAGCCATATCTAAAATTAATATAATATTCTAAAATCTGAAAAAAATACAATATAAGCAAGAATAATTATTATTATTAAACTGGGTTAAAAAAGAAAACTACAGACATATCTCAAATAAAAATATCTAATTTAAAACTAGCACAGAAATACAATATAAGCAAGAAAGAAAATTACTTAAACTACATAAAATAAATATATATGATCTACAAATACCACAAAAATGAAAAAACATTCAACATCTACCATGTTGAAAATGACCTATGTTGTATTTTGATGTATTATGTCAACTACTTAATGTCCAATTGAGCGACAGGCAAGATAAAGCGTGCTTATAAAAGGTTAATGGTTAATAATCCGTGTCAAGCACAGCGAGTAAACACCCCGCAAAAATAAACACACTTTTTTTTTTGGTCCTTTTACGAGAAGTTCATTCATCTCAGGCCCGTCGTTTTAAATATCAACCGACTTGGTGCTGAAGTTCCCCTTTCAGCCGTGTTAAGCGTGCTGGCGGCCAAGCCTGTCCACAAAAAAAAAACAAAAAAAAAAGTGTGGCATTGATGGAAGGAGGGAAGACAAGTAGAGATCCATAGGGTGACATCTGATATGATGTTTTTTCGATTTCCTTGCTCCGTTAAGAAAAACACCTTGTCACACTAAATTACCAGCTTTTGTTTTGTGGAACTGTGGTTGTGTTTGCAGGCCAGTGTGTGTTGTTGCGTGTGTGTTTCCTGCTGCTGCTGCGCACTCTGATAACACGCTGAGCCACAAAACCTTTCTCTCCCACTTGGTCTGTCCTGCTTTCCATGAGGTGTTTGCCACTCCATAAATAAAAAACCGCAGGGTGTCAGGCCGCCAGTGAAGCGTGACAGTTTTGTGCAGGTGCTGCCGTTGTTATCTTTTCTGTTAAAGCCCAGGGGTCGGTCACCAACCACCGGAGGCCTCGAAAAACTTTCAAACTTCATAGAAAAACAAATACACTGTTTTGTGTATACAAGACAGCACGGTGACACAGGGGTTAGTGCATGTGCCTCACAATACGAAGGTCCTGAGTTCAATTCCGGACTCGGGATTTTTCTGTGTGGAATTTGCATGTTCTCCCCGTGACTGCGTGGGTTCCCACCGTGTACTTCGGCTTCTTCCCACCTCCAAAGACATGCACCTGGGGATAGGTTGATTGGCAACACTAAATGGTCCCTAGTGTGTGAATGTGAGTGTGAATGCTGTCTGTCTATCTGTGTTGGCCCTGCGATGAGGTGGCGACTTGTCCAGGTGTACGCCGCCTTCCGCCCGAATGCAGCTGAGATAGGCTCCAGCACCCCCCGCGAGCCCAAAAGGGACAAGCGGTAGAAAATGGATGGATGGATGGTTTTGTGTATATAGTAATCCCACGTTTATCGCTGTTAATTGTTTCTAGCCATGACTGCGATAGATGAATTCCCGCAAAGTGGGAATTATTCATTATAAATCCACAAATTTCATAACTAGAGCATGAGAAAACATGTTTACTACCTTCTAAATAAAATGTTCAACATCATGAGAGCCCTTTAACACTCTTTTAATCCAATATACTAATGCTTCCTGAGTCTTAGCCAATCAGTGGCCACGATACTGAAAAGTGCACTCTGATTCAATCAATCAATCAACCAATGTTTATTTATACAGCCCTAAATCACAAGTGTCTCAAAGGGCTGCACAAGCCACCCCAACATCCTCGGTTCAGAGCCCACATAAGGGCAAGGAACAACTCACAACCCAGTGGGATGTCAATGTGAATGACTATGAGAAACCTTGGAGAGGACTGCCCCCTTCCTCTAAGGGAGACTGGATGCAATGGACGGCGAGTGGGTCTAGCATAATATTGTGAAAGTCCAGTGCATAGTGGATCTAACATAATAGTGAGAGTCCAGTCCATAGTGGGGCCAGCAGGAGACCATCCCGAGCGGAGACGGGTCAGCAGCGCAGAGATGTCCCCAACCTTATGCACAGGCGAGCGGTCCACCCCGGGTCTCGACTTGGGATTGATTGGTTTAGTGTTCTCTAGTGCCCAAGACTCATGTAGTATTTGATATTTTAAATTTATTTAGCCATTTTATGCTTGACAATGCTTAATTTAGGGAAACATTTTTATAGAAGATGATTTTTAAAAATAATGACAAATCTGCAATGTGGTGAAGATGCAATGTTTGAAGCGCGATGTAGCGCATGTTGGATGCAAATAAGTAAAAAATTAATGTAAAGATAAACAGTGATGGGCAGTAGCAAGCTACATGTAGCTAAGCTACGTAGCTTAACTACTTTTTCCAGTAGCCTGGCGATAGCCTAGCTAATTTTTTAACTAGTAGCTTTTCCTGTAGCTTAGTTACTTTTAAACCCATGTAGCTAGGTAGCTTACATCAATGCTACAAGCTACAAAAAAAGGAAATGGACTGTGAATCCCAGCAAAAAAAGAAAATGGAGAAAATACAATGACCTGGATAAATACATACGGAAAAGAATTCATGATGATTGGTTGGTGTTCGTATGAAGTCACATGACAACGAGGGAGTCGGCGACAGAGGGACGATTCAAGCTGACGATTCAAAAAAAGAACATACTTTAAAGTGGCAGAAGGATTCTCTACCGCAGATTAGATTTTTCCTTTAGTGATGAAGATGACATGCAGGAAACCCACAACAATGCGTGTCCTTGGACATATTTAGACAAATGTTTGCATTAAGAGAAAACAATGCCCAAAACCTTAGTTTTTAGTTTTACTCTATAACCAAAATCATAACTGCTCCCCTTCATCTAATCAAATTTAGGAACACACATTAAGGTGAGATGAGTTCATGAAAAGTTTTACTGCACATAACATTACCAACAGTTCCCAAACAACACACAACACACAAGGCTGGAGCCTATCTCAGGTGCATTCGGGCGGTAGGCGGGGTACACCCTGGACAAGTCGCCACCTCATCGCAGGGCCAACACAGATAGACAGACAACATTCACTCTCACATTCACACACTAGGGACCATTTAGTGTTGCCAATCAACCTATCCCCAGGTGCATGTCTTTGGAGGTGGGAGGAAGCCGGAGTACCTGAGGGGAACCTACGCAGTCACAGGGAGAACATGCAAACTCCACACAGAAAGATCCCGAACCCGGGATTGAACTCAGGACCTTTGTAATTATGAGGCACATGCACCAACCCCTGTGCCACCGTGCTGCCCATGAGTTCCCCAGCTAAATGACAGTCAATAGTAATGGACCCTTATTGGTCATTTGTACACTCTCTGGGACAGTATAGCTCGGTTGGTAGAGCGGCCGTGCCAGCAACTTGAGGGTTGCAGGTTCAATCCCCGCTTCCGCCATCCTAGTCCCTGCTGTTGTGTCCTTGGGCAAGACACTTTACCCACCTGCTCCCAGTGCCACCCACACTGTTTTATTAGTAACTTAGATATTGGGTGTCACTATGTAAAGCGCTTTGAGTCATTAGAG
The DNA here is from genome assembly GCF_033978685.3 of Nerophis lumbriciformis. Classification (NCBI taxonomy): domain Eukaryota; kingdom Metazoa; phylum Chordata; class Actinopteri; order Syngnathiformes; family Syngnathidae; genus Nerophis; species Nerophis lumbriciformis. The sequence continues at coordinate 51,446,522 of NC_084552.2, forward strand.
AAAAGCGCTATATAAATTTAATTCACTTCACATTAACATTGATATTATACATTTTATTTCTACAACGTGCCATAAAAAAAGTGTGTTCAGCAAATGGCCCCCAGGCCACACTTTACCTTTTATAAGTTGCTATGTTGCCTAATGTACAGAATAATTCTGGTTTTGCCTGCCGACCTTGAAGCTATTTTATTTGGTACATGGTGTAATGATAAGTGTGACCAGTAGATGGCAGTCAAACATAAGAGATACATGTAAACTGCAATATAATGGCAGTCACACACAATAGATACGTGTAGACTGCAATATGACTCAAGTAAACAACACCAACATTTTATATGTTCCATTGAAAATATAGAACATTACACATGGCACTCAAAAATCTATCAAAATGTTTTAGTACGACTTTGGCAAGCTATGAAGCCGCCCCGCTTGATGGATTGTACTGTGCTTCAACATAAGAGTATTATTATGGTGTGTGTATAAGGTAAGACATACTATCTGGTGTTTTGTTTCGCAATATTATACAAAAGAAACTTTTCTTACCTTCTGGTTCCTGCTTATCTGTATTTGGGATCTGCATAAATCCTGAAAAATTGCACGCCTTTGTTGTCCGTGCCGTAGTCGATACGCTTCTTCCCTTTCTGTATCTTCTTGTTATGGGACATTCATCCTCCGCTGTTGCCATTACTAATATAAAGTAGTGTAAAGTTCTTACTTATATCCAGGGCCGGCCCGTGGCATAGGCCGTATAGGCAAATGCTAAGGGCGCTGTCCATCAGGGGGCGCCACGCCAATGCCACAAATGTTGGAGAAAAAAAAAAAAAGTTGGTACTATTATTTCTAAATACAAAAAATAATCCCACGTTAATTAAAATGCAAAGTAAAGCCTATATAATAGAAATATTATTTGTTACAATATTACGCCCCCCCCCCCCCCCCCGTATCATGACTCTTTTTGGACGTCACCACATCAAAAAATCAACACAAGATGTCAAAACGGCCAAAACTGTCAGGTGCCCAGGGAAGAAAAAAGAGAAAAGAAGAGGAGGAGAAACGAGAAAAGACAGAGGTAGCAGGTAGGTTGGCTTTTTAGCATTAAGCTAATGTTACATGATTCGGCAATTGCTAATCAATAAGTAGCTAGTTCTGTTTTAACGTCGGGTTAATATTGTGGAGGGGGCTAAATTGTTATGGAAAATAATAATGTAACGTTAGCTAATTACAGTACTCCCACCTTACATTCCTCAGGGACATTTGTATTAGATCTTTTAAGCAGGTGTTATTGCCTTCTGGTTAGCTAATGTTTGCCCTGCAGGTAATAGTCACTTTTCCACCCCTTTATATATTAGGTATAGTTGTAAGCCTAGTTGTTAAAGTGCACATCATTAATGTTAATTAAGCAATATGTATGTAAAAAATATTGTATTTCATATATTCATTTTTAATTTTTTGCATTCATTTATTTATTCATATTTTTTTTATCTTGTTAACTATTCTGATTGTTAATTTGCTTTCTTTAAGTAAAAAAAAAGGTCAAAGACAAAGCTATTCGGTTTCTTGTGAGTATATACACTTCACTGCCGATGTGGGGGGGCGCCACCTAAAATCTTGCCTAGGGCGCCAGATTGGTTAGGGCCGGGCCTGCTTATATCTGCCATGAAAGCACGAAAACATACCGGTGTAGTGAGTTTACATTATTCACCCAAGGAACTTTAGTTATTAGAGAGTTCCGGTCGGACGGTTTTTCAAAACACATTTCCGGCGGATGAGGAGATGCTGCTCCGTTATTGATTTAAATAAAGTCTGAATGTCATTGGCGAAGTTGGTAGAGTGGCCGTGCCAGCAATCAGAGGGTTGCTGGTTACTGGGGTTCAATCCCCACCTTCTACCATCCTAGTCACATCCGTTGTGTCCTTGGGCAAGACACTTCACCCCTTGCTCCTGATGGCTGCTGGTTAGCGCCTTGCATGGCAGCTCCCGCCATCAGTGTGTGAATGAATGGGTGAATGTGGAAATAGTGTCAAAGTGCTTTGAGCACCTTGAAGGTAGAAAAGTGCTATACAAGTATAACCCATTTATCATTTATAATTATCATTAAAACAGTTAACTCCATATTTTTGACACTTCTTCCACTCTCGTCCTTGCGCGCTACACCGCTACAACAAAGATGATCTGTAAAACCTAATTTATGCAACATTTTGACTACGGTAGGTTATGTAGACCACCAGGAAGTGTTTTCAATTAAAAAATATATATATATATTTATATATATATATGACTCCTTTAATGTGAGTGAATTGTATTTATATAGCGCTTTTCTCTAGTGACTCAAAAGCGCTTTTTACATAGTGAAACCCAATATCTAAGTTACATTTAAACCAGTGTGGGTGGCACTGGAAGCAGGTTAAAGTGTCTTGCCCAAGGACACAACGGCAGTGACTAGGATGGCGGAAGTGGGGACCGAACCTGGAACCCTCAAGTTGCTGGCACTGCCACTCTACCAACCGAGCTATACCGCCCCTAATGCGCCCTATGATCCGGTGCACCTTATATAGGAAAAAAGATGGAAAATTGACCACTCATCGGCAGTGCGCCTTATAATCCGGTGCGCCCTATGGTCCGGAAAATACGGTACTTTAGTCCAGTAGGTGCGTGCATGAAGAGACAAACTCCGTTAATACGCTTGAGAGCTTCTGAAAGAAACTCTCCAATGAAGATGACGAGGAGACAAGCCAGCAAAATATAACCCAAATTTGGATAGCATCAACTTAAAATAGGCTTTGGCCGCTTCAAGGTACATTAACCCAGTGTTTTTCAACCACTGTGCCGCGGCACACTAGTTGTGAAATACAATCTGGTGTGCCGTGGGAGATTATGTAATTTCACCTAATTGGGTTAAAAATATTTTTTGCACACAAGTAATTATAATCCGTAAATAATGTGCCGTTGTTGAGTGTCTGTACTGTCTAGAGCTCGGCAGAGTAACCATGTTATACTCTTCCATATCAGTAGGTGGCAGCAGGTCGCTAATTGCTTTGTATCAATCAATCAATCAATCAATCTTTATTTATATAGCCCTAAATCACAAGTGTCTCAAAGGGCTGCACAAGCCACAACGACATCCTCGGTACAAAGCCCACATAAGGGCAAGGAAAAACTCACCCCAGTGGGACGTCGATGTGAATGACTATGAGAAACCTTAGAGAGGACCGCATATGTGGGTAACCCCCCCCCTCTAGGGGAGACCGAAAGCAATGGATGTCGAGTGGGTCTGACATAATATTGTGAGAGTCCAGTCCATAGTGGATCCAACATAATAGTAAGAGTCCAGTCCATAGTGGGGCCAGCAGGACACCATCCCGAGCGGAGACGGGTCAGCAGCGCAGAGATGTTCTCAGCCGATGCACAGGCGAGCGGTCCACCCCGGGTCCCGACTCTGGACAGCCAGCACCACAGCCTGTAGATGTTGGAAACACGTCGTGTCGTGATCACAATATGCAGACGACAGCGGGAAGCAACGTGCAGGTACTAAGGTATCTTATGCTTAAACCAAAAATAAACAAAAGGCGAGTACCGCTAAGACAAAGGCATTGAAGCTTAGGCATGGCTATCCAAAACTAAACTAAAACTGAACTGGCTGCAAAGTAAACAAAACATAAAATGCTGGACGACAGCAAAGACTTAGTGTGTGGAGCACAGACGGCGTCCACTAAGTACATCCGTACATGACATGACAGTCAACAATGTCCCCACAAAGATGGAAAGCGTCCGCACAACTTAAATAGTCTGGATTGCGAAAACAAAGCAGGTGTGGAGAATAGCGCTCAAGGAAGACATGAAACTGCAACAGGAAAATACCAACAAAACAGGAAAAAAACACCAAAATTGGAGCACAACACAAGAACTAAAACACTACACACGGGAAAACACCAAAAAACTCAAAATAAGTCACGGTGTGATGTGACAGGTCGTGACAGTACACCTACTTTGAGACAAGAGCTATAGTGATGCATGCTTGGTTATGAATTAAATTTATATCCAACAATTGCGAGAACTACTTTTTATTGTCAATATCGGCTCCTGAGTTTCGTTTTTTAATGATTTCTGCTGGTGGTGTCCCTCAGGATTTGTTCAATGAAAAAAATATGCCTTGGCTGAGAAAAGGTTGAAAAACACTGCGTTAATGCACCAAATCCTTTCAAGACGTTCGCTGTTTCGTCAATTTGGATGAAAGTCAAACGGAACTTTCCATAATGGGAGTGAAGATGTTGTTGTGGTTCCCGTCCAATGACTTGTGTCCTATAACAAGAGGCATCAAACTACTCTATTATCACTTTATCTCTCAAAAACAAACTGAAAGAGTGTCAGTATTCATATTGTGTGTTTTACTTTGTATTTTGTTTTTCTTTCATTCAGACATTATTAACATGAGGTCTCTGTTTTGTCAGGAGATTTGGTGAGTGAGGGAGAAAGATGTGTGTTTTTTCCACTGTGGTGAACGTGATACCATCTCTTTTTTTAATAGTCCAAACAAAGAAGAACTTTCCTTCCTCTTCTGTCCCCTTTGTTCTTCTCTATTTTACTGGCACACCGTGAAAATCAAGAAGTGTCGCGCCGCTAAAATCAATCTGTGTGACTCACAGCCTGGCACTGAAAAAGCTGCATTGTCAGTCTTTATTGTATGATTGTGATTTATTGTGTGCCAGAGCTCATGTTGTTCAAGTGTTGAGGGATTTGGACTTAGTGGCACTAGTGCTGCGGGAGGTAAGGAAAGATGAGTTTCTCGGGCGAGTTGGGGAACTTAGAACATGCACTGTAAAAAAAAATTATTAATGATAATGAATTTTATTTGTATAAATAATAATACATTAATTGGTATATTTGTGGTATTAACGCCGGTTTTTACTGTAAATAGAAAACCTGTATAATTTTTATTTTTACATAAAAATTCTGGTGAGCTGCCTTTTTTTTGCGCAAAATCGACAATTGTTTTACAGTGCAATACTGTTAATCGAAAAAGGATACCACTTTTTTTTAATTGATTTATCGGTGATATGTGATAAAAATGATAATACTTTATTTCCCCCCATTTTTCTGGGGAAATTTCCTTCCAAATGTTGGTCATTATGGTGCAGATTTAAAAAATCCGGGGAAAAAAATCAACCCTTATTTAAGTTCTTCGTAAATAATGGGGCGGAGCAATACCAGGGGGACGAGTCTGACCAGTACCACGCAGTATCCTGCTCATTGCGTCACTAATCCTTACTTCCTTATTTTTATGCCAAAAAAAAATAAAAAATCAGCACAAATTGTTTTATTCATTTTTGTTTTGTAATTTAAAGTTATATTGTTGCCGATCAATTAGAATTTATTTTTATTTATTGATTTTTTTCATTTATTTTATTTTTTAGTATCAAACGGTTCAAGTCGGTCAAAAAAAAGTAAAGTTTAATTAAGGAATTTTTTTATTTAATGCAAATTGATGCACTTTAAATATTTTCTGTTACATACTAAAAACAGTTCATTAAGTTATATTTTTATTGTCAGTTGATCTATATTTATTATTCTGTTTAAGGTTTGTTTAATGTTGTTAAGTATACAGTGTTATGCAGAGGTGGTGGTGTCCAATCTATGACCCGCGGGCCAAGTGCAGCCTGCGGACGTTTTTAACGAGACCCGTGAGACATCATGGGTTTAATAATAAGTTAGCTAACAGGATATATCTAAAGTAATTTTAAATATCTGACATCTTGTTTGCTGCAATTTTACCGCCATCTTATGGACGGTGTGAGTTTACAAAGTCGATGACCTTGAATTATTCGGTGAAAATGTTAAAGCACTGCATTTACTTATATGACCCAATCCAAACAACCTTCCCTACTCATAGCACAAAAAAAAAATAAAAATGCAACCAACATAAAAAGTCAACACGCATGGTCACACATAACACATCGTGCTCACTGAACTTTGTGGGTATTTCAAAAAACGTCTAAGCACCATAAAAATGTCAACATGACACCCATTTAAATCCATTACAATGCATGATGGGAAAAATGAAAAACACTCTCCACACTTATCTATGTTTGGCACATTTTTTCTGATTGATTACAAAACTTTAAGGAGGTTGTCACTGAAGTAAATAAAGTAAGAGTCGAACTTTCACACACACTTACTATCCAATTATAATAATTATTGATTATATATCCATTATATTAATATATTATGCACACATACATATTTATGGCTATTTATATTGTAACTTTACATGTAGTTGGCTTTCGGCCCCCGGCCAAAAGTCTGGACACCTCTGACTTATAACAAATGTATAGACAAAACAAGCGCAGCGGATAGTGAGGGGGATGGTAGGGCACGAAATGTTTTCATTTTCGTAGGGTGCGGCGTAACAGAAGTGTTTAGAGTGTCCGTCCTGAGACTGGAATGTCGTGAGTTCAAACCCCGGCCGAGTCATACCAAAGACTATAAAAATGGGACCTATTACATCCCTGCTTGGCACTCAGCATCAAGGGTTGGAATTGGGGGTTAAACCACCAAATGCTGCTCACTGCTCCCCTCACCTCCCAAGGGGAGGTGAGGGGAGCATTTGATCCTCTGTGGTCAAATGCAGAGGATCATTTCACCACACCTAGTGTGTGTGTATGACTATCGTTGGGACTTTAACTTTATATGAAGTGGCCTTTTATGCCATTTTTGGGTCATGTCAAGACCTTTGATAAGGGTATGGGAGTACTACCCCACCTACTGGACCACAAAAGTGTGATTAAAATGACCTGAAATAAAAAATGATGTTTCGTGACTGGTCTTTGTTGAATTTTGTCAAATATTACACCTCAGATAAGTGCAGTTTTCTGGTCTTTTTGGGGTCCTGCTGTGACGTTAGGAGTAGCAGGAATGTTTGTATGTTAGAGATGTGCGGTGAAAGTGAAGTTAGAAAAACAAACAGATTTTGCACCAACGTGCCTCTTTTTCATCTTTTTTCGAAAATCAACACCTACTTTAGGAAAAGTTCTGTTTCATGCACCTGTCTGAAAATCTTCTTTTTTTCAGGTCGCTTCCACGGCTCTTTTCTGGTCCCTAAGGGAGCGAAAATCGCGTCCATCAGGGGTGTCAGTAGGACCCAAAATTGGGGAAAAGGCACCTTATGAGGTTGATTTCGAATGCAGCTGAGATAGGCTCCAGCACCCCCTCAGTCACCGGAATTTTACCGTAAAAAAACAGTGTTACTGGATTTCCATTTATTTGGTGCAAATACCACAATATATACCAATGTATTATTAATACCAATTCAATTAATTATTATATTTCATGGTAACATTCTGGTGACTGAGCTGCCAGTTTTTTTTACTGCAAAATCTACAGATGTATTCCCCTATTTTGAGAGCAGCGTCCTCTGCAGTGGACATTTGTGTTTTTGCATAACAGCGCATTTTTTCCCCCAAAATGTGTTCAAATAAACTGACCAAACACAAATGTCCACTGCAGAGGACAGAGACCTTGCCTGCCAACTAGCGCCTCCCTGTGGTTGAAAAAATGAACCTCTCTCTATTATGTTAGATCCACTATGGACTGGACTCTCACAATATTATGCTAGATCCACTCGACGTCCATTGCACCGGTCGCTTGGGGGGTGTCCCCACATCTGCGGTCCCCGCCAAGGTTTTTTCATTGTCCCTTTGGGTTGAGTTTTTCCTTGTCCTTGTGGCTTGTTCAGCCCTTTGAGACACTCGTGATTTAGGGCTATATAAGTAAACATTGATTGATTGATTGATTGATTGAACCGCTACAGATCAAGACGTCCACAAGTTGATGCCCCTTTTAATAATTGATTTCTAATTTTGATAGATCTGTTTAAATGATGACAGCACATAATCATCACGAAAGAAGAACAGAAAATGTGAATTCTTCAGTAAGATTTTATGCATACAGATTTGTGGAAAAGGCCAGGAGCTCTGCTGTGAGCTGAGGTAGCGCAAACACAATCAGACCAACCAAGTCATTATTGATGACTACATGACCAGAAAAAGTCACATTACATGATTTCTGACAACAAAGTGGAATATTGATAACAGGAAAGGCTCTACTTCCTGCAGTAGGCCACAGCGCCGTAAGCCACGACTCCAACTACGGCCACGAGAGCGGCACCGCCACACAGTAGCACTGAGAGCTCACTCGTCGGACCGGTGGACCCATTCCCTGAATTTTCCCCTGCCTCTGAGAGGTGCTGCTGGGCCAGTTCCAGCCCCTCGGCAGCTGGCGGGAGAATGGAAGAAGGAAGAAGGAGCCCGGGCGCGGCGTAAGGAAGCTCCTCAGCTGCTGTCGAGGGGGTGGGAGTGGAGGTGGTGGAGGGGGGTTCAAGCCGGAAGACGGGCAGGGGCGGCAGCGCCATGGGAGGGACCACATGCATGACCTCTGCTGTTGCTTCCCTCTCCATGTGAGGTTCCTCAGCTGACACCAGGAGGTCCGACGCCCCACCCAAGACGCTCAACACGCTCGTCTGAAGCTCCTCGCCCTCGTCCTCTGACCCCCCTCCCTTCTCTTCTCCGGCGACCTCCTCCAGCATCTCCGCCTCCTCCCGCTCCAGGTGCACCATGTCGGAGTTGAAGGAGTGATTCTCGTCCCCGGCCAGGGCCGCCTCGTCGCTGCTGTCCAGGCTTTTGGTGTCCTCGGGGTCCATGTCCCCCATGGTGGACCAGGACTCGGCCAGCAGGCTCTCGCTCTGCCAGGGTCCCGGACTCTCCGTGTGGGTCAGTGGCGGATGTGCGGCGGGGTTAGAGCTGAGGGAGGTCGGCTCGCCATCCCCTGTGGCCCCCCCACTGGACTCGGCTGGGGCTTTGCCCTCCAGAATGAAGGCCGGCTGCTGTGCGGGGGACAAAACAAGAGCTTCTCAGGAAAAATCATACTTTTTTGGGAAGGATGCAAACATATTCTCATGAGAGCCAGCGTCCTCTGCAGTGGACTCTGGCAAACTGTCCACTGCAGAGTAGGGGTGGACTTACCCTCAGGCAATCAAAGGCGGTTGCCTAGTGCCTCGAGATTTCCAGGGGGCCCCCAGGGCCCCGAGATCGTGGGCTCATTTTGCGTGAATAAGCGCATGTCAATAGATAAAATACAGGGCACTTCATATAAAAATGTACTGCAAACAGATTCCTAGCTCCTTCCTGCTCTAGCACTGATATAATTATAATGGCAGCTGTGCACAAAGTCCCCTGTGGCGCGGTGGGGAAGTGCAAGTGCTCTCAAACACAAGTACAAGGTTCAAATCCTGGCAGGGCAGGTCTTAGGAAAATATTTAATATATATTATTTGTGTGCAGGTTCTGCACACAAAGCAACACTGGATGTGACTATGACGTGAGGATTTTCCGCGCATGCGTACTAGGTCGTTTTGCGCCGGCGGACGGAGGGGGGGGAAGGGGGTCTTAAACAACCATTGTGTGTGTGGACAAGGATAAGGTTAAGTGGGATTTACCCTGGATAACCTTAGCAGAAGGGGCCTTAGAAACTTTCTTAATTGTCATTCAAATTTGAACTTTACAGTGCAGACAAGAACGACATTTTGTTGCAAGTGGTCGTCGTGCAGGATAAAAACAGTATTTACGTAATAAAAACAACAGCGTGTATTTAAATAAATAAAAACACTTACCCTAGTAGTCTCATTAAAAAACTGTTATCAAGATTGTTTTTAATTTAAGTCAAGTAATTGTTTATTTTTGTCTTAAGTAGTACACTTAAAACTAAGGGTGTCCCGATACAAGTTTTTCACTTTCGATACAATACCAATATTGGAGCCAAGACTACGTGAAATTAATCCGATTCGATATCAGCGCGTATTATATACATGCTTTTATTATTTTGTGGAATGTTACATAAGGTTTGATCATGTGATATTACTCAGGAAAAAAATAGGTTGATATGAAAAACACTAACCATGTATGCTTTTAAAGTGGTGTTAATTTGCGCTTTGACACCATGATATAAGATGATGCGGACACGTTTGTTACTGGATACTTTCTAATACGCTTCTGCCTTGGAGACTGTATGCGTAAGTAATATGCAACTATAATTACCTGATACTTGTTTACATTGACAAGTGTGTTGTTTTACACTGCAAAAGCATGTAGCTGTTGTGTAGCTGCTCGCTCCTAGTAGCCTATAGCCTACCATGTTTACATTTTGACTAAACTAGAAGGAAAGACCAACCTTGTGTGCTTGGAGGCCATTTAGATGTTAACTGGCTGTCCAGCTTTGCCCAAATAAACACGCTGCAGGACTGCTTGTATCAGAGATTAAAGCGCAGCTTTTAGATGCAAGCCGATATCCAATAATGTTGTTTTTTTTGCTGACATCGAATATATATCAATAACGGATCGCGACACCCCCATTTAAAAATGCATCAAAATGTTTAATCAACTATGATCTTTTCGACAGCTCCACCTCCCTTTTTATGCAGTGGCCTATTTCATGTTGCTGCACACGTGCAGACATTCCAAGGCCAACTTGTTGGTGTGGTTTTAAAAAGTTTGTATAAAAATGAAACAGAGTTAGACAAGTGGAACGAAGAAGAGGAGAAGACAAGAAGAAAACAGTTTTTATTCAAACTGACAAGGACAATGTGAGAAGTTTTTAATTTTTTAAATTTTGCATATTTATCAAAACATAAATAAATCACACGTACATAAGTATTCACAGCCTTTGCTCAATACTTTGTTGATGCATCTTTGGCAGCAATTACAGCCTGAAATCTTTTTGAATATGATGCCACAAGCTTGGCACACCTATCTTTGAGCAGTTTCACCCATTCCTCTTTGCTGCACCTCTCAAGCTCCATCAGGCTGAAAGGGAAGTGTTTTCATCCAGGATGTCTCTGTACATTGCTGCATTCATCTTTCCCTCTATCCTAACTAGCCAGTTCCTGAAAACCATCCCCACAGCATGCTGCTGCCACCACCATGCTTGCACTGTAGGGATGGTATTGGCCTGGTGACGAGCGGTGCCTAGTTTCCTCCAAACGTGACGCCTGGCATTCCTGCCAAAGATATCAATCTTTGTCTCATCAGGCCAGATAATTTAGTTTTTCATGGTCTGAGAGTCTTTTAGGTGCATTTTGGCAAACGTTTTACAAAGAAATGGCTTCCGTCTGGCCACACTACCATACAGGCCTGATTGGTTGATTGCTGCAGAGGTGGTTGTTCTTCTGGAAGGTTCTCCTCTCTCCACAGAGGAATGCTGTAGCTCTGTCAGAGTGGCCATCAAGTTCTTGGTCACCTCCCTGACTAGACTAAGATGAATGCAGCAATGTACAGAGACATCCTGATGGAGCTTGAGAGGTGCTGCAAAGAGGAATGGGTGAAACTGCCCAAAGATAGATGTGGCATCGTGTTCAAAAATACTTGAGGGTGTAATTGCTGTGAAAAGTGTATCAACAAAGTATTGCAAAAAAGGCTGTGAATACTTATGTACTTTTTAGTGTTTATTTTTTAATACATATGCAAAAAAAATTTATCAAAACCTTTTCACATTGTTATTTTGGGGTATTGTGTGTAGAAGTTTGAGGACAAAAATGAAATTATTCCATTTTGGAATAATCTGTGGAAAAGTGAAGCAATGTGAATACTTTCCAGATACGCTGTAACTGTCCAAATGGTCTTGTGAAATGTCTTTCACTTGAATGAATGTTGATTAGTGTTCTTATCAATTACAATAAAAACACTGAGATCAGTGATAATCATATAGCACGGTGTGCCAAGCTTTAATGTTAGCGCGCATGATTTTTTCTAATAATAGGATAATTTAGCATGTTGTTTTTGTCAATGACGACGTTTTCCTTGGATCCCCTAATGACTAAATATGTCATTGCTGCAGAGGACACTGAAAGTTATAAAAGTTGGCCACAATTAATGCCATTGGACATCATCATGCCAAGACACAATAATTGTGTGTGGAATGTGTACATTTGAACTTTGCTGCCCTCTGTTGGATTTAATTTCAAAACAATTTTAGGGGTAAACGCTTATTCATCAGGCAGGTTTCACCAGACCGTTCCAAAAAGACCAATCTTATTCATCTCAATAAAATTCTATTAAAATATTAGCGTGCACCACAAAAAGAGACCCTGGTAGGAACATTAGCTACCAATAAAGTCTTCAAATGCATATCCAACTATGTTAAGACCTCATAAATCAATCTGTCACCAAGGCCTTTTCACATGGCGTGAGAGTCCAACATAAAAGAAACCAGAGGGAGGATTTATTTTTAATTTACGTTTCAAATGTGCCCCTGCTTGGGCTTATTTTAAGACATCCTCAAATTTTCTGCTAGACAAAACAAACATTTTCCACTGTCTGTGCATAATCTGCGCTCAAATGTGTCGTGCAAAGGTGACCCTCGTCTGCCGTGGACCGTGGAAACTATTCACCGCCCGGCCCGACCCAGAATAGACGTCAACACGTGCTCCACTTGTCTCACGTTGACAACATGTTGTGTTGGCCCGAGCTTGTCCTTTTTATCAGGAAATATTTGAAACATGCCTATTTCATCACTATTAAATATTCTATTGCAGTGGCTCTCGAACTTTTTTTCACCATGTAGCACGTCAGAAAACACTTGGCTCTCCAAGTGCCACCAAAATGACCAATATTAAACTAGAGTTGCGTAGTAGGCCTGAGTATTCATTAAAGACGAGGCAGAGGTTTTATTTGACAAGTTTATTTTATTTTTTGGGCCACTGCAACATTACACACAGTTTGAACAGTAACACTGTGTTTGAATATAGGAAAATAAAACACTGTACTGTCTTTTTTTGGCGTACCACTAAGTGGAGCCCGCATACCACTAGTTTGAAAATCACTGTTTCTTATTCTGTATCTGAATCACTATTTCTTAGTCTGTATTCTGTGTTTACTTGTATATTATGTGTGTTTCTTGTGCAGACAAAGCAGGAACAATAACGTGTGACAACATAATAACTATTTATTGATCAAATGGTACAATTGCCCTCCTTCTGCGGAGCTCAGACCTACTTCCTGTTCCTGTCTACAGCGCTAAGCCTTCTGGGAAGTGTGGTATATATACATTTACTTTGTCGTTTTCAAGCATTTATATATTTATTTAATCCTAATTCAGCCAGGGTAAGAGAACTAAGAACATATTCTCATTTGCAATGCTGAGCTAGCAATGAGGCATCATTTACATGTTAGATATGTTGAAGTGTGAGGATTTTACCGTGATTAATCACGATTAATCGCAATTTAAAGTGTGATTCATCCAGTTTAAATATTAAGCGTTCGACAGCACTAATCATCACACGTGATTTATTCTTTTCTCTCCCTGTTTATTATGTAATATGTAAAGTTGGGACACAGATATTTATTCTTATCATTTCTCGCGGTCATATTTTTGGTGTCCTGCTGGGTTATTCAATGTGTTTATCACGATTAATCGCTATTCAACATTTGTATTAATCCTATTAAAAAAAAGTAATCATTCGACAGCATTAATTATTAAACATATTCTGTTATTTTCTCTCCATGTTCTTATGTAATATGGAACTTGTTAAACAGGGAGTGAACCGGTTGAGGCATAGAGAAGGAGCAAATAAGATCAGGTTCCTTCTACCGCTCTGTTAGGACATGTTGAATAATGTAAATGTGACGTTATTAAATGTAACTTTGTTACGCATGTCATTTCAGTATTTTTAGCCCTGTTTTGGAATGTTGGGACAAAAATATTTCTGATCATTTGTCGTGGCCATATTTTCGGCGTCGAGCTGGGTAATTTACTGTGATTAATCGTGATTAATCGCAATTCAAAAGTGTGATTAATCTGATTTGAAAATGTACTGGTTTGACTGCGCTAAATTCATTACATATTTTCTGATATTTTCTCTCCCTGTTGTTATATGATATAAAATGTTTTAAACAGGAAGTGAACGTATAGAAGGAGTAGATAACATTTGGTTCTTTCTGCTTCTTTTCGGATGTGTCCATCAATGTAAACATAACATTGTTAAGTTTAGCCTTGCTAAGCATGTCTAAAACTAATAGAACAATTTAGTGTTTTAGCCCCGTTTTGGAATGTTGCCACACAAACATTTCTGATCCTTTGTCGCAGCTGTATTTTCGGCTTCTAGCTTGGTATTTTACTGTGATTAATCGCGATTCAAAAGTGAGATTGCTTTAGTTTGAAAATTAATCGTTGGACAGTACTAATCAATACACATTCTCTGTTCTTTTCTCTCCCAGTATGGAATGTTGGAACCCAAATATTTCTGATCAGTTGTCGCGGCCATACAGTATATATATTAAGCTAATTTTAATAATCAGAAATACTTTATCAATCCCCGAGGGGAAATTACTATGGATTGTGTTAAACAGGAAGTGAACAGACTGAGACATAGAAAAAGAGTAAATAAGATCTGGTTCTTTCTACTCCTCTTTCTTCCACTTCACTTTTTGGACGTGTTGAATAGTGAAGTGAAGTGAATTTTATTTATGTAGCGCTTTTCTCTAGTGACTCAAAGCGCTTTTACATAGTGAAACCCAATATCTAAGTTACATTTAAACCAATGTTGGTGGCACTGGGAGCAGGTGGGTAAAGTGTCTTGCCCAAGGACACAACGGCAGTGACTAGGATGGCGGAAGCGGGGATCGAACCTGGAACCCTCAAGTTGCTGGCACGTCCACTATACCAACCGAGCTATACCGCCATAGTGTAAATGTACTAACGTAACTTGGCTAAACATGTCTCAAACAAATCAGACATTTGAAACATTTTAATGTTTTTTAGCACTGTTTTGGAATTTTGGGACACAATTATTTCAGATTTTTTGCCGTCGTCAGATTATTGCCGTCCGGCTGGGCAGTGTGCTCTTCACCCAGGCATCGTTACTCCTTTCCCCCCCGAACACAAACATCCTAATCCCTCAACACGCAGTCCATCTTTGTGATCCTCCTTAACTTACTGGCCTACTTGGGGAAATTGGATTCCCATTGATCCCACCCCTACCGTTGATAAACTACATGATCATTGAGTCCATGTAAAAAACTACTTTTGTCTTACTGTCAAATTTAGGACTTTTTTCTCGTGCTTGTTTTTGTACAAGGTTAGCTTCTGCCCTTCACTACACTGAAATGACCCATAGTGACCTTTTTTTTCCCACTGGCATGTTTACAGTCAGCACTTTCTTTTTATAAAAGCCGACCAATTGAATAACATTCTTCATAAAAGGCCCAACAAATTGCATACTTCTATGTGTTTTAAAGGTTTTGCTGAAACTTTAGTGTAAAAGTGAATCGAAAAGAGAACATTTTTCATACCTGGGGTCCTATTGGCGCCGGACTAGACTGAGCTGCTTGACCAAAAGCTTTTTAAGACACAGAGTCCCTTCAAGCAAGCGGCAGGCAGACATGCATGCTGGATCTGGTGCAGGAATAAATAACACAATGTACAAGCTGCTTTCTCTCGCCTCTCTCTGTGTCGCTCCACCTCCCAAATCCATGACATAACAGTCGGCAGTTGTCAGTGGCGACTCAAAAAAGAGCCACAAAAATGTTTTGAGTCCTGAACCAGACTTTAACCTTTGTGCCTGTAAGCTGGGTCAGTGTGTCAGATTTCATCAGCCCAAACAGTTAAGGTTTACTGGCCTCGTACTTATTAATCTGTTGTTAATGATTGTGTAAAAATATCCTATTTTACACTCTGTGAAGGTTCTTGATGTGTCTATTTTATAGAACCCCAGTGAATTCAAATGTATGTCATTATATCCATCCATCTATCCATTTTCTACCGCTTGTCCCTTTTGGGGTCGCGGGGGGTGCTCGAGCCTATCTCAGCTGCATTCGGGCGGAAAGCGGGGTACACCCTGGACAAGTCGCCACCTCATCGCAGGGTCAACACAGATAGACAGACAACATTCACACTCACATTCACACACTAGGGCCAATTTAGTGTTATTATATATTTATTTAGTTTAGTGACATCATTGAATAACTTGTAAAAAAAAAAAAAAAAAAAACATTAAAACTGTATTATAATATTACTGTTTATACATCGCAACCATCATAAAGAATTAAACAGCAAGTATGAACATTGTATCATCATCATGTATGCCAAATGTGTTCTTGTTTGACTCTGAATTGAGCATTTTGAGTTAAGTTACTATATACATTTAGATAACTAAAAAATAAAACATATATGTATCATAAACATTTTTCTGCGACTCTTTTATTTTTCGTTTTATATTATAATTCCTTACTGAATAGCAATGGCAATTGTACGTTATAGACTTTGCTATTCATAATTGTGTTACTATTGTTGTGTAAGATTGCTTGAAACGTTCGTATGTTGTGTGTCCTCTAATGTGTTGTATTTCATAGCCGCTAAGATAAAAATGGATTAAAAAATAAAATTAAAATAAAAACTCTCGACTTCCGCTTTATTCTCGCATCTGATAGGCAGCAGAGCAGGAAGTAAATATCACGTGACCGTCCGAATCAGCTGACCTCTCCGGGTAGACGTCTTTACGAGTCACGACTGCGGGGATTAACTCATTCATCATTTACTGCACATTTTAGGGTAAATGCGACCGTCTAAAGCCACTTTAATGTATATTGATATAGTTGTGTGTTTTTAATGAAATTGTATTTTCGTTGCTGTCGATGTTTCCTTTCATGACAGGCCCAGCTAGCAACCATGGCGCTCAGCGATGCCGACGTTCAGAAGCAGGTAATGAAGCATGTTCACCTTCAAATATAACCCATTTTCTGGTTGGTTACTCGTTTAAAAAAATGTTTTCTTTTATTTATTTTTTATTTTTTAAACGTAGTTGCTTCTATTGTGTCGGAAATGGCTAACACCATACTGGCTGATTGAGCTAGCTACAGCAGGTCAATGTTAAATGAGCGAGAACAATCACATGGTTTTAAAAGCAGAAAATTGTGTAACTTAGAATGTGTCATGACGTCATCCAGGCTAGTGATCACATGACAAACACATGTCAGGGTTTTATGAGGAACTGCTGAAGCTTCTCAGTGAAATACACTTTACAGAAGAAGGAAACACAAACATTATTAAATCTCCAACATATAACTAAGCCTACATCGATAACTACTTTGAATTAAATGAAAATGTTCTGTATATGTATGACACAAGAAAGCAAAGTTAAACCCCAAAATATAGCTGTATCTCTCCCATGCATGGTATTGCACTAAGTCGGGTTTTCCCTTAATGTTATTGATTACCGCCACTCTTTAAAAATGAGGGGTTTTATGTGAAAACAAATTTAAGTAATATAAAGGAAGTCTCACAAAGTCAAACTTTTATTGCCAATCTTTAATGTTTCATTAATTAATTAAAATTGGAATTTATTTATTATAAACATGTTTCAATAAATGCCATCCATCCACTTTTTACCGCTTGATGTCATTAAATTTAAAATGAGATATATTTAACTATTGAATTATCTCACAATTTAATTATTTTGAAATTCAGTTATTTGTCAATGTAATTATTCGTCATGTATTTGATTATTTTATGTTTTAATTAATTACTTTGGCAGCATGGTGGAACAGGGGTTAGTGCGTGTGCCTCACAATACCAAGGTCCTGGGTTCGAGCCCCGTTTGCATGTTCTCCCCGTGACTGCGTGGGTTCCCTCCGGGTACTCCGGCTTCCTCCCACCTCCAAAGACATGCACCTGGGGATAGGTTGATTGGCCCTAGTGTGTGAATGTTGTCTGTCTATCTGTGTTGGCCCTGCGATGAGGTGGCGACTTGTCCAGGGTGTACACCACCTTCTGCCTGAATGCAGCTGAGATAGGCTCCAGCCCCCCCCTGTGACCCCGAGAGGGACAAGCGGTAGAAAATGGATGGATGGAATTAATTAGTTTGTGATTTAATAATTTCATGTTTTAATTATTTAATTATTCATTTACTGTCAGCACTTAATGAATTTACTTTATCCGTCAAACTTAACAGTCAAAGTCAGTGGGCGGATCTTAGCACCTGATTGGATATGCTGGATTTACACTTGTCTTGGGAACTCTTCTATCAGAGAACTGGTGGATATCTTGGTCTAAAAGTGCAGAAATAACTCTGACAACTTCAATAAATTCCGTTACTTCAGCTGCTACATGCTCTGAGTCAGCAGGTCTTGCTTTCGCATACTGCGCAAGATCTAAAATATCTACCACTAACTCTCGAAAAAGTACAAGTATATACTCCTTAGCCGCCATGTTTTCAAACTCTTCAAAAGTTCCAGACATAAGATCAAAGCAATCATAGGATTAGATTTCTGTTAGCCCCGCCCACTGACTTTAATGAGTGTGTTTGACGAGTAAATAAATTCATGAAAGTTCGTGAAATAAATACATTTTTAAAATAATTAATTAAATAATTGATTAAAACTTACAATGATCAATCAAATTGTGAAAGTGTATCAAATAGTTAACTATACTGCATATGTTTACATTAAATTAATTAATGACACATTTAATAACACATTTATGTATTTAATGCTAATTTTAATTAAGTAGCCTCCTAGGACCCTAACTCTTGTATGGCATGCATTTTAAATGTATCTTGATTATTTGGGCTCATTGGAACCCAATGTGTTTAAAAACAAACAATATTGGAAAGTTGCCATCTTGAATGTAACATGTGATGTGGTATAGTCATCCACCACCACCGATTGGCAGTATAATGTCCTTGTAAGTGGAAACCAGGGTCTTGTAGAGAAGTATGTTGCATTGTGGTCTACACAACCAAAAATGTGATGTCCACAAGTAATTGTTTCAGTATTTATTTATTTAATTAATTCAGTCCTATTTGACCCTGCATAGACAATAGCATTACATTACTATTTGGTCCGAAGCGCACCCCCTTTACTCTGAAGTTTGCGATTAGAGCCAGAAATAGCAACAAACATTCCTCACCATTATGAGAAAAGTGGCAGGTCCACCACGAGAAAGACAACGCTTGGCTTTCTTTTTTGCATCATATGTTAAAGAAATGAATGCACAATGTGATGAACCTCTCACTTTCCACAGATCAAGCATATGATGGCCTTCATCGAGCAAGAGGCCAACGAGAAGGCCGAGGAGATTGACGCAAAGGTTTGTTATTGGTCATAATAATAATCGTAGCTAGTGCACTTTTATCCTAACTCCCAATCAGCATACAGTATTGATTGATTGACAGAAACATTTCCACTATCATGGCAAATTACAACCACGTTGAACGCAAAACCTGATGTTCGAAATGTAACTTTGCTAAGCATGTCAGAAACAAATAGAACATTTTAATGTTTTTTAGCCCTGTTTTTAGAATGTTGGGACAAATATTTTTGATCATTTGGGGTGGTCATATTTTCGGTGTCCAGCTGTGATTAATCACGATTAATTGCCAAATTAATCGGCAAAAAAGTGTGATTATCTGAATTAGAATAATGAACCGTTTGGCAGCACTACTCATTACACATTTTTTTGTTTTTCTCCCTGTTATTATATAATATAAAATGTCGGGACAGAAACATTTTTGATCATTTGTCGCAGTCATATTTTCGACGTCCAGTTTGGTAATTTACTGTGATAAATCGTGATTAATCTAATTCGGGTGTGTTGAATAGTGTCAACGTGACTCTATTGTATGTGAATTGGCAAAGCATGTTAGAAATAAATCTAACATTTAAAAAAAAGAATTAGCCCTCTTCTGGAATGTTGGGACTCAAATATTTCTGATCATTTGTTGCCGTCATATTTGAGATAATATTAGATCAACACCTCTCTGACAGTTTAAATCAAAGGCAAAGTTATAATTTTTCGCACAGTTATTGGTTTGGAATGTGCAAGTGTACCTAATGCAGCGTTTCTCAAAGTGTGGGGCGCGCCCCACTGGTGGGGAATAGAGACATGACAGGTGGGGCGCGAGGAACGGGAGGAAATTTCACTTAAAAAATTTTTTTAAATTATTATATTCTTAGATTATTTTTTTACTATGCTTTCATTTTCTATACACACTGTAAATCACTTTGTGATTCTGTCTGTGAAATCCGCTATATAAATAAATGGAAATTACCGGTACTTATTTTTACTGTAGGCTTTATATTTCTCGGTACGAGCGAAAGTTAGACAGACATAGCAACAGTAACTAATGGGGGCGGGGCTAAGCGGAACAAACTTTCGCGCGGATGGGTAGCAGGCTAATGTGTGGATCACAATTACACAAATATATACATTTGTGACTCGCACCTCAAATGTCGTCGAGCCAGAGCAAGCGCCTGCAGAGAAACAAAAATCTGACGGGCACACACTGTGTCATTCACCGGGAAGCACTCGCGTCAAGGCAGCTCAGCCCCGAACTCAATGAGGTTTTAACAGATGTTGTGAGCGCGGTAAATTTGATCAAAACACGACCACTGAAAGCGCGACTGTTCTCTGCACTGTGTGAGGAAATGGGAGCTGATCATACAGCCGTGCTGTTTCACAGTGAAGCAAGGTGGCTTTCCTGGGGGAAAGTGCTGTCACTTGCCCTGTCTTGCCAAATGCATAGCTCCTCCTTTTTTTTTTGCAAAGATTGCAAAGTGGCACTTTTATTGTATTTATTATTGAACTTGATGCAAGTTATTTGATTTATTATTGAACTTGATGCAAGTTATAACACTTTTTTTGATTTATTATTGAACTTGATGCAAGTTATAACACTTTTGTTTTATTTATTATTGAACTTGATGCAAGTTATAACACTTTTTTTGATTTATTATTGAACTTGATGCAAGTTATAACACTTTTTTGATTTATTATTGAACTTGATGCAAGTTATAACACTTTTGTTTTATTTATTATTGAACTTGATGCAAGTTATAACACTTTTTTTGACTTATTATTGAACTTGATGCAAGTTATTTGATGTATTATTGAACTTGATGCAAGTTATAACACTTTTTTTGACTTATTATTGAACTTGATGCAAGTTATTTGATGTATTATTGAACTTGATGCAAGTTATAACACTTTTATGTGATTTATTATTGAACTTGATGCAAGTTATAACACTTTTGTTTTATTTATTATTGAACTTGATGCAAGTTATAACACTTTTGTTGATTTATTATTGAACTTGATGCAAGTTATTTGATTTATTATTGAACTTGATGCAAGTTATAACACTTTTTGATTTATTATTGAACTTGATGCAAGTTATAACACTTTTTGATTTATTATTGAACTTGATGCAAGTTATAACACTTTTTTTGATTTATTATTGAACTTGATGCAAGTTATAACACTTTTATTTGATTTATTATTGAACTTGATGCAAGTTATAACACTTTTTTTGATTTATTATTGAACGTGATGCAAGTTATAACACTTTTTTTGATTTATTATTGAACTTGATGCAAGTTATAACAGTTTTTTTGATTTATTATTGAACGTGATGCAAGTTATAACACTTTTTTTGATTTATTATTGAACTTGATGCAAGTTATAATACTTTTGTTTTATTTATTATTGAACTTGATGGAAGTTATTTTATTTATTATTGAACTTGATGCAAGTTATACCACAGCTGCACAGTTATTTTATTTATTATTGAACTTGATGCAAGTTATACCACAGCTGCACAGTTATTTTATTTATTATTGAACTTAATGTTATTTTATGTTATTGAGTTCGAATGTATACAACTTGATGTTCAATAAATTTTAAAATGTTAAAGCTTGGCATTAGCGCTCTGTTGGGGCGATGGGGGCGGGTGGGGCTTGAAAACTCCCCCTTGTCCAAAGTGGGGGATGACAAAAAAAGTTTGAGAACCACTGACCTAATGATAGACCTCCAGAGATGTTTCCAGGTTCGCCACTAGGGAGCGCTAAAGGGTATTTTAAAGCAATGGGGGCTTGTTTTGTCAGGTTTAGGGACCTGGAACTTCCATTTCTTGTATAAGATCCATATAATAATTATAGAATGTTGTCTTGAGGTCTTTCAGTGTTTTTATCACAACAACAACTTTTAGTAACGTACCATATAAAGTGTAAAGAGTAGGGATGTAACAATATCAAAATCTCACGGTACGATATCATCACGTTATTAAGGCCACAGTAGAATATTATTGTGTCCAAAAAAATGCCGTAGTGTGTAAAATGAAGTGGCAGGGATGTTTAGGATGAAAACACTTACTGAAATTGAACACAAACATAATGCTAAAATGTTCTAATCATCTATATTACTACAAACATGTATTTTTAAGTGCAAAACATTGTGTGGGAAAGTTCAATGTTTCAAGTAAATATTGAAAAAAAACGTTCAGTTGAGTGTCCTTAAAGTGACAATGTAAACATCTAATGTAACAAGTATAAAACAATAATGTACATTTTAGTGTCTTTCTACTTTTACTTTCTCAGAAGCAGTGTCCTCTACAGTGGACATTTTTTGTTTCATTTTGGAAAATGAAGTTTCTCAAAAAAGTGAATTCACATTTATGGGTGATTGTAGCTTATCAACTAGCTTTGGTGGGCAGCAGTTGCTTTTCCTTGACCGAGTCTGTTTTGGCTTGGAACTCCCGAGACAAAGGTGGCGTGCTTTATTCCCTCTGCCAAAGAGGTTATGTTTTCGCCAGGGTTTGTTTGTCTGTTTGTTAGCAACATAACTTAAAAGGTTATGGAAGTATTAGGAAAAAAAACAATTCCTCAAAGTAAAGTGGAACACACTTTACTTACTTCTTCTTTTTTTTTAACCTTTACTACGTACCATGTGCCCACATTGCAGTCCCGTGCTGTGCAGACGTTTATGGGAGAAGTAGTTTATTTTTCAGACGCTTCAAAGCATAAGTGCGAGAAAAAAAACTACACTCACCAAGTTTTAATTTGATACCGTTACGCGTCACTGCATCATTGTGAAGATTTTGAAACTGCAATCTACAATACCATTACATCCCTAAGTGAAGAGTATTTCAAAAAGGACAGTGGGTGTCTCTCCCTGCAGGCAGAGGAGGAGTTCAACATTGAGAAGGGCCGCCTGGTGCAAACGCAGCGTCTGAAGATAATGGAGTACTATGAGAAGAAAGAGAAGCAGATTGAGCAGCAGAAGAAAATGTGAGTCATGTCCAGACGTCACAGGACACAAACGGTCCTGGGCTGTGCCGCTTGTCTGACATCCAGAGTTCCCGTGATTGTGTTTAGTTGTTCGGCAGCACAATGGCCTCCTCTGTAACCCGCTCGCTATGTTTGTACACAAACCACCGTTGACTTAAGAAGTTTGTTATTTGTCTACTTAACAGACAAATGTCCAACCTGATGAACCAGGCCCGTCTGAAGGTCCTGAAGGCTCGTGACGACATGATCTCTGTAAGTCACGCCGTCATCGGTGAGATGGAATTTCATGTACACAATTTGTTTTTTATCGTAATTGTTGTCATGTATCTTCAGGAAATGCTGAACGAGGCTCGCCAACGACTCGCTAAAGTCGCACGAGAACCTTCCAAGTATCCCGCTCTTATCGACGGCTTGATTCTACAGGTTAGCATATACCCGGGGACAACAGCTGTCTAATCTTAACACATGATTCAACACCGATAACAGGCTTAACTCAATAATTCTAAACCATAACATGCGTTTTAACTATTTACAAATGGTCCAAAAAAAGACTTGTCCCTTTGTTTTAAAACAAAATAATATGTTTGCCACATTTAGTTTGTTATATTTTTTCATCACTGCCATCTGGTTCCATGTAAGGACATACAATAGGGCTCGGCCAATTAGGCTGTACGAGCGCTCTTACCTATGCTCAAGTTCGGTACAGAGATCCCTCGTTTGGCATGAATGGAAGAGGTGGGCCAAGGCACTGCATGATTGCATGCACATGCTTAAGTTCAACATATGAGTCAAAAAATGACTAAGTTCTGTAATGTGATTAGGGGCGTCGCAATCCGATATTCATATCTGGTATACAAGAAAAAAAAGTATCGGATGTTATTAGCCTGCTTGTAAAATCTCCGATACAAGCAGTCATGCAGGATGTTGACTTCTGCAAAGCGGGACAGCCAGTTAACATCTAAATGTCCTCCATTAAGCACACAAGGTTGGTCTTTTCTTCTATTTTAGTCAAGTCATTTACAAAAGGTAAACAAGGCAGGCTATAGGTGCTAGCAGCACAACAGCTAAGCCAGGGGTGTCCAAACTCTTTCCAGCGAGGGCCACATTCAGTAAAATTGAAGGCTGCGGGGGCCACATTGAGACATTTTGTACATTAAAGATGCTAAAAGCAAACCAATGTACATATATATGCTAATCTAGCTAAATAAACATCCACGTTAGCTTTGTATTATATAGTAGGTGACAAAGGAAATATAGTGTAATCTAATCAATCAATCAAAGTTTACTTACATGTTGTGTCCTAGGGCTGCACAAGCCACAACAACATCCTCTTCTCTGATCCCGCATCAGGGCAAGAAAAAACTCAACCCAATGGGAACAACGAGAAACCTTAGGCTGTCTAGGGCTGTCAAAAATAAGTTAACTCATGAGAGTAATCACAAAAAATATTTATTGCCTTAATCAATTATATACACACATTAATCACGCAATTTATTCTGCTCCTTATTAACCTTCTATCTTTTCTAACAGTAAAATTGTATAGGGATCTTTTTTAATTTGAGATTTTAAAGTTAATTAAAATCATGCTAATGAGTTTATACTACTAGTAATACTTGTTCAGTATCGCTCTAAATTAAAAAGTGGGATTCATCTGATTTAAAAAAAAAAAAATATTGGTTACACGGCATTACTAATAACATCTCGATAAGAATTATATAATTTCATTTTTACGATCTGGCGAGGGCTAATAAAAAAACAAGCTGCGTGCCAAAATAGGCCCCCCGGCCGCACTTTTGACACCCCTGAGCTAAGCACACAATAGCGCACAAGTTAGACATATAGTATGTAATTGTCCTTCATTGAACAATATTGCAGTCTAAAGAGCACATTTGTCAATATAAACAAGTATCAAATAATTATAGTTGCATAATACTTACACATACAAAGTCTCCAAGGCAGAAAGTATCCGGTAACAAATGTGTCTGTATCATTTAACAAACTGCGTAATTTAATAAATAATAGTGAACATCAGTTGTCGCCAAAAAAGTCCACTTCAATTTTAAGACGGCATTAGTCTGTCATTAGGTCAGTGTTTTTAATACATGAAATAACAGTAGTTGTTCTTTGAGTAATTTCACTTGATTAAGCCTTTTTCTGACATTCCACACTACAAAATAATACTGGACTATGAGTTATGCTGATATCGGATTAATATTTGTATTCACAAATAATCAAGGCTCCGATATCATGTCAGAAGTGACAAAGTTGTAACGGAACACCCCTAAATATAATCTCTCCTCGCAATTTCTTAATAATAACAGACACATATCAGAATGGAAATAAATAGAAATCCTCAAAATAAGGCAAAAGGCAAACCCCTCGGCACGCTAGCTTACACATTGGTGAGAGCAATAAAGGATTACCCAACACACATTGTTCTCGTAGGTAATTAATGATAGCCGACGCTTTGCACAGTTGAAATAATTACAATTACACAAAATAATCCACAAAATCAAGGAAATGGACATAATACAGCAGTGTCAAAGTAAGGGCAAATCAATCATGTTAAAGCACCAAGGTGTCTCAGGAGAGGGGGGTATTGGTATTGCATCCTAGTAACAGTACAAAGTGTGAGTACGCCTTTTTAGGGCAATTACAAATTGTAGTGTTTATTTCCAGGGTTTTTATCAGCTGCTGGAGACCAAAGTGACCATTCGATGTCGCAAACAAGACGTGCAGTTGGTGCAGGTGAGTCCAAGCGTCTCCTCTCCTCTGCGATCACATCCCCATCACGGCTCTCGTCTTTCCAGGCATCCATCCAGAGGAACATTCCCATCTACAAAGCGGCGGTGAAGAACACCCTGGAGGTCCGCATCGACCAGGACAACTTCCTCTCTCCGGACATGTAAGCGCTGCCTTTGATCCGCTTCAACCAAACACAAACTTACCAGCCTTTTGGTTCTCGCAGCTCTGGAGGTATTGAACTCTACAACGGTGACGGCAAGATCAAAGTGTCCAACACCTTGGACAGCAGACTGGACCTAATGGCTCAGCAGGTACCTCCTAGAAACCTATTAGTTAGTACATTCATTTTAAAATAGTTGTTTTTCTTTTTTAATTTTGAACAATTGTTTTTAAAGTTAGCAAATTAAGAAACAGGTTAACCAATCGTTTGCTTATTAGAGAACGAGAACTAAAGTGCACCACATTAATCCATCTATCCATTTTCTACCGCTTGTCCCAATTTAAAGGTATATATAATAATTTCCTGTCAAGTCATCATTATATGTCAAAAGACATTAATAAATCATGTTCTTTTCGAATACCTTTGTAACTGATAACAGTAGTTCAGCCGCGATATGCTCATTTCAAAATTAGATTTACATCCCCGAAATATTGTTATTGTTTCATTTCGATGCCTCGCCCTCCACCGTTTGACCAAAGTCTTTGAGTGTGTCACATCCAGGTTGCCAGTAACACACCGCCACCTTTGTCGAGCTACTGCCACTGGTAAGGTTACTAAACATGTCAGACCTTAGTAAATCTAAAAGGCGTCGTTACGATTCTCAACTTATTCATGACAAAGCCAGGAACAAAACAAGGATTTGTATCGGGGATGCCTTTGAAAGATGGAGACAATTGAAGATTTTTTCATCTGACGCCAAACTTGCTAATTTCCTCCTTGATACGTAAGTCAGGCATTTACGTTTTCTTATTACTTGTAATAAATGGAAATGTACAATTCGTATGTAAACCATATTGTCCTATATAGTCTATGACCTAGTCTAACAAAGCTAGTATGTTCGTGCAACGAATGCTTAGGAGCGAAGCACCATCACACTAGCGTAGCTTAGCATGCTAGCGCAATGACACATCGACATGTAGGATAACAGGGGAAATATATGCCCGTTAGCCTGTATGTCGATGTGTCATCCAACTGACAGGGAAAAGTATATTTTCGACGAATAAAACCCGCCCGAGTGCAGCTTAGAGGCTCCAGCACCCCCGCGACTCCGAAAGGGACAATCTGTAGAAAATGGATGGAAAACCTATGTGGATATGGGTAGTGTCAGTGCCTATTTCGTTCTCAATATGCAGATATGCTGAGGAAATGCGTTCCAACATTAGCACAGTTCAAGTACCCATGATTGTCACACACACATTAGGTGTGGCAAAATTATTCTCTGCATTTGACCAATCACCCATTGATCACCCCCTGGGAGGTGAGGGGATCAGTGAGCAGCAGCGGTGGCCGCGCCCGGGAATCATTTTTGGTGATTCAACCCCCAATTCCAACCCTTGATGCTGAGTGCCAAGCAGGGAGGTAAAGGGTCGCATTTTTATAGTCTTTGGTATGTGTTAATTTAAGTTTGTTTAGGGAATGTCATCTTTTAATAGAGAAAGACATTCATGTCTCTTAAGATAGGATCGACTTTATTCATCCCACATCGGAGAAATTATGTGGTTACAAAAAGTCCACCAAAAAATAACATGAAAACAAAAGAGAAACGTGGCAGAAGACAAAGGACATAAAATACATTAAAATAGAACAAAGCTTATGCAGCTGCAAAGTAAAGCACAACGTAAACCAAATGAGCAAGAAAATTTATATATTGCGCACACATGACTGACCCCGAAAGGGACAAGCGGTAGAAAATGGATGGATGGATGACTGCACCATGCATAAACGGCTAAAGAAATGCACAATTTCTGCAGTGTTCCCTCTTTTCATGTTAACATTTAAGCCAGCTTTCACATTATATTATTATATTTATGTTAGCATTTAGAACAGCTAACGATTATCGCTAAAGTTGCCGATTAGCATCGCGAGCTGCCAACTAGTGATTAGCGCTCTTGCCAGCTTGCAATTAGCACGCCAGTTGCCAGCTAGCGTCGCTATACTGTAATCTTTGAATACGTTAGTTTTGCACAAGAACTAGATACCTTTTTAGGACCATTTTAAGTTCAAATACAGTTTTATACAAGATCTGTCAGTAGAGGATCCCGCTTCCAGGTCCGATTCCAGCTTCCGCCATATACCGTAGTCACCACTGTTGTGTCCATGGGCAAGACACTTCACCAACCTGCTCCCAGTGCCACCCATACTGGTTAAGATGTAGCTTAAAGATGAAGATAATGGGTTCGTTTTACGATGTAAAGTGTTTTGAGTCACTAGAGAAAAAGCGCTATATAAATATAATTCACTTCACTTCATTAGTTTGGGCGTCTTTGACCTGGAAAACATTGAAGACCTTTGTTTTATTGTGTTGATTGTCGTACAATATTTCTTATATAAAAGTTTGTTTTTCTTTCTGTAAGACTTATACTTAGACTTAGACAAACTTTAATGATCCACAAGGGAAATTGTTCAACACAGTAGCTCAGTTCCAATGATGGAAAGTGTAAGGATGGAAAGGACAATGCATAAATAGACTAATATAGCGATAAAAAATCCAACATATACGAATATATACATAATATGTGTACAGAATAATATAAATACAGATACGGTATATAATATTATGTCTATAACATATATATACAATATATTCCAATGACCATGTACAATATTACACTATATACAGTATATGTGACAGTAGCAGCATAAAATAGAGTGTAGGTCCAGCAGGAAATAGAAAATAGACATTATAAACATTATAAACAAAGAGAAGTAGCTAACATGTCAGGTGTCAGGTAATAGGCAGATGTCATCTATTGCTGTATGGCGAGTGATTATACAGCTGGATGGAGTGTGGAGGCATGTTACTTTTGTGCCGTTTTGGGGCTTGTTTCCCTCTTACACACATGTAAGAGGGATGTGTGCTATGGTTATGAGTTGTTTCTTCCCTTGGCCTCAGTCTGGACCCCCTATGCCCAGACTAAGACCCCTATAAAGCCCCCCCCCTCATTGTTTACCTGTATCTCACCTTTTTTGTAAGGGGTGCCGGAAGTTGGCAGACCCGTCAGCGATCCTGTTCTGTCTCCCTGAAATGTTTGTCTGATCTTGAATGGGATTGTGCTGAAAATGTTAATTTCCCCTCAGGGATTAATCAAGTATTTCTGATTCTGATTCTGTGACAGGCACGGATTAAATTGATTTTAATTCATTTGAATTTGCAACTCTGTCTCACAGAATTAGTTGTTGTAGATATGAACTGCGTCGGGGAACCAGTAAACTGGTATCCCGAGGTACTTCCGTACTTCTAATGATATTACTTTCAAACCAGTTTTTCTGTCTTTTAATCCGTTTTATTCAGCTTTTATTCGCAGCATGAGGGAAGCTTTGCCGGTTCAATTATGGTCAGTCGAATTAACGACAAGTTCCACAACCTCATGATAAATTCAGTCCAACTGCAGAAAGAACCTTTGTAGAAGTAATACAATTTTGTGAAGGATAATGAGCCAAAGCATGACATTTTCATATTGAACCAGCACCTATGAATAATGCATAATGCATGTCATAAACCATATTTCACGTTCTTAAAATAATAAATAATTCTATCCCATGTATGTTGTTGACGGGTTTGCTGTGTTCACAGATGATGCCCGACATCCGAGTGGCTCTTTTCGGCGCCAACCCAAACCGCAAGTTCATGGACTGAGACCCCTCCCCACTCTTGTTGTTGGTATCATAGAATTATTGTTATTTTCTATTTTTCTCATATGACAGAAGTGTTTTCCCCCGTGAGTGACATGCAAAAAAGAGGGTGTCGTCATGGTTATTGTGTGATGTGCTGCTGTATTTCTTTGTGCATGAAGGGAGCACCGCCGCCATTCATCGTTACCCATAATCCTCTCTGGTAACACAACACACTTACAGATTCTTGTTTGTTTACAGAGAAGTCCGTGCCGAGGGGTGGGCTTACCTACTTGAGTCTTGCTAACTAACTGGATCTGTTTTATTGACAAATGAGCATGAGTTGGAATGGGCGGGGCTTAACTAATGGGTGGTATCCTCAAAGCGAACGCCGTAAAAAGTTAATTTATTTCGCTGATATCATTCCAGAGTATGTATATGATGTTACCTGACTAAATTATGAATGTTTGATTGTTTTTGTGTGTGTTTTTTTCCCATTTGGATTGTTGTCTCAAACTTGTAACATGGTGTAAATGTACAACATAATAAAATATATGAATCATGACCAGTACACATCACTAGGCTGACTCTCTCTCTCACACACACACACACACACACACACACACACACACACACACACACACACACATCCCACTACAGTTTGTCCACGTTGCCTATTCACGCTCCATTCATTAGTTTATCACATGCTCTTTGTCAGACAAAAATTTCCCAATTATGCAGCTGCTCTTAGCATTTTGCTGACTTGTTGGGCAACAGACAAGAACAGTCAGTCTTTTAGGAGACGGCGGAGTGGAGACGCTGCTGCTCGTATTTGTAAGTACTTTGACAATTATTGTACTAATTCTAATGTTCTGTTTTTTTTTATCTTCTTCTGGTTACACTGATTTGATGCTAAAAATGTTTTTTTTTGTCTTTTAATTATGTCTGTGTGGTCAGAAGTAGGAGGTGAACAGCGCATCCCGGTGGTAGCCATGGTCGGAGCCCCGTCACTCCACCAAGCGGCGACTCTCCTCTGGTTCTGGACAGTGGCTGTTGGGATGCCGGACCTGACCAGGCGAGACCAGCTGATGCGCCAGGAAGCCAGCCGACAGACGGGAGGCAAGGTGGCGCTCACTCCAGCCGAGCGTAGGCTGGATGCCAGGCTTCGCCAAATGAAAGAGCAAGAGATGTCAGGTGACGTCTTCCCACCTGCCCTCCACTTCTTTAAGGCCAAGCCTTTCATCCAGAGAAGCTCCATCTTCAAGTTGCTGCAGGAAATGCCCAAAGGTGAGCAGACTTTGAAAGTGACATCCTCCACCTTCTACACTGTAGATGAGCATTCACACACATTTGTGTTATGCTGAGAGAAGTGATGACACCAACAAGACAAGCATATGCTATTCTGCACTATAAATATTACACTATAAAATTCATAATTTACACTAATGCCAATGCTATTAAATGATGTAATGTATAAATGCTGAGAGACAATCATTCAGTGGTGTGTCAAAATGGTACTTTGTGATGAGCATGAATTAACTTTTGGACTCAAAATGTTCGACGCATTTGTTTTAGACCCAAAATGTTGATTTACACAAGTTCACACAACCATATTGCGCTTCAAAAATGTGCTTTGTATATGCTGAGAGATGATCATTCACACCGACCCATACTATTTAGACACATAAAAGTTTTTACACTTTTACTTTTTTTTTCTTTTTTTTTTAACCCAAAATGTTAATACCGGTACACATTTTTGGTACCCAAAATATTAATTGACACATTTTTTGGACCCAAAATGTTTATGTATTTTGTTGGACCCAAAATAATCAATAATGCGTTTTTTGGATCCAAAATATTCATTGACACATTTTTTGGACCCAAAATATTTGGCACATTTTTTAGGCCCAAAATGTAAATTTATGCATTTTTCTGGACCAGAAATATTAATTTACATGTTTTACCCAAACTATTTATTGACACTTTGTTTTTGGACCCAAAATATTAATTGCTGCATTTTTTAGATCCAAAATGTTCATTTACACGAGTTTACACAACCATATTGCGCTTTAAAAATGTGCTTTGTACATGCTGAGAGATGATCATTCACACCAACGCTAGTGCATCAAAAGTTGTATTTGTTTGTAGTACTGTTTTGTAGCCCAAGAAAATAGTGAATGGTGTTTATTTAATGATGTGAGGTATTTCAAATTGATTGTACTTTTTCATAGATGAAAGATGAACACCCACGTCAAAAGTTGTGCAATGTTGTGTTTAGGGATGTCCCGATCCGATATTTGAATCTGATCGGCTGCCGATATTTGCCAAAAATTGCGTATCGATACGCAAGGCATGGGAAAATGCCGATCCAGATCCAGTTTAAAAAAAAACTCCAGTTTGTGTTTTCCAACGCACCTATTTAAATAATACATTCCACTTTTCTGCTGCTCCGTAATTTCCGTTCCACATTTTCCAGCACACCTTCAACACATCCACAATTCTAACGCAGTTGCTTTTAGCTGCTGGCATTACACGACAGGCTCTTCTCACTATTTCCTGTGTCTCCCTCTCACAGACAGCGAGCGTACCTTCTTACACACGTCACATACTGTCACGTAATACGTCACATACTGTCACGTCATACGTCACATACTGTCACGTCATACGTCACATACGTATACGTCCTCTCCCAGCAGAGAGCGAGGTAGCGGCATGGCTAACGTTAGCTGTGATGCTAGCGCAGCCGCTAAGGTGCGCGCCTGCTCAAGCGTCCTCTGCGCACGGCAAATCTATGCCACGCACAAAATCAAATAAAAAAAATAAGCGCATAACAATTTTCGACACACGGACACGACAGAGACAACAGTTTTCGTCATCATTGTTCAAATATTGTGACGTCTGTCGAGACGCTTATCTCCATTCGGTGCCACACGTCCACACCATCAAAATGCCGAGGCAGGCAAAAATTTCCAAATCAACACCGTATGAAAAATTAATTGGTGATTTTTTAGTTGTGATTTCCTTCTCTGCATGAAAGTTTAAAAGTAGCATATATTAATGCAGTATGAAGAAGAATGTTTTAATGTAGACATGCAAGCCTTGAAAGAACGTTTTGAAAATCAAGACAACATTTCCTGCAAATGGGTGCATTTCTACCCTATATTTTAACTTTAGATTTATTCTTATATCAAACTCTTTTGGCTGTCTTTTTGACACTTACATCAGGCGCCCCCCTCCACACCCTGGATTATAAATAATGTAAATAATTCAATGTGATTATCTTGTGTGATGACTGTATTATGATGATAGTATATATCTGATAGTATATATCTGTATCATGAATCAAGTAAGTGGACCCCGACTTAAACAAGTTGAAAAACTTATTGGGGTGTTACCATTTAGTGGTCAATTGTACAGAATATGTACTTCACTGTGCAACCTACTAATAAAAGTCTCAATCAATCAGAACACATAGAATCATCGTACTGCTGTGATTATATGCATCAAGTGTTCATTCAAGGCTAAGGCAAAATATCGAGATATATATCGTGTATCGCAATATGGCCTTAAAATATCGCAATATTAAAAAAAGGCCATATCGCCCAGCCCTAGTTCAATGATGCCATTTCTGTTCGTCATGTATAATTTTGTCTATTTTGTGTTTATCCTTGAATAAACAGGTCAGTTTCTTGTTACCAACCATTGTGTATTATTCAAACTCCCCTAATTCAGCTGGCTAGTTGTTATCAAGAGTACTAAAACCCTTTTCAACATGATTCTGACAACTAAGTAGGCTAAATAACTTTAAACTTTAATACATGCTCGGATAGGCCAGTATCGGTCAGTATCGGTATCAGTCAGTATCGG
The DNA here is from genome assembly GCF_033978685.3 of Nerophis lumbriciformis. Classification (NCBI taxonomy): domain Eukaryota; kingdom Metazoa; phylum Chordata; class Actinopteri; order Syngnathiformes; family Syngnathidae; genus Nerophis; species Nerophis lumbriciformis. The sequence continues at coordinate 51,480,064 of NC_084552.2, forward strand.
TATCGGATCGGAAATGCAAAAACAATATCGGTATCGGATCGGAAGTGCAAAAACCTGGATCGGGACATCCCTAGTTGTGTTATGTAATGCTGTTTTATAGCCAAAGTAATATCAATTCTGAAAGATCTAACTTTCAAATTCACGCGTTTGTGCAGCAAACATTTGTGAGCAAATATTGAGAGACAAGCATTGTGACCCACACTATTTAAACGTATCCAAGTTTCTTTCTACACTCTTTTGCGTTGTGTAATGTTTTTCTTTACCCAAAATGTTAATTGACACATTTTTAGTACCAAAATTTAAATTTACACATTTTTTTGGAATCCAAAATATTAATTGACATAATTTTTTGGACCCAAAATGTTCATTGACACATTTTCTGGACCAAAATTTTAATTGATGCATTTTTCTGGGCCCAAAATATTAATTGACACATTTTTTGGACCCAAAATGTTTATGTATTTTGTTGGACCCAAAATAATCAATAATGCATTTTTTGGATCCAAAATATTCATTGACACATTTTTTGGACCCAAAATATTTGGCACATTTTTTAGGCCCAAAATGTAAATTTATGCATTTTTCTGGACCAGAAATATGAATTTACATATATTTTACCCAAACTATTTATTGACACTTTGTTTTTGGACCCAAAATATTAATTGCTGCATTTTTTAGATCCAAAATGTTCATTTACACGAGTTTATACAACCATATTGCGCTTTAAAAATGTGCTTTGTACATGCTGAGAGATGATCATTCACACCAACGCTAGTGCATCAAAAGTTGTATTTGTTTGTAGTACTGTTTTGTAGCCCAAAAAAATAGTGAATGGTGTTTATTTAATGATGTGAGGTATTTCAAATTGATTGTACTTTTTCATAGATGAAAGATGAACACCCACGTCAAAAGTTGTGCAATGTTGTGTTTAGGGATGTCCCGATCCGATATTTGAATCTGATCGGCTGCCGATATTTGCCAAAAATTGCGTATCGATACGCAAGGCATGGGAAAATGCCGATCCAGATCCAGTTTAAAAAAAAACTCCAGTTTGTGTTTTCCAACGCACCTATTTAAATAATACATTCCACTTTTCTGCTGCTCCGTAATTTCCGTTCCGCATTTTCCAGCACACCTTCAACACATCCACAATTCTAACGCAGTTGCTTTTAGCTGCTGGCATTACACGACAGGCTCTTCTCACTATTTCCTGTGTCTCCCTCTCACAGACAGCGAGCGCACCTTCTTACACACGTCACATACTGTCACGTCATACGTCACATACTGTCACGTCATACGTCACATACTGTCACGTCATATGTCACATACGTATACGTCCTCTCCCAGCAGAGAGCGAGGTAGCGGCATGGCTAACGTTAGCTGTGATGCTAGCGCAGCCGCTAAGGTGCGTGCCTGCTCAAGCGTCCTCTGCGCACGGCAAATCTATGCCACGCACAAAATCAAATAAAAAAAATAAGCGCATAACAATTTTCGACACACGGACACGACAGAGACAACAGTTTTCGTCATCATTGTTCAAATATTGTGACGTCTTGTCGAGACGCTTATCTCCATTCGGTGCCACACGTCCACACCATCAAAATGCCGAGGCAGGCAAAAATTTCCAAATCAACACCGTATGAAAAATTAATTAGTGATTTTTTAGTTGTGATTTCCTTCTCTGCATGAAAGTTTAAAAGTAGCATATATTAATGCAGTATGAAGAAGAATGTTTTAATGTAGACATGCAAGCCTTGAAAGAACGTTTTGAAAATCAAGACAACATTTCCTGCAAATGGGTGCATTTCTACCCTATATTTTAACTTTAGATTTATTCTTATATCAAACTCTTTTGGCTGTCTTTTTGACACTTACATCAGGCGCCCCCCTCCACACCCTGGATTATAAATAATGTAAATAATTCAATGTGATTATCTTGTGTGATGACTGTATTATGATGATAGTATATATCTGATAGTATATATCTGTATCATGAATCAAGTAAGTGGACCCCGACTTAAACAAGTTGAAAAACTTACTGGGGTGTTACCATTTAGTGGTCAATTGTACAGAATATGTACTTCACTGTGCAACCTACTAATAAAAGTCTCAATCAATCAGAACACATAGAATCATCATACTGCTGTGATTATATGCATCAAGTGTTCATTCAAGGCTAAGGCAAAATATCGAGATATATATCGTGTATCGCAATATGGCCTTAAAATATCGCAATATTAAAAAAAGGCCATATCGCCCAGCCCTAGTTCAATGATGCCATTTCTGTTCGTCATGTATAATTTTGTCTATTTTGTGTTTATCCTTGAATAAACAGGTCAGTTTCTTGTTACCAACCATTGTGTATTATTCAAACTCCCCTAACTCAGCTGGCTAGTTGTTATCAAGAGTACTAAAACCCTTTTCAACATGATTCTGACAACTAAGTAGGCTAAATAACTTTAAACTTTAATACATGCTCGGATAGGCCAGTATCGGTATCAGTCAGTATCGGTATCGGATCGGAAATGCAAAAACAATATCGGTATCGGATCGGAAGTGCAAAAACCTGGATCGGGACATCCCTAGTTGTGTTATGTAATGCTGTTTTATAGCCAAAGTAATATCAATTCTGAAAGATCTTACTTTCAAATTCACGCGTTTGTGCAGCAAACATTTGTGAGCAAATATTGAGAGACAAGCATTGTGACCCACACTATTTAAACGTATCCAAGTTTCTTTCTACACTCTTTTGCGTTGTGTAATGTTTTTCTTTACCCAAAATGTTAATTGACACATTTTTAGTCCCAAAATTTAAATTTACACATTTTTTTGGAATCCAAAATATTAATTGACATAATTTTTTGGATCCAAAATGTTCATTGACACATTTTCTGGACCAAAATTTTAATTGATGCATTTTTCTGGGCCCAAAATATTTATTGACACAGTTTTGGACCCAAAATATTAATTGATGCATTTTTTGGGATCAAAAAATATTAATTGACGCATTTTCTGGACCAAAATGTTAATTTTCGCATGTTTGGGGGCCCAAAATATTCATATTCTCATGGACAAAGAAAACACCTTTTTGTGTGCGTGTGCGTGTGCGTGTGCGTGTGTGTGTGTGTGGTCAAAAGTTTACATACACTTGTAAAGAACATAATGTCATGGCTGTCTTGAGTTTCTAATAATTTCTACAACTCTTATTTTTTTGTGATAGAGTGATTGGAGCACATACTTGTTGGTCACAAAAAACATTCATGAAGTTTGGTTCTTTTAGGAATTTATTATGGGTCTACTGAAAATGTGACCAAATCTGCTGGGTCAAAAGTATACATACAGCAATGTTAATATTTGGTTACATGTCCCTTGGCAAATTTCACTGCAATAAGGCCCTTTTGGTAGCCATCCACAAGCTTCTGGTTGAATTTTTGACCACTCTTCTTTAAAAAATTGGTGCAGTTCAGCTAAATTTGTTGGTTTTCTGACATGGACTTGTTTCTTCAGCATTGTCCACATGTTTAATTCAGGACTTTGGGAAGGCCATTCTAAAACCTTAATTCTAGCCTGATTGAGCCATTCCTTTGCCACTTTTGACGTGTGTTTGGGGTCATTGTCCTGTTGGAACACCCAACTGCGCCCAAGACCCAACCTCCGGGCTGATGATTTTAGGTTGTCCTGAAGAATTTGGAGGTAATCCTCCTTTTTCATTGTCCCATTTAAAGCACCAGCAATATGTTTGGAGGAGAAAAGGTGAGGCCTTTAATCGATGTCCACGCGATGTTGCAGGGTCTTGTCAACCAAAACAGCATCCGGAGCCTTAAGGAACTCCGGGCGGAGCTTATCCACCCCCGGGGCCTTTTCACCGGGGAGCTTTTTAACTTCCTCAGCAACCTTGGATTGAGGAGGTTTTCGAAGTATTCCCTCCACCGATCCACAACATCCGCAGTCAAGGTCAGCAGAACACCATCCTCACCTTACACAGTGTTGCCAGTGCACTGCTTCCACTTCCTGAGGCGGCGGATTATGGTCCACAATTGCTTCGAAGCCTTCTGTAATTCGTTTTCCATGGCTTCCACAAACTCCTCCCATGTCCGAGTTTTTGCCTCTCCAACCGCTGAAGCCGCACACCGCTTGGCCTGTTGGTACCTGTCCGCTGCCTCCGGAGTCCTATGAGCCAAAAGAACCGGATAGGACTCTTTCATCAGCTTGACGGCATCCCTCATGGGTTCTAGGATTATCGCCACGACAGGCACCAACTACCTTGCGGCCACAGCTCCAATCATCCGCCTCGACAATAGAGGTGCGGAACATGGTCCTCTCGGACTCAATGTCCAGCACCTCCCTTGTGAGATGTTCAAAGTTCTTCCGGAGGTGGGAATTGAAACTCTCTCTGACAGGAGACTCTGCTAGACGTTCCCAACAGACCCTCACAATACGTTTGGGCCTGCCAGGTCTGTCCGTCATCCTCCCCCACCATCGCAACCAACTCACCACCAGGTGGTGATCGGTAGAAAGCTTCGCCCCTCTCTTCACCCGAGTGTCTAAAACATGAGGCCGCAAATCCGATGACACAACTACAAAGTCGATCATGGAACTGCGGCCTAAGGTGTCCTGGTGCCAAGTGCACATATGGATACCCTTATGTTTGAACATGGTGTATGATATGGACAATCTGTGACGAGCACAAAAGTCCAATAACAAAACACCACTCGGGTTCAGATCTGAGCGGCCATTCTTCCCAATCCCGCCTCTCCAGGTTTCACTGTCGTTGCCAACATGAGCGCTGAAGTCACCCAGTTGAACAAGAGAATCACCCGGGGGAGCACTTTCTAGTACTCGAGTGTATCCAAAAAGGGTGGGTACTCTGAACTGCTGTTTGGTGTGTAAGCACAAACAACAGTCAGGACTCGTCCCCCCCACCCAAAGGCAGAGGGAAGCTACCCTCTCGTCCACTGGGTTGAACTCCAACGTGCAGCCTTTGAGCCGGGGGGAAACAAGAATTGCTACCCCAGCCCGTCGCCTCTCACTGCGTGCAACGCCAGTGTGGAAGAGAGTCCAGCCCCTCTCGAGAGAACTAGTTCCAGAGCCCTTGCTGTGCCTCGAAGTGAGTCCGACTATATCCAGCCGGAACTTCTCCACCTCGCGCATTAGCTCAGGCCCCCCCCCACCTCCCAGCGAGGTGACATTCCACGTCCCGAGAGCTAGCTTATGTAGCCGAGGATCGGACCGCCAAGTGCCCTATCTTCGGCTGCCGCCCAGCTCTAATATCACCCGACCTCTATGGCCCCTCCCATGAGTGGTGAGCCCATTGAAGGGGGGACCCACGTTGCCTCTTCGGGCTGCCTATGGGGACAGGCGCTCGCCATCGTGCCCCAACTTCGGGCCTGGCTCTAGAGGGGGGGCCCCGGTGACCCGCGTCCGGGCGAGGGAAATCTGAGTCTCTGTTCTTGTATTTCCATAGAGGTCTTCGAGCTGCTCTTTGCCTGATCCCTCACCTAGGACCTGTTTGTCTTGGGAGACCAGACAACATAGCTTTTATATACATATACACACATACACATTGTTTTGGATCCAAAATATTAATTGGAAAAAAATTTGGACCTAAAATACACCTTTTCATGGATCCGAAATATTCATTTACACAAAGTTTTGGAATCAAAATGTTGCGCTGTAGAAATGTGCTTTGTAAATCCTAGAAGATGAGCATTCACAACTACACTAGTGCATCAAAATTTTTACTTTTTTAAACCATCCATCCATCCATCCATTTTCTACCGCTTGTCCCGTTCGGAGTCGCGGGGGTGCTGGAGCCTATCTCAAGTGCTGTTTTGTAAAAATTAAGATTACGTGAATGCTGAGAGACAAGTACGGTATTTATTCAATGAGGTAGTGCGTTTCAAATGTTATTAAAATTGGCTAATGCTGAGATGAGCGTTCACATCAATTGTATTGTAATGTTGTTAAATATTTTGTATGTCAATATTTACTTGTCGAAAGGCTCAGAGACAAAAGTGTTTTTCTGTCTGGTGTAGGCGCTGCCCTTCACGTCCACAGTTCCACTCTTGTGAGCGTGGAATGGCTGGTGAAGAACGTGACGTACCGGCCGCACTGCTACGTCTGCTTTACGTGGGACAACTCTGTGCGCTTCATCTTCTCCCAGCGACAACCTTTCCCACGCTGGGACTGCTTCCACTGGCAGCTGCTGCACACCCTCAGGGCCAAGAACGCAGACCCGGCTGCCTTCGACACCAGGTAGTACGAGAAACAGCAGCACTGACTCCTTCTGGAAGCTGATCTCATGGATGCTCGGTCTGTAGCTTGATGCGGCATCTAACGCTGGTCACTGAAGACCCCGATGGCGACTACCCAAACCAGGACGTTGTGTGGGAGAAGTTTGAGAAGGCCTTCATAGCTTTGGCCGGCCTGGTCAGGCACGCCCCTGTGCTGAGGGACTACTTATCTCGAGGCCTTTATGAGCTCCACCAGGACAACATCATGTATCTGGAACTCCGCAGTGGTCTTTCCAAGGTTTGTGAATAAGAGATAAGACGTAGCAGAAATTATGTGATGCACTTTAGCCACTGTGTCGCTGTATTTAGCGAGTAGAGGTACTTATTAAAAGCGAAAGAGTTTTATCTTACGTTTATTCGCTACTCAAATACAAGCGGTCACGAAAGGATTCGTAGTGCGCGTGAAAGCGTAGGTCCGCCACCACAAGCCCAGGGATTGTGCATTACCACAGCGTTCAGGAAAGCTCCAGAAGCGTGCAACTTAGAACTTTATCACTTCCATAAGTGCTAAGAAAACACAGCTTAGAGCAGGGGTGCCCACACTTTTTCAGCAGGCGAGCTACTTTTTAAATGACTAAGTCGATGTGATCTACCTCATACATGCATATACATATACATATATGTTATATATATATATATATATATATATATATATATCATTTTTTATTATTATTTTTTTTTTGCCATTTTTGTTCACATGTTAAAGGTGTACAAAATACATGCATGTTTAACAAATAGATTCCCTTCTTTCATGCAGACAAGAATATAAGTTGGTGTATTACCTGTTTGTGATGACTTGCATTGATTGGAATCAGACAAGATTCACAGTAGTGCTGACAACTTTCACATTTTTCAACCACATTGAAGTGGTTGGTTTTGGCATCTTATTTGTCCAGCTTCCATACTCGTTTTTATACACATAAGAAATACATTGACGGCAAACTCCGTGGCTTGCTAGCTTGTTTGCGCTAACTTTTGGAGACTCTTATTTTGTTAGCGCAGGCAGGATGGAGCAGCACTTTTATTGTGAAGACAGGAACTGTGCGGTTAGTCTTTAGTATTGTGACGGGAGGTACGGTTGAAATAAAAACTGTTTCTCTTCTTCCTGACGGTCTTTTTTCCCTTCACACATCATTTCACAAGATCCCCGGGTGCCTTGAATGTCAATCAAGTGACGAAAGTGACGTCATAGTGAATATTTATGATCGTTAATTTTTAGGTCTATTTTTTCAATGCCTGGCTGGCGGTCGACTGACACACCCTCCGCCGTTGATCTGTAGCTCGCGATCGACGTAATGGGCACCCCTGGCTTAGAGACACTCTTCTGTCGTCTGGCAACATTTTAATCACCACTGCTTTAATTATTTCATCAGGAAATCAAAAGTGTGGCTGGGGGGCCTCTTTTTTTATAGCTATTTTTAGGAATAAAATGTAAAAATAAGAGTAATAGATATAATGTAATGAGCAAAGGCTGAACTGTTGACACCAACAATGAATGAAATATATGTTTCAGCCTTTTTATTAGCCTATTTCATTACAAATGACAGACACAATGACGTCACACTGCCCCCATATTGAAATAATATTGACAACAATATTGTTTTATATACTTGAAGGCTCCACTGCACTGCTGTTCTTTTTGCAATGTAAAATACTTGACTTGTTATTTATGATCATATCTTTGAGCAGTGTTGTGTTTTGACATACTAGGAGGTTATATAACACTGCTGTTCTTTTTGGAATCTATAGTTACTTCTTGGAAGATCATAATGATATTTTAATTTTGAATAAAGCATGTCAAAGCATTTAAGTGCTTAAGTACTTGGCACTTTGAAATAGTTTTCAATAAAGGAGTGAATTTAAATTGACATTAGTTCAGTTTTTAAATTTTGTGGAAAAAGTACAGAAAATAATGGAAATTCTTAGGTATCGGTATTGACTACGGAATTTCTGATATTGTTGCAACCCTATTCTCAGGCGTATGAGCTGGACGGAACGATCCATGACAAGATGTGGACGCTGAGGACCTTCCAGGAAGTGACAAAGAAGTTTGTCAAAGATCATCCTGACTTTCTCGGAGTTCGCCTCATCCTGTCAGTGCACAGGTACGTATTTGCTTTTTTATTCATGTCATTCATTGCAGGACTTGATCTTATCAAGAAATGAGTCTAGGCCCTCAAAAAGGGTCTCAAACTCACGGCCTGCGGCCCAATTGCCGCTCGCAAGCCCATAAGTCTACTTACCGTATTTTCTGGACTATAAGGCGCACTTAAAATCCTTTTTTCCCCCTAAAAACTCAACAGTGCGCCTTATAACCCGGTGCGCCTAGTATAAGGAATGATTTTGGTTGAGCATACCCACCCTGAAGCTATTTTATTTGGTACATTGTGTAATGATAAGTGTCACCAGTAGATGGCAGTCAAACATAAGAGATATGTGTAGACTGCACTATGATGGAAATATGTCTCAAGTAAACAACACCAACATTTTAAATGTTCCATTGAAAATATAGAACATTGCACACACTGCTCAAAAATCTATCAAAATGTTTTAGTACGACTTTGGTAAGCTATGAAGCCGCACCGCTTGAAGGATTGTTGGCGCATTAAACATACGAGTATTATTATGGTGTTTGTATAACGTAAGACATATAATTTGCCGTTTTGTTTCGCAATATTATGCAAAAGAAACTTTTCTTACCTTCTGGTACCTGCTGATCTGTATTTGGAATCTGCGTAAATCCTGAAAAATTGCGCCAGTCCGCCTTTGGTGTCCATGTCGACGCTCCGTGCCGACACCGTAGTCGAAAATCTTCTATTTGTCTATATTCTTTTTATGGGACATTCATCCTCCGCTGTTGCCATTTCTAATATAAAGTAGTGTAAAGTTCTTACTTATATATGTCAGTAAACTCGCCATGAAAGCGCTAAAACATACCGGTGTAGTGAGTTTACATTATTCACCCAAGGAACTTAAGTTATTAGAGAGTTCGGTCACATGGTTTTTCACGAAACACATTTCCGGTGTGGTTGTTTTCGGATGAGAAGATGCTGCTCCGTTGTTGATTTAAGTAAAGTCTGAATGCCATTAAAACAGTTAGCTCCATCTTTTGACTCTTCTTCCTCTCCCGTCCTTGCACGCTACACCGCTACAACAAAGATGACAGGGAGAAGACGCTGCCGAAAGTGAGCCACGTAAATAAGACCGCCCGCAAAACGGCACATCCGGAAGTGACTGTCAGAAAGCGACTTGAAGACGATCTGTAAAACACAATCTATGCAACATTTTGACCAAAGAACCATCATTAGATGTTATGTAGACCACAAGGAAGTGTTTTCCATTTAGAAAAAATGTATTAATAATAATAATCCATCCATCCATTTTCTATCGCTTGTCCCTTTCGGGGTCACGGGGGGTCGCTGGAGCCTATCTCAATATGACTCCTTTAATGCGCCCTATAATCTGGTGCGCCTAATATATGAAAAAAGATCAAAAATAGACCATTCTCTGCAGCGAGCCTTATAATCCGGTGCGCTTTAAGGTCCGGAAAATACGGTAAATTCATAGTTTAGTGTAATAGCACACCATAATAGTTAAATATATTTTGACAATCTTGAATTCTACAAGACCAGTGCTTCTGAAATAGTGGGGGGGGCACCGGGATATTTTTTTGAGGCAGTGGGGGGATTTTTGTTAGCAGATTATTATTTTTTTTGCACTCAATTTTTATTCATTGAATTTTTATAAACTACATTTTAAAACTCTGTTTTAATAAATTCATTTTGCTTAAAGTTTTATTCATTAAATTCTCAGCATAAAATTCAAATTTAGTTCACAAAGTTAAAACGCAAAAAAATTAATTTGCATAAATTCAGTGTCAAAAAAAACCTTTGGCAATTAAAACACAAATTAACCTTCATAGTTGTTTACACAAAAAATGGTCTCACTCTCATATCTTCTTTTTGTATTTTAAAGCACTACTTACTACCTTCCATTTTTTATCAATTATCCATCCATCCATCCATTTTCTACCGCTTATCCCTTTCAGGGTCGCGGGGGGGTGCTGGAGCTATATCTCAGCAATAATACTTGTATTAATTTTCCAGGGATTCAAGTACATGTAGGAAAATCTTACAGTAAGTTTGAAAATAAAATAGTACTAACAAAGCACAGAAACAGGTTTGAATATAATTATGATTCATTCTGGTAATTTCTTTGAACACATTTTCATTTTTTACTGTCATATATTTAGATATTTGAGCTTTATTTTTATTGAAATCATAATTTTTATTTGTTTATTTTAAACTTAATTTTTTTCAGTTGCAGATCTTTCTTTTTCAGATTAAAATTGTATGTTTTTAATTTTTTCAGATTTAGACTTTTGGCTCGAATTAAGGTTGGGGGCTGGTATCAACTGAGAGGGGCATGGGATCATGCATAAATAAATAAAGGATAGGGGGTACACTTCTACGTTGCCTTGAGGGAATGTAATGTGATGCTATTTTTGACTATTTATGACAGGCACAGCATGAAATCAAAAGCACAAAATGAATACACAGTAAGTACATTTTTTAAACTGGGATTGGAATGTGACATGCAGTATACAGTATGTCACATGAGAGACACAATCGATTGCGTTATTCTTTATTTAGCTGAAGCGGGTCTTGAATTGTGAATGCTTCTGCATTGAATTTGTCGTCACTAAATTTTTGTACATTTTAATTTTTACAAACCAAATTTTTAAATGCACATTTTGCTCACACAATGAAATTGTCAGCATAATTTGGAATTTCAGTGCAGATAATTCAAACGCCAAAAATTCAGATACTAAAATTCAATGTAAAAAAAAAACCTTTGGTAATAAAAACACAAAATAACCTCCATACATCCATAGTTGTTTACAGTAAATTGTGTACTCAAATGTTTTGGTCTCACTCACATATCTTCTTTTTGCATTTTGAAGCGCTACTTCGAACCATCTTTTTTTTTCTTTTTTCTTTTTTTTTTAAATCCATCCATCCATCCATTTCCTACCGCTTGACCCTTTTGGGGTCGATATGTTTTATTTAATTTTCCAGAGATCTACAGATAGGACAGGCATTGTTACAGTAATTAGGAAAATAAAATATCACCAAAAAACAAAACAATTCTGAGCAACCTATACGCAACCAAGATAAATTGTATACGGAAATCAGTGGTTTGTTCCTGGGTTAGAAATGTATTTAAAATCCAACAGTGCAAAATGTGAATTCTCGCAATTTTTCAGCTGGCCTTAAAATTTTGACCAGGAGTTTATAGAGAAAGCACCAGTTATTAGTACAGCATTACACACTTTTACCTATACTGATGTTATAAATGTATTGATATTGTTTTCCAGAGCTTTGAGTGCCTCTGAGGTGAAAGCGGCAGTGAAGGAGGCCATTGAGCTGCAGAAGTCGTTCCCTGATGTGGTTGCAGGATTTGACCTGGTAGTAATCATTAATGGAATCAACACAATGAGGGTGACATTGCTAACATTGTGTTGTTGCAGGTGGGCAGGGAGGATAGCGGCAGGCCGCTATGGTACTTCCGGGACGCTCTTTCCCTGCCTGACCAACTGGGCGTCACGCTGCCCTACTTCTTTCACGCGGGAGAGACCAGTGCGTGAATCCTGTAAAACGCGTTTATACTAAATATGTGCTGAAGTTGTTTCTCTCCAAGCAGATGAGGAAGGCACCGAGGTGGATCAGAACATTCTGGATGCGCTCGTATTCAATACCAGCCGCATTGGCCACGGATACGCATTGGCGCACCACCCAATCGCTAAGGAGCTCTCCAGGAAAAGGAACGTGGCGGTGGAACTGTGCCCCATCTCAAACCAGGTCTAATAAGCATCTGTTGACTTCATACTTGCCAACTTTGAGACCTCAGAATTAGAGAGATATTCAAAAGGGTTTTGTCATATATATATACTGTATGTATATATAATATATATATATATATACTGTGTATACTGTGTGTATATATATATATATATATATATATATATATATATATATATATAGTTTCTGTTGTTTATCAGTTATACAGTGCTCAATACCGGGGTAGGGCGGAATATACGTTAGGTCAGGAAAAAAACACAAGAGGCTATATCATCCCTACAAGCCTGTTTCGCAGGTTTCCCTGCTCATCAGGGGATTTTATTGAAGTGTCTGTGGCTGTTACATGTGTATATATAGGGTACATTACATGGGGGTGTGGCCATTGTTGCACAATAGCGCCTTGCTTCTGTGTCGGCATGATGAGACCAGTTCCTTGCGTTTGTTTAAAGTGGACATGCAGGGGTAGTATATAATTAAAAAAAACTCTTCTTTCAGGCACAGGTTACATCGTTTAGCTGCACTGTTATATGGTGAGCTGGATGTATCAATTCGCCATGTAATGGCGTGATCAATTTTATTGTCTTTAAAACAGAATAGAATAGAAAGTACTTTATTGATTCCTGGGGGAAATTCAGCATCCATATGTATTTTTCGCAGTATAAGTCGCTCCGGCCGAAAATGCATAATAAAGAAGGAAAATAAACTTATATAAGTCGTACTGGAGTATGTCGCATTTTTGGGGGAAATTTATTTGATAAAACCCAACACCAAGAATAGACATTTGAAAGGCAATTTAAAATAAATAAAGAATAGTGAACAACAGGCTGAATAAGTGTACGTTATATGACGCATTAATAACCAACTGAGAACGTGCCTGGTATGTTAACGTAACATATTATGGTAAGAGTCATTCAAATAACTATAACATATAGAACATGCTATACGTTTACCAAACAATCTGTCACTCCTAATCGCTAAATCCGATGAAATCTTATACGTCTAGTCTCTTACGTGAATGAGCTAAATAATAGTATTTGATATTTTACGGTAATGTGTTATTAATTTCACACATAAGTCGCTCCTGAGTATAAGTCGCACCGGCCAAACTATGAAAAAAAACTGCGACTTATAGTTAGAAAAATACGGTACTCGGCTCTGTAGAGTTCTTGAATTGGGGCCTACGAAATGATGCTGTGTGATTGTTATAACGGGTTTTAAAGGTGTTATCTGTGAGTCCAATGTAAGTCTCTTTGTTTGAATTGTCCTTGCGGGTGACACTGGCTTGGTAAACAACTGATGTGCAGCTAAAAGATGTAACCTTTAAACAAACGCAACAAACTGGTCTCATCATGCCGACACAGAAGCAAGGCGCTATTGTGCAACAATGGCCACACCCCCATGTAATGTACACTATATATACATGTAACAGCCACAGACACTTCAATAAAATCCCCTGACGAGTAGGGAAACCTGCGAAACAAGCTTGTAAGGATGATATAGCCTCTGTATTTTTTCCTGACCTAACGCGTGTATGTGTGTGTGTGTGTGTGTGTGTGTGTGTGTGTGTGTGTGTGTGTGTATATATATATATATATATATATATATATATATATATATATATACATATATGTGTGTGTGTGTGTATATATATATATATATATATATATATATATATATATATATATATATATATACACACATATACATACACAGTACAAGCCAAAAGTTTGGGCACACCTTCTCATTCAATGCATTTTCTTTATTTTCATGACTACCGGTATTTACATTGTAGATTGTCACTAAAGGCATCAAAACTATGAATGAACACATGTGGAGTTACAGTATGTAAAGGTGAAATAACTGAAAACATTTTTAATATTCTAGTTTCTTCAAAATAGCCACCCTTTGCTCTGATTACTGTCTTGCACACGCTTGGCATTCTCTCGATGAGCTTCACGTAAAATCCAACAGTACCTGGGTTGGGGGTGACGTCAAGCCCGGTTGCACTTCAGCACTCGGGGATCACTCCAGCAGCACTGAGAGCGAACACAGCCAAACTACCTCTCGGAAATGTTGCGATTTTCAATGCCAAAAAAATATTTAATCAGGCTCCGCAAAAATGTGCTAGCTTGATACAAATATACATTGGGTTTACTATGTACATGCTACTGATTAGCATTAGCGATTTTACATGGCGATGAGATAGGCTCCAGCACCCCCCGCGACCCCAAGAGGGACAAGCGGTAGAAAATGGATGGATGGATTGATTTCAACACCTCCAAATTTGTTAATGAAAACTAGAACTAAGATGCACGTTACAATCAAACAGCTGGTGTGTAATAAGTACAATACTTAAAACATTAACACTTTTTAAGGCACAACAAAAAACACATACTCTATACACTAATAGTAGCCATCCAAGGTCTTGGACTTGAAACTGTACTTGAAACGTAAAGTCATACTTGCGATTGAGACAGATAATTATTATAGTAAAACAAAATGTAACACCTGGACAGCAGTTATCATAATCAACTCATTTTTAAATGTTGCAACAAAAATGAGATATATAAAAAACAATACTTATTAACGCACACAAAAGTACCGAAAATTGGTAGCATTGAGTACCAGTATCGATTCGCAGGTACTGGGATTTGGTACCGTATCGGTTCAAATTAATGATGAGTTTAATTTAATGAGTGATTGCGACCACTAGATGTCGCCAAAACAAATGGATACATCTGTCATAAGGTTAGTTTCTCTCAATACCGCCCATTGTTATTTGAGTATTTTCACTTGATCAAGTCTTTTCTAACATTCCGCACTGCACTATAATAAAAGTATGTATTAGTTGTGCCGTAGAGTTAATGTTTTAGTTCTGTTTGACTCATTTCATTCACTTGATCAAAACTTTTCTAACATGCCACTTTACTGAATAATAAAAATGTACTAGGATTCCTGCTGTTGTACTACCGCACGGTACGGACTGAGTGTCACGCAGGAAAAAACAAATCGGTTAAAGGAAACGTTTGTTAGCTCGTTATTATCGTGTGACCTCTGACAACCCTAATTGACCTGTGTCCCTTAGGTGCTGAAACTGGTGTCAGACCTGCGGAACCACCCTGCAGCGGTGCTCATGTCCGAGGGCCACCCGATGGTGATCAGCTCAGACGACCCATCCATGTTCGGCACCACAGGCCTGGCGTACGACTTCTATCAAGCCTTTATGGGCATTGGGGGCCTGAATGCAAACCTGGGCACCCTGAAAGAACTGGCCCTCAACTCCATCAGGTGGCGCTCTATGTGCACAGCTCCTTGTTTTGGTAGCGTCAGTTCTCACCAGCTTCTCTCTGCCCGCAGGTACAGCTCGCTGCCGGACCATCTTAAGGACGCGGGTCAGGCCATGTGGCAGAAGAAATGGGACGCTTTCGTTTCAGCTCAGTCTTGAGCCACATGGACCCTTTTTATGCGGGAACATTGAGCTTGTGATGATTGTCGGAGCCATCCTTGTGGTCATCTGTTTGAATTGGACTTGAAGCCCCTCCTCGGTAGGATGACATAACCACCCGAAAGACATTTGATAAATAAATCTCCTTTTTTCTATTTTAAATATTGCCAACCACATAAAGTGTATGCTAAGCTCACCAACTAATGGCAGCCGGCAAAACTGTGTTGGAATGTAAGACCACGTGACTTGCCATGAGAGTCATCTATTGGTTAATTAATTTTTAAAGGCCTACTGAAACCCACTACTACCGACCACGCAGTCTGATAGTTTATTTATTAATGATGAAATCTTAACATTGCAACACATGCCAATACGGCCGGGTTAGTTTACTAAAGTGCAATTTTAAATTTCGCGCGACATATCCTGCTGAAAACGTCTCGGTATGATGACGTCAGCGCGTGACGTCGCGGATTGTGGAGGACATTTTGAGACAACATGATGGCCAGCTATTAAGTTGTCTGTTTCATTGCAAAATTCCACAGTATTCTGGACATCCGTGTTGGTGAATCTTTTGCAATTTGTTCAATGAACAATGGAGACAGCAAAGAAGAAAGCTGTAGGAGCGAAGCGGTGTATTGCGGCCGACTTTAGCAACACAAACACGTTGTTTACATTCCCGAAAGTTGACAGTCAATCTTTACCATTGGCCTGTGGATAACTGGGACAACAGAGACTCTTACCAGGAGGACTTTGAGTTAGCTACGCAGACACGGTACCGTGAGTATGCTTCCAAACATTTGATCGCTTGCCCGTACGTGCGTGCCGCTATGTGCATGTCACGTAAATAATTCAATGTATACACCCTGATGATTATCTTGTGTGATGACTGTATTATGATGATAGTATATATGATAGTATATATCTGTATCATGAATCAATTTAAGTGGACCCCGACTTAAACAAGTTGAAAAACTTATTCGGGTGTTACCATTTAGTGGTCAATTGTACGGAATATGTACTTCACTGTGCAACCTACTAATAAAAGTCTCAAAAAGTCTCACGTACGTGACTTTGGGGAAATATATGTGCTGTATGAACTTTGGGGAGGTGAACGGTACTTTGGGCTGTGGGATTGAGTGTGTTGTGCAGGTGTTTGAGTTGTATTGGCGGGTTATATGGACGGGAGTGGGGAGGTGTTTGTTATGTGGTATTAATTTGTGGCATATTAAATATAAGCCTGGTTGTGTTGTGGCTAATAGAGTATATATATGTCTAGTGTTTATTTATTTTTTAGTCATTCCCAGCTGAAAATCAGGTCCCACCCGCCTCTCACAGCATCTTCCCTATCTGAATCGCTCTCACTGCCCTCTAGTCCTTCACTCTCACTTTCCTCATCCATGAATCTTTCATCCTCGCTCAAATTAATGGGGAAATCGTTGCTTTCTCGGTCCGAATCGCTCTCGCTGCTGGTGGCCATGATTGTAAACAATGTGCGGATGTGAGGAGCTCCACAACCTGTGACGTCACGCTACTCGTCTGCTACTTCCGGTACAGGCAAGGCTTTTTTATCAGCGACCAAAAGTTGCGAACTTTATCGTCGATGTTCTCTACTAAATCCTTTCAGCAAAAATATGGCAATATCGCGAAATGATCAAGTATGACACAGAATGGACCTGCTATCCCCGTTTAAATAAGAAAATCGCATTTCAGTAGGCCTTTAAAAATGTTGACTATCACGCTGCATTAGGTCGATCTGATCTCTGTTAAATTGCGGCTTTAAGCAGGATTTTATTTTGAACCCCTGGCCCCATTCCCATTAAAAAATGTTTTCACACTTTTTTAAATTTATGTAAACTATTTTGATACTTTTTTTAAACAATTTTGTGTTTCATGTGATGCATGTTTTATATATAAATTAATGAAAAATAAATGGTTCAATACAGTAATCCTCGTTTATCGCTGTTGATTGGTTCCGCAAAGTAGAAAATGTTCATCTTTAAATTGAATTGTGCGTGCGTGCGTGCGTGCGTGCGTGCGTGCGTGCGTGCGTGCGTGCGTGCGTGCGTGCGTGCGTGCGTGCGTGCGCATGCGTGTTCGTGCGTGCGTATATTATATCATAAATCCATCCATCCCTTTTCTACCGCTTAATCCCTTCGGGGTAGCGGGGGGCGCTGGAGCCGCTGGAGCCTAGCTATCTCAGCTACAATCGGGTGGAAGGCGGGGTACACCCTGGACAAGTCGCCACCTCATCACAAGGCCAACACAGATAGACAGACAACATTCACACTCACATTCACACACTAGGGCCAATTTAGTGTGAAAACATAAATTAAGATTTGTTCTTGACACACATCAGGCAAGGATTTGAACCCAGTACCTCTGAGTACACACCTCACACAGCGCACAAAGGGGATTTTGTGTTTATCAAAACTAATTACTGCCATTATAGACTTATCAGTCATTGGTTCTCGGGGCTTAGAATAAGTTTCATAAGAGGCGACCTGTCATTCATTAATTGGCATTTTTGGCAAGGCAAGTTTATTTATGGAGTACAATTCGTACACAAGACAATTCAAAGGCAAAGTAAAAAATAAAATAATTAAAATGATCATGATTGAAATTAAAATAATAAAAAATAATCATCATAAAAAATAATCATAATTAAAATCAATCCAATAGTGTAGATAAAATACTTTCAGTTGTCATATGCACAATTAAATAAGTGTTTTCAGCCTGGAATTGAACATTGCCAACTTTGAGGCATGTCTCACATCTTCTGGAAATCTATTCCACATTTTAAGACCATAAAACTGAAATGCAGCTTCACCATGTTTAGTCCTGACTCTAGGCACCAGCAGGAGATCACTCCCTGAAGTTCTCAGAGCCCAAAATGGTTCTAAATGTCAGAGATATACTTTGGCACAAGACCATGAAACTACTTGTCTGAGCAACAGGAAGCTAGTGCAGTGACCAAAGCACTGGACTAATATGGTCGTATTTCCTGATTCTAGTCATGCCTCTAGCAGCAGCATTCTGAATGTACTGCAGCTGCTTTACAGCTGGTTTAGAGAGCCCAGTGAGAAGGCCATTACAGTAGTCTAACCTGCTGGAGACAAAGTCACGGATTAGTGTTTCTAAGTCTGTCTAGACATTATTCCTCTGATTTTGGCAATGTTCTTCAGGTGTTAAATGATATTCACTTTATGTGGCTGTTAAAGTTCAAGTCTGAGTTCATTATCAACCCTAGATTTGTAACCTGATTATTAGGTTTCAGTAAGCGGGTCTCAAGGTGACTAATAATAGTTTATTTTTTGCTTCTATGGACCAAAGACAATGATTTCAGTTCTTTCTGAGTTTAGCTGAGAAAAAAATGTTTTGCATCCACACAACGATCTGTCCTATGCAACGACAAAGTGACTCAACATGCCGACGTTCAGCTGCCATCAGTGACCCGTAGATCTGAGCGTCATCTGCATAGTCGTGGTAAGACGCATTGGAGTTGCGTATTAGCTGGCCAAATGGCAGCATGTACAAGTTGAACAATAGGGGTCCAAAATCAAGTCCTGGGGAACCCCACGAGATTTTAGATGCACAAACGGGATCCCCCAACGGATCGTGGTGCCCTATCCACGGCAAATTAGGAGGGGTGGCCCTGATAGGAAGTTGATGTGTAATATGGAATGTAATTGTAATTATAGTTACAATATAGCTCAAGCTCAGGTAGTTGTGCTGTTTAGCTCTGACTTTCAGGTTCTGCTGCATTTTTTTGTCTTATAAAGGCTTTTACTATGTAAAAATGTCTCTTGCTGATGATACTTTACTGTTCATTTAAGTGTGCAGGGTAACACCTGCTACTTTTTTATAACAGAAAACAATAATGATAATTTTGTGATCCATGTGAGTCATCCAGTGCAAAAAGTGACTTCTCTGCTCCCCCCCCAAAACCCCTGAATTGTTACCTTGCCTGCTGGATCTGACCCTTCTTTACTTCCCTCTCTTTGATGTAATTCTGTATGTTCCAGATCTGACCGGTGCACCGCTGAATGATAAGCTCGTAGTAGCCGTCTTGACCCGTGGCGATCTCCAGACACCTCTTTGTCTCCCTGTTCTGGATGGACGTTCCCTGGCGCACACATAGTGAAGGCGGTCAGTGTGTGTTTATGTGCTAAACACTTTAAATAGGTCATATTTTGGAAAATAAATTAAAAACTTTGCCTGTTGGCACCTGTTTTTGTATATTTGGGATCACTAAAAGTGCAAAAAATGTGAATTCAAACCTTGGAGGCGATGAGATATTTATAAAACAATGTTGTCTTGTTCCAAACAAGCTGTTTTAAGTTTTGTGACGCTTACCAACTTGGGATAAGCCAATATTTCCGTGCAGAGTGGAGGTTTTCCAGGAGATATTTCTATTTTCTCCAGCAGCAGTTGCACAACAAACAAAAAATATGTCCCAGCAAGACCTCTAAGCTAAAATGCTATTATTGTTTGTATAAACAGCACAGGTCATCTGAAAAAGTGCACTTTTTTTGGAATTTTGCCTATCGTTCACAATCATTATTAGCGACAAGAATGCACATGTTTGGTTTTTTTGGGGTGGGGGGATTTTAAAGATGATAGAAAAACGCTTGGAAGTTGCGGAAAAAGGGAGTCCCCAGTGTTGCTTTCGAAGCCCTCTAAAACAACTTCAAAACCCGCCATAAGTGTTTTATGAATACAATGCAAGTCTATATATAATGTAGTAACTGACAAATTCATAACGATTTGTAATATGTACAATATTAACCATATTTTGTTCATTTTAATCATTGCCGGAATTAATTTCTCGGCGCATTTATTTCCATTTCCATAGCAACGCACTTCCGACTTCTAGCAACAAATGTGTGTTCTACTTCCGGAAACAAACGCAAGTGTGTTCTGATCATGGCAGACTTGGTAACAGACAACAAAGACGACTATTTTTGGACAAATGAGGATTCACAACCTTATCTTTTTGAAGCTGAATATATGGAGGATGAACTGCTGCTTTCAGAAGCCAGCACCAAGGAAGAGTCAGACGTTGGAGCAGACAGAAGCCGAGAGAGTGAGGTGAAAGTGAATCAAAGCTGCAAAATGTGGAATTTGAAGCCAAGCTATTTTGACATAAATAGAGTGCTTACCCAATTAGACCAGAAAAAATGTCCCCGGCCAGCTGGACCAAACAGACAACTGTCCATCAAGTGAGGTACACTTTATAACGATCATGATACACGCAGGACATCATGCGTGTTATTACAACTACAGTGCAACGCTGTCTGACTAGCTGTGTACAAACAAAACATGAAATGTGGGCTAATACTTTACAGATACTGTAATATGATTGTTCATGTTTTTCAGTCAGTACATATTGGTGTTCTATCGCAGTGTTGTGCATTACCAACTCAAACGCATTTTGTGTTGACGTAGAAGCTAGTTTATCTCTTGCCGTAGTTAGCTTTTACAGCTAATACCGTAGCAAGCCGATGTGTTACTACGCCAGAAAAATAGTTCCTCAGTGTTCGCTCTTACGATAACAATGTCGCTATAGCTTGGTTTTAATACCGGTTACAAATCATAAATTACATATTGTTGACTGTTTTTGAATGCATTTTTAAAGTGTTTTAGAGGTAGAAACAATTGCTCCCATTAGCTGCATTGCTAGCCACCAAGAACAAGCTGATTTTTACATGTTAGACTGAAAAAAGAAACTTGTCTTCTTGTCTCTCTAAATAATTGTGAACGATAGGCAAAATTCCTAAAAAACAATTGCGGTTTCCCTTTAACTTTTGTGCTTCATCACAATATAATCACCCGAGCTTGGAGCCCAGCGAGACCAAAGTCGGACATGGAAGCACAGAGCCAGGCCAAGACACTGGCCTCGGTCCGATGGGAAACATACAGAAGGATTTACTCAAAACTACAATTTTTGACAACGGTGGATACAATGAAGCGGTAAATCCAAAAAGTGTAGATGTATGACAATTTGTAATGATACGTTAGCATGTAGCATCCTCCTCACCATTGAAAGTAGCAAGTAGGACACTGGCACATGTGTAGAGTATTTACAGCGCTTCACTTTTTCCACATTTTGTTATGTTACAGCCGTATTTAAAAATAGAATACATTCATTCATTCAAGCGCTAAAAACTCCAGCATGTCCGAGGGTGGCAAAGACGCAGTCGCCCGGAGCTGCAGGGGGCAAGGCATGGAGGAGGACTTTGGCATGTAAATAAGAGCACCCTTGTTTTCAGAGACAGTCAGAAAGCAGCTTAAAAATGGTCTGTGAAGCAAAATGTATGCGAAATTTGTTGTATAAACCACAAGGAAGTGTTTTAAATGTAGGTTAAAAATCATATTATGACCCTTTTGTAATGCATACTGTCCACTACTCACCTGTTGGAAGTCCCACAACATGTGGAACTTCTTCTCAGCGGCCATCTTGCAGTCGTACAGCGCCGGGTAGATGCCTTTGCCGGGATCCACCAGGCAGCGGTTGTTGTTGTACTTGTGGGACTTGATGCCACCGATGTAAAGTTGTCCGTTGGTGCGGTAGTAGCAGCGCTGCTCCACAGAAGGAGAATTGTCCAGAAATGCACACAAATAGAATAGGGGTGTGTGTGGGTGTGGGAGATCATACCTGAGGGGCGAAGTAGTGGCATGAGTAGAGAATGGGTGTGCTGCCTGGAACTGGACCTTGGTCAATGCAGAGATCCGGCTTCAGCTTGTTTATCAACTGCCAATAGAAGCAGAATGGCTCTTTCAGCATTTAGATCAGTGGTCGCCAACAATTTTGAGTCCACGGACCTGCTAGTTTCTGATGTAGTGAGACAGCAGTAAGGCAAGGCGACTGTCGATGTTGCGACTTATTTTTATTAACGTGACACTTGTTGTTGTAAATCTTCCATTGTATTTAAAAGAAAAAAAAAATTTTTTTTTAAATGAAAATAGTACAAAAATAATATTGTTTATGTATTTTATTTTGGTGAATTGGATGTACCTTATTGAGAAGGGGCACTCGGCAGGATGTTTAACTGTGTGTGTCCGACGTCGTCACTTATGAGAGGTGATGTTGGTACTATGTCGTAGCGTCACAGGTTTTTATTTAATACAATGTGGAAGTTTAAGGGGCCACCCACGGATCGCGCAGTGCGTTATCTGAATGATGTCTACTACTCACTGCTCCATACGCCAACAAGTCGGCGAGAGGGTCCAACATGGGGTAAACGTTCTCCAGGTACCACTTAAAGGGCTTGCACTTCAGCTTCTCCCTCAGCTTCTTCCTCTCAGACACATCGCCGATGTCCTCGCCGTGATTCTGAAGGCACACATGGGGAAAATTAGGGATGTTTTATGCTGCCGATTCTAATATGGATTATCTGTGAGAGAGAGCTGCCGATAAAATCAACACAATGGTTAAACTAGTTTCTTATTTGCTTTTATTACATACAAATGTTTAAACAAAACAAAGTCCGTAGTATACAACAACTAACCAAAAGTAAACACTATTATATACAATTCTGTTGAATCATTTTGTTTTTGCCCTCAAAGTCCTCCTGTGTCCAGGGAATTATTCCCCGAGTTTGAAAACATTAACAAAAAAAATATTTTGAGAAAATAAAAGTATCAATGTAATCACTCTAGTATCCATCATACACTAATACTACCTTTGGTAATAACATCACCAATTTATGGATGATCCACCCTCTTACATGTCATGTATCAATGCTGACTCACCAACATTTGTTATGTTATCCTCTCTCTAACTCTTATTAATCTACTTATTCATTTCCTGGTAATATCTGCTTACTTTCTGCTGTAACGTGCTACCATATACACTTCTTATTTCTTGGTGTTGTTTCAAGCTAGCTTAACTAATAGCATTTTGGCTTCCAGCTTGCTCTCAGTGTGTAATATGTTTAGCCTTGTGAAAATGATACTTAAGATAATAAGAACCGCAGTTAATTTGCCGCAATACAGGTGATTATTATTAGATCCGAGGAGCGGCTCCACACTGTGTATGGAGATTCATAATCAACTGCTAGCTTGTCAGCCAGGCGACTAAAATAAATACTGTCAGCCAGAACGGATCGGCATTAATAGGCAATGCCGATCACGTCCTTTTCAGAAAAATCGACCAATACTGATTGATGGCCGATCGATCAGCACAATTCTAGGGAAGATGTCCACCTTTCTTGGACAATAATGCTACTCTGCTCTTCTGGGAACACAAGATTTTGGAATGTCTTTAGCATTTTGGTTCTCCTTCTCAGTGGCCTAGTGGTTAGAGTGTCCGCCCTGAGATCGGTAGGTTGTGAGTTCAAACCCCGGCCGAGTCATACCAAAGACTATAAAAATGGGACCCATTACCTCCCTGCTTGGCACTCAGCATCAAGGGTTGGAATTGGGGGTTAAATCACCAAAATGATTCCCGGGCGCGGCCACCGCTGCTGCCCACTGCTCCCCTCACCTCCCAGGGGGTGATCAAGGGTGATGGGTCAAATGCAGAGAATAATCTCGCCACACCTAGTGTGTGTGTGACAATCATTGGTACTTTAACTTTAACTTTATGTGATGACCAACCTCCAGTGGAAGGTTCCATGCGATGTTGACGTTGTACTTGTATTCGTCCATCCACACCTCGGCCACCCGCAGTGCATTGCGCTTCATGGTGACGCTCAAGTCCGGCAGGTACGGCTTGGACGCACGCTCGATGTGTGCGATTTTGGAGCAAGGGACGATTTCCACGCTGCCACCGCACAGCCAAACCTGCAGGACAAAAGGAATGTACACTACATGCAGAACAAAAAAGATTGGTAAATATCCTGCGGCCTCATTTGTAAAGGTGGCTGTGCAGGAAAAAGTTGCATCAAACAGGGAGAAATATTGTTAAGTAACTTTCACCGCACTTATAGAAACATACAATTTGGGTCAGGCCCTGCTTTTCTGTTCCACCTGGGACTTGAACCTGAGAGAGGAGCATGCTAGCTACTGAGCTAAAAGCCCCAGCTATAAACCCAATAGCCACCACTACTCTTGAGGTTGTCAGTGTGTGAGGTTTTCCACCGTACACAAGGCCCAGCTACGCCGGCTGGCCCCCGTTACACATACACACATTCTAGGGTTTGGACTGACTACGTTCAGTTCCACACACACCTTTAGAAATGAGGCTCCCAGACTTTAAGGTGATCTTACCCGAATGCCCAGCTCGACATTCTCACCACCGTATATCTTCATTCCTCCGTCCAGACTTCCGATCTCTCCAAAGAACTTGCTATCTGCGACAAGTATCCCCATGACAGACGGACTCCTTTTGAACCATTGAATCATGAGGACAACATCATCCACTGACACTCCAAAATGAGTCAGAAACAACTTGGTGAGATTTTTCATGATGGACTCACTTGCCAGGCTGCGACTCATCCTTGAGCTCGTACCACTCAGGCCTGAAGGACTCGTACATGCACCACAGGGCCCAGTCAAAGGCATCGGCAGCAGGACCGTAGCGGGTCACCTTCAAGTCATCATAATTGACTTTATCAAAGACGGGTGTCACAATGACAGTTCGGTCCTCCTTGATGCGAGCCAGCAATGGTTCTGCCCTGAGTACACACACACACACACACACACACACACACACTGTAGCTTTACTTCAGTCTTCTCAGTCTGAACCTGTCAGCCCTTCAGTTTTTACCGTATTGTGTCCCTCTTTCCCAGCGTCTTCCCATTTCCGTACTTCTACAGGCACAGCTGCAAGTCTACTCACCCTCGGATTTACTTCGTAACATCGGCCTAACACACATTATGCAGCCAGTAAAAAGTCAGGCCTTTCAAAATAAAAGCATGCGTGCAAAGATATTAAGGTTGTCACGATACCAGAATTTCAGTAGTCTATACCGAAACCAATGAATTGCCTCAATTTTCGATACTCATTTGATACCGATTTAAAAAAAATAAATGAACACATGTACTTTTAAAATCACTACTTTATTGGAAAGTATTTATTATTATTAGCCTTTATTTAACCAGGTAAAATCCCATTGAGATCAAAGATCTCTTTTCCAAGGGAGACCTGGCCAAGAGGGCAGCAGCAAGGTTACATTAAAAACAGTAAACAAATACATAAAACATCACATTTACAACATTAAAACTTGCTCACATGACACATATGCATACAGACAAGGTAGACTGCAGTCCTTTCACAGAAGCTTTAAACTCATTCAACGTAACTAGGGTTTGAAGTTTAATATTCGATTGTAGGTTATTCCAAGCCTTCGGTGCTGAAAACCTAAATGCTTTCTTGCCCAGTTCAGTTCTTACTTTGGGGATGACAAATTGCAGAACATTCATTGAACGAAGATTGTGACTTCCTTGTTTCTTTGTTAAAAGACAAGACAGATAAGATGGAGTGATAGCCAGAATGTTTTTGTAGATGAAAACATACCAATGATTGAGGCGTCGAGCACATAAAGATGTCCAGTTAACCATTGAGTATAACACACAATGGTGAGTAAGGGGAGCGCAGTTGGTGATGAATCTCAGTGCCCCGTGGTACACACTATCCAGCTTGTGGAGACAACCAGCAGTAGCATTCAATTTCAAATCAGCATTTAAGATCACTGTGCTTCAACATCTTTAAGATGTAACTATACATTCAAAAAAGAACAGCGGTGTTCAAAACAAACACGACTGTGCTTATATGATCATAAAAAACAATAGTCAGCTGGTTTACATTCTAAAAACAACAGCAGTGATGTGGAGCTTTCAAGTATATAAAATTAAAAATATTATTTGAATTGTAGTGACCTCATTATGTCATTTGTAATGAAATAGGCCAAAACAGATTTAAAGACAAATCTTTGTGTGCACTTTATTACATTTTTGCTGTTTTTTATGTTTACAGTATTTCATTTCTACAATGTGCCACAGGTCGATAAACAATAGCTACTTTTGGAGCTACTTACCTTAATGCAGTATTTCCTGTTTGTTTTTTTTAAATCTAAATTGGAGAGGCACATGATTTGTTTGTTGCTTGCTTGTTTTGGATGACTAAACCACATTTTCGCTTTAATTGGACATTGTTTTGGATATTATGTTTATGTACCATTCGCGTACACTACAACCCTTACAACAGTGGCAGTTTAATTTTCTTTGGGTGAAAAGTTTGATTTGAAAACTTTGTTTTGACATACGGCTACTACAGCTATACCTTCCAAAAAGGTGCTTAAGTTCACTGCTGAGGCGAAATGTTGCCAAATGACAAAAAAGTGTTTCTAAGCTGTGTCTTCTCGGCACTTATGAAAGTGATAAAGGTTGTGTTGCAACAAGATTTCTACAACCTTTGCGTACGTTGGTAACACTCCCTCGGGGCTTGTGGAGGCAGATCTTTGACACACTCTTCTCTTTCACTTCATCTCTTTTCAATTTTGATGCGTACAGTACATCGCTGCCACACCAGATCCCTTCTGCTATGTCTTTTATCCTCTGGCAAAGCAGGTGCCGCTTTGTGATGCTGTTACGATGCATACCGCCACAGTTCAATCTTAATTTCAATCAATAAATCAATCAAAGTTTACTTATATAGCCCTTAATCAGAAATGTCTCAAAGGGTTGCAGAAGCCACAATGACATTCTCGGCTCAGATCCCACATCAAGGCAAGAAAAAAACTCAACCCAATGGGGACAACGAGAAACCTTGGAAGGGACCGCAGATTTATGACCGAGGGCGAAACAGAAGTGCCAAATACGCACTTCCGACAGGCTGACACAAATAGATAAATTTGTGGAAACGCTGACTCATGTTTTAAGACAGCAGGCGTTCTTCTTCGTCGCTGATTGCTCAGTGCTCACACGCCAAGAAAAGACGCAGCTCTGCTAGGGAAAAAAAGTGGTGTCCAGTGTTTGGTACTAACGATACTGAAATAAGCAGGAATGGATTTATATTTTGCGTGTTGGTTTTGAAGTATCGATACTTTTGACAAACCTAATTGGTATGGTCTAGCCCAGGGATAGTCAGCTAAATTATTTCACAAGTCACAATTCCAGAAAGCTCAGGGTGCCGGACTTCTCCCTTCACTATTAGTCTTGTTTTGTATCTTATGGAGAACTAGCATCCTCTGCAGTGGACATTTGATTTTAGTCTATTTGTTTTGTCAATTACAGGAGCGCTCTGCTGTTTAAAAAAAATGTAAAATAAAAATTCTGCAACAAAACTAGTCAAAGATCATCTCTATGACAGCACGTTAGTGTTTTTAGAATCTGCTGCACAAATGTTTCTCACAAATGTTTTGAACTGAACTGAACAGGCCAACAGTTGAATAGCCCAAATGATGAAAAATAGAGGACCGAAAGTCGAACCTTGAGGAACACCACTAGTATAACTAAAGAAAATGAACAAATGACTATTGACTGAATCTAAAGTACGCAAACTAGAGCAGCACCTTTGTTAAGTAAATTACGTTACAAACTGCCAAAAAGGAGGGGACTCAAGAGGGTGCCTGGAGGAACGCCTCAGTTATGTAAATCACAAGTTTATACACCAGTGTTCTATGTTTGCTAGCAAGGTAAAAAGGCCAATGCAAGGGTCTGCCAATGTGTTTACAGAAGTCAAAGTTCCTCTATACAACAGGAGCACTCTCCAGTTTTTAGGAATGTGCTGTAAAGATATTTGTCTGCAAAGTTTTAAACTCAACTTGGGTGACATTCTTGGGCCAGATTTGTCTGGCCTCCCTGACAGGTCTAAGTCCCTAGTCCTGTCCATCCTTGTCACTCCCAACGAGAATCCAAACATTTGAAGCTCTGCGTCTTTTGGTTAGAGCGGCCATCTCCAGACTATGCATCCGTGCTGGTCTCACTATCAACTTTTGAAATTTGCCCTTAAATTTTGCTGATCCTCTTAGTCACCTGAAACTCTTCCTATTGCACCCTGCCTGCACTCGTTTCTTTACCTCTTTTCTATGCTCAGGACGGTTGACCCTAAGTCCTTAAACTCCTCCAGTTTCCTCACCTCTACTTGTATCCTTAGAGCAGTGTTTTTTTCACAGTAGAAGGATTAAAGCTCACCATTGCACGTGGACTTCAATGTGGGCATCCAAAATGGCCACCACATCGCCCGTGGCCACCTTCCATCCCGACAGTCTGGCCTGAGTGAGGCCCAGTTGCTCAGTGTGCTGGATTCTCTTGATCAGGCCCGGACGTTCCTCGTGGATGACGTTGATGTACGCTTCCAGCTTCTCCTTCAGGTCCTCTGTGGAAGGCGCACCTGGTGAGTATTTTAGTTGTCCAAGGATGTTCTGCCATGATCTACCGTTGGTGCTGTGGTCGTCCACCAGTATGATGTCTTTCAGGAGACGAGCGGGTGTCTTGTCGATGATGCTACGAATGGCTCGCTTGATGACGGACAGAGCTTCGTCCAGGTAGATCAACACCACACTCAAGCTGGGTAGATCATCCGGGTACTTCTTTTCAGCACATCTTTGAACAAACAAAACTGTGCTGTGAGATCATAGTGTTTTGCAGTTAGCTTACTTAGTATTGGCGTGTCCCGTTGCAACTTTTCACCTCCGATACGATACCGATATTGGAGCCTCGATATTGGTCCGATCCCTATCACAGTGGTTCTCAACCTTTTTTCAGTGATGTACCCCCTGTGAAATTTTTTTAAATTCAAGTACCCCCTAATCAGAGCAAAGCATTTTGGGTTGAAAAAAAGAGATAAAGAAGTAAAATACAGCACTATGTCAATCAATCAATCAATCAATCAATGTTTATTTATATAGCCCTAAATCACAAGTGTCTCAAAGGGCTGTCATCAGTTTCTGACTTATTAAATTGTATAACAGTGCAAAATATTGCTCATTTGTAGTGGTCTTTCTTGAACTATTTGGAAAAGATTTAAAAATAACTAAAAACTTGTTGAAAAATAAACAAGTGATCCAATTATAAAAAAAGATTTCTACACATAGAAGTAATTATCAACTTAAAGTGCCCTCTTTAGGGATTGTAGTAGAGATCCATCTGGATTCATGAACTTAATTCTAAACAAAAGAAATCTTTAACATCAATATTTATGGAACATGTCCACAAAAAATCTAGCTGTCAACACTGAATATTGCATTGTTGCATTGTAATGAATGGAATAGCCTACTTGATTTGATGTTCAGTTTATGAACTTACATTCATATTTTGTTGTAGTATTATTCAATAAATATATTTATAAAGGATTTTTGAATTGTTGCTATTTTTAGAATATTTAAAAAAAATCTCACGTACCCCTTGGCATACCTTCAAGTACCCCCAGGGGTACGCGTACCCTCATTTGAGAACCACTGCCCTATCAGACAAGGTCATGCAATTCCAAACTTTTCACAAAGTCATTATGGGGTATTGTTTGTAGAATTTTGAGGACAAAATGAATGTATTCCATTTTGGAATAAGGCTGTACTATAAGTGAAGCACTGTGAATATCTTCCGGATGCACTGCACATACTTTTATTATTTTGTAGTGTGAAATGATTTTGATCAAGGGAAATAGGTCAAACAGAGAACAACTGTAGCTGTGAAAAACACTAACCTATTTATTATGAACGATCTGTAATGGACTTAGTAGTGGCGAGGTATTTTAAAAAAATGTTGGTGATACTATTATAATCCCCCTTTTTCCACTGCAGCGGTTCCAGAGCCGGTTCAAAGTAAGATTTCAGAGATTTTGTTTACCATTGCCAAGGTACCAGACGGTGCCGCCCACTTCTGAGTTTTTTTGGTTCAAATCTATTTTTTTTCCAGCACCGCAACCAAGCTGGAGCAGGGAGCCAAACCATCTGCATAATGAGGGAGTCGGGGTTATTTCTAGTAAACGCAGGCGATTTACCTCCATCTTGTCGCAACACAGCACGAAACAAACTTTTTGTGTGAATAAAATTGAAAACGGCACAAAATCCTGGACGTCCAAAGCAGGGGCGTCACTAGGTTTGAAAAACAGGGAGGGGGGGGCTTGCAAGACCTTTTCGCTCACAACTTTTTGGCCCTGTATTAGAATTACACAACACTGAGTACATCTAAATGGTTGAAAGTGGCAGTGTAAGATAGCTTTAGTCATTTTTAGTAACTATGATATGGCCCAAACACATTGTTGCATGGAAAAGCTGCAGGCAACTTGCAAACAAGGAAACGTTGCACAGATGATAGCAGTGTAAACCAACTTGCACAGCACTACAGAGTTGACCTGAAAACATAGACGGTTCTGGTGGAAAGAAACTTTCTTGCCTGGAAAACAGTAGCTGGATGTCCACCGAAAAGATATATTGCTGTGCACAACCTCTTTGATTCAGAATTTTTGCTTTTTTTGCTTACAAATTGTTGTTACTGTATTAGAATTACACAGCAAATACTGAAGAAATCAAAATGGTTGAAAAGCAATATTGTTAGTCTACTGCTATCACTGTAATGGTAATTTAAGGCATTTACACCACAGGGGTCAAATTCAAGGCCCACAGGCCACACCAGGCCAGTAAGGATGGGTGATATGGATTATCACAATAACCTGCCAATTATGGTGAAAACACTAAAAGTGAAGATAAAAAAAACAGTTATTTCCCCTTTTTTTGTTAAGTACATAACTCCACATATGTTCATTCATAGTTTTGATGCCTTCAGTGACAATCTACAATGTAAATAGTCATGAAAATAAAGACAACGCATTGAATAAGAGAGTGTGTCCAAACTTTTGGCCTGTACTTTATATTATTCACCAAAATAGATGGATACAAAATAAATAGTTGAGAAATTAGCAGAAACTAATAATGTTTTAGGAACTCTCGTCAACCAATGTTTCACCACTGATCGCCAACACGCTTTTCAGAGCAGACATCGAGGCAAATGTCCCCAAAACTGTGGGAGACCTCTTCTTTCATAATCTTCTCCGCAGTTCAGAAAATGTTGACCCTGATTGCACAGAATCCTTGAAATTGCAACAAATACAACAGTACTGAGATGAATAGAATTGAAGCATGTTTACTTAGAGTTTACTTCCGTAAACATTGCAGGACGTGCGGCTGAGGTCTGGCTCGACCTTGCTAAGGGAACAGTGAAAATGTGGATTGGATTTTCAGTCTATTAATGCGGGCGTTACTGATGGAACAGATTGGATTGGATAATAAGCGCTGACAAAGTGTCTTAAAATGATTTATAATCATAGTGAATGATGACCGGTTATATTATTATTCATTTAAACTCATATCCCTGCATATTTATATTGTATTTTTCTGCATTTTTTTGTAAAAAAAAACATTTGTAATAAAACATTTAGGGGGTTTAAGAACATTTTAGGGGGCTACAGCACCTTTAAAATAGGCATAATGATGCCAATGATCAAAGGAGAGATGCTGTTTATTTTATATTTGGACACTCGCAAAAGCAGTACATTTGACAACAAATAAGACAAACTTTGGAAGGTATTCGGGTGAGCCTGCTTGTTCGGTCTCTCGACCTAATGATCTACAAACTAAGTATGTTCAAAAGGAACATTGAAACCATAACGATCTGGGAAGAAGTGGCAGTGTTTGAAGATGAATGCCATGTTTTGACAAGCGACATAGTTTTTGGCGACAGGCCAGCATTTCTCACCGGGCTGCTAAATGCAGTCCATTCATCCATTTTCTACCGCTTGTCCTTCTCGGAGTTGCGGGGCGTGCTGGAGCCTATCCCAGCTGCATTCGGGCGGAAGACGGGGTACACCCTGGACAAGTCGCCACCTCATCGCAGGGCCAACACGGATAAACAGACTACATTCACACACTAGGGCCAATTTAGTGTTGCCAATCAACCTATCCCCAGGTGCATGTCTTTGGAGGTGGGAGGAAGCCGGAGTACCTGAGGGGAACCCACGCAGTCACGGGGAGAACATGCAAACTCCACACAGAACGATCCCAAGTGAGGCACACACACTAACACAGTGCTGCCCCGCTAAATACAGTATGGAAGGGTTTGTTGTGGTCCCCATTGCTGAGTGGATCTTCTGTGAGAGGAAGAGGGGGGGATTCATCATTTTGCTATGCAGTCTGTTGAAAATTATGGAAATTAAGCACCACTCTACATAGCAACTGATGCTGTGGTCAAAGTTGAAATTCCCACAAAACACATTTTAATATTTAACACTCTACTGCCATCTGGCAGCTAAAGGTGATTGTGCATACCCCCCAATTAGTCACGTTTCATGTGTCAGGTAAACCGCGACAAATGGGGCCATATGAATCCCCTTCCTACTGTATAAGTACAAAATGGTGGAAGCTAAAAGCCAAACAAAGACAACGGACCTGCCTGGAATGGGGTGTAGGAGTTTGCGTGTCCCAATGATTCTAGGAGCTATGTTGTCCGGGGGATTCTATGCCCCCTGTTAGGGTCTCCCAAGACAACCAGGTCCAAGATGAGGGACCAGACAAAAAGAAGCTCGAAGACTGCTATGAAAAAGAAAAAACAAGGACTCCCTCGCCTGGGCACGGGTCATTGGGGGCCCCCCTCTGGAGCCAGGCCCGGAGGTGGGGCTCAATGGTGAGTGCCTGGTGGCCGGGCCTGTCCCCATGGGGCCCGGCCGGGCACAGCCTGAAGAGGCAACGTTTGGTCCCCCAATGGGCTCACTACTCATAGGAGAGGGCATAGAGGTCGGGTACAGTGTGAGCTGAGCGGCAGCCAAAGGCAGGGCCCTTGGCGGGCCGATCGCTACAGAAGCTAGCTCTTGGGACGTGGAATGTCACCTCCTAACTCTGTTTTTATCTTTTGTGACAGGACGGTCATCTTCCTCTTTGCTACAAGCAAACCTCAACAAACAAGTCCAGAAAACTCCTGATAAACCTGAAAATCAAGTTAAAACAACATCTTGAAGTGTGAGAGTATGTCACTACATGCTGCACTACAGAAAATACCTTATGTGGAATTTCTAATAGCATATTCTTGTACACAGCAAAAAGGAAGCATCCTAATGAAGACATGCAATATTTGATGGACGAAGAAGACTGGACACATAAGCAAGTAATCAGGTATCTATCCTAGGACATGTCATGATGGGGAAACATACTACTATAATAAAAATAATAGTACAAATGATATCTGTCATTGGGCGTGTTGTCATGATGGAGAAACATGCTACTATAATAATCATTATTATCATTATTATATCTGTCATTGGGCGTGTTGTCATGATGGAGAAACATACTACTGTAATAATCATTATTATAATTATTATTATATCTGTCATTGGGCGTGTTGTCATGATGGGGAAACATACTACTATAATAATTATTATTATTATTATTATTATTATTATATCTGTCATAGGGCGTGTTGTCATGATGGGGAAACATACTACTATAATAATAATTATTATTATTATTATTATTATTATAATATCTGTCATTGGGCGTGTCGTCATGATGGGGACACATACTACTATAATAATCATAATTATCATTATTATATTTGTCATAAGGCGCATTGTCATGATGGGGAAACATATTACTTGAATAATAATTATTATATCTGTCATTGGGTGTGTTGTCATGATGGGGAAACATACTACTATAATAATCTTTATTATTATCATTATTATAATTGTCATAGGGTGTGTTGTCATGATGGGGAAACATATTACTAGAATAGTAATTATCATTATTGTATCTGTCATTGGGCGTGTTGTCATGATGGGGAAACATACTACTATAATAATAATAATTATTATTATTATTATATCTGTCATAGGGCGTGTTGTCATGATGGGGAAACATACTCCTATAATAATAATAATTATTATTATATCTGTCATTGGGCGTGTTGTCATGGTGGGGAAACATACTACTATAATAATAATTATTATTATCATTATTATATCTGTCATTGGGCGTGTTGTCATGATGTGGAAACATACTACTAGAATAATAATTATTATTATTATTATTATATCTGTCATAGGGCGTGTTGTCATGATGGGGAAACATACTACTATAATAATAATAATAATTATTATTATTATATCTGTCATAGGGCGTGTTGTCATGATGGGGAAACATACTACTATAATAATAATAATTATTATTATTATTATTATTATAATATCTGTCATTGGGCGTGTCGTCATGATGGGGACACATACTACTATAATAATCATAATTATCATTATTATATTTGTCATAAGGCGCATTGTCATGATGGGGAAACATATTACTTGAATAATAATTATTATATCTGTCATTGGGTGTGTTGTCATGATGGGGAAACATACTACTATAATAATCTTTATTATTATCATTATTATAATTGTCATAGGGTGTGTTGTCATGATGGGGAAACATATTACTAGAATAGTAATTATCATTATTGTATCTGTCATTGGGCGTGTTGTCATGATGGGGAAACATACTACTATAATAATAATAATTATTATTATTATTATATCTGTCATAGGGCGTGTTGTCATGATGGGGAAACATACTCCTATAATAATAATAATTATTATTATATCTGTCATTGGGCGTGTTGTCATGGTGGGGAAACATACTACTATAATAATAATTATTATTATCATTATTATATCTGTCATTGGGCGTGTTGTCATGATGTGGAAACATACTACTAGAATACCGTATTTTTCAGAGTATAAGTCGCACCGGAGTATAAGTCGCACCTGCCGAAAATGCATAATAAAGAAGGAAATAAACATATATAAGTTGCACTGGAGCCCGGCCAAACTATGAAAAAAACTGCGGACTTATAGTCCGAAAAATACGGTAATAATAATAATAATTATTTTTATGTCTGTCATTGGGCGTGTTGTCATGGTGGGGAAACATACTACTAGAATAATGATAAAAATATTATCTGTCCTTGCTTGGGCGTGTTGTCATGATGAAGAAACATGCTACTATAATATTATTAATAATAATAATGATATCTGTCCTCGGGCGTGTTGTCATGATGGAGAAACATACGACTATAATAATAATTATAAAAATGATATGTAGCAATTGGCAAATATTTTATTTGCACTTTTATCGTAATGCTTGTTTTCTGAAGAATGACGTTAGTGTGTGTTTGGTTTTTTAATAAAAGTGGTCAACACTAGAAAATGCGTGCTGTGCTTACGTACTTTAAGTCACAATGTCCGATAGAGTTCTAAAAAAGTTATGACAGACCACCACAAAATAACTGAATTTTACAGTTTTTTTACTGAAATGGACACCCAAAATGTACATGAAAATAACGTAGGATTTACAATATTAACTATGAACAATAAAACACTGAATATTAGATTTTGTCATGCTAAAAAAATATCGATGTAATCATAGTAGTATTGACTAGATAAGCTCCTGTACTTGGTATCATTACAGTGGATGTTAGGTGTAGATCCATCAATGGCGTTTGTTTACATTTTGATGCCTGTGATCTACGGTGTGTAGTGAAGCATGTTTAGCTATTCCTCGTCCTGCAGGGATGATCCTTGTAAGAAACTTACTTTATTTGTCGCCATGGAGGCAAGGATTAGTGATTTAGAAGTAGCTAAAACACTGCAGACTGCCGATGGACTTTAGCCGCTAGCTAGCTAGCCATGTCCTACAGCACCTCTCCTGAGGGCCTTTTTGTGTTATAGCTTCACCTTTATCGTTCGTTTTTAAGCCAAAATGCGTTCGTTCTCCATTTTCTGTCTACACAATGTGTCTGCTTGTCTGCTCGGTACTTTTTAGAGGCGGTATAATACGGAATTGTTGGAATAATTGTTTGTAAGCTATCACAAAAGAAACGTTGTATTATGAATGCTGTCTTTCGAGGCCTAACAAGAGGAAGAAGGCTCGTGAAACGCCACTGTGATTTCAACACGGACAGATGGCAGGATCTGCTCAACTTCCAGAGAAACTCTCTTTGAAGTATTTCACAAACTCTCTTCCAACTATTTGGTAACCGAGGTCAACGCTATTTACGACCCGCTGCCCTCTTGAAGTCCCTGTGGTCAGGAGACGGGAGGGGTTATCCATTGTCCTCCAACACCTGCCCCAGCTGGATCCAGGAAGAGCCCAGCCCGAGACATCCTCTTCTTGGACTTCAATGAGACCGAAAACAATGACTGTTTTACATACTTCCTATTTCTAATGAGACATGTGTTGGTGCGTGAACATTGAATATCTAATAAAAGAGGAGACGAAAACCTTCTTCGTCAGAGCGTGGTGCAGGACTGTACAGAGAGTGCAGTGGCCATGTCTCTCCTCAATATTGAGTCCAAATTGAATTCTGTCTCTGTTTGATTCCTTGCCTTTTGTCTTGTTTAATAGATGTCCTCAGTGTTTGAACGTGACAGGAATATGATTCATTAGTATCGCGGAACTATACTAATACCGGTATACCGTACAACCCTTATTTCTAGACTTAAAAATGTGTAAAGATGCCAATGGAAATCTACTCACTAGAGATATGCGGTTTGCGGACACAACCGCGGAGTCCGCAGATAATCCGCAGGTCGGGCGGTTGAAATAAAAAAAAATTAGATTTTAAATAGATTCAGGCGGGTGGCAGTTAAACCAATTCGGAAATATATATACATAGTTAAATGTTACCCACATACGAAAAACGAGCAGCACTCTTTGAAACTGGCAATTGTTTATCAGCAGGCACCTGCAGCACACCACAACAGAAGAAGAAGAAAAAAAAAGATGGCAAAGCCGGCAGCAAGCGTGGTACGCGACAAACTAAAAAAGGGAATACTAAAGACCAGGGGAAGGCCAGAAAAGTTCAGCGTGGACTCGTTTTTATGAGGTTGTAAATCAGGATGATAGTAATGCTGGCTACATGGTTTGCAAGAGCTGCGACGCTGTTTATGATATACTACTATGTGTGAATAATTATTTGGCCTCGCTTTCAAGTGAAGCGCATCTCCGATTGGCGACAATGTAAGGATATTTAGCCTGCTTTGTTTGTCGCGACCGTCTATTTTCATTATAATTCAAGTTTGATGATAAAGTGCAGTCTGATGGGTTTGATTTCCCCCCTTCAGCTATTTGCCTTGGCCAATAAGTTGCAGGTAATTTATTATTATTATTTATTTATTTAATTTATTTTTGTTTAAATAGAGATGACATACATATGTTATTGTATAATTTAAGTTTGTGCGCGTGATTGACAGCCTAAGGCTTATGAGGCACATTTTTTATTTATTTTTTTATTTCAACTTAAAAACGTATGAGCCTATATGCCTATGCCTAGAACATAGGCTATGTGCTTATCTTTATTTTCCTGCCTGTCGTTGACAATGGAGATTGTCTGATATTTTGTCATGACTGCAGATCAATCAATAAAGGTTCATATCTTTGTCGCGAAATTGTTCACTGTTTCACTGTGCACCCCGCCCTCGTCCCTATTTGAGCATTATAACGTTAACAAGTTAATAGTCATTGAAATAAATTCAGAAATTTTTTTTACCAAACGAAAATATAGGCCTAGTCTTTACTGTAAGTGTTGGAGGTGCGTGTTGAGAGGAGCGGTGCTGTCAAGACAAGGGCGAGGCAGGCAGGGTTTGTCCAGGGGCGGAAGCGTGGTCGGGACGCAGGAGGAGGATCTCTGGTGGCGGTTGTTTAAGTAGTCGTCCCTCTCATCAGTGCCGGGTGTGTTGATTGAAGATGTACCGCAGCTGCCTGCAGCAGTTTGAGTGGCGCGAGCGCGCTTGGAGGTGCGCTCAGCGCGGCTCCCAGATGATTGCGCACTGGTGTGCGTCTGGGCCGTGACAGCGTGGCACGCATTGAATGTCTCTGCTGCATTGGATCAGTCTCCTTTCTTTAACAGGCAAAAGCTTTATAACCTCACTAATGCCTTGCATCGTCTATATTAGATATATAACAACGGGTGGGTGCGGGCGGGTGCAGTTTTGATAAAATGTTGGTTCAGGTGGATGGCGGATGGGTGACGACTTTTGTGATGCGGTTGCGGATGAAATAATTGCCTATCCGCGCATCTCTACTACATACCTGTCTTTAGAAAACCAACCGACTGCATTACGATCCTCAGAGCGGAAAGTTTCCATCCAGGCAGTCTGAAAGATAAAATTCCTGTTGGGTCTGTTTCAGAGCTTGAAACGCATATGTGATTCAGAGGAAGATTTAGCAAGAATTGCTCAAGATATGAGTCAAAGATTTAGGACAAGAGGATATCAACAATAAACTATATTCAAAGTTTACAATAAAGCTAAATGTCTCCCAAGAGAACATCTGTTGGCTTCTGAACAGAAACATTCACAAAATTCTGATCAAATACTTTGTGACACAATATAGTAATCAAGCAGATAAAAACAAACAAATTGTTAAAGGAAATTGTGATGTATTGAAAAGTGATATCACTCTCAGAAAAGCTCTCCCAGATGACCAACCATCAGCTTCAGAAGATCTCCAAATCTAAATGATAAACTTGTTAGAAGTCATCTACCCTTGATGCTTGGATTTTAATGACATCCCGTCCGGCTCATTAAATATGCAAGATGGTCAAGTCAGCATCTGCCCTATGCTGGCGTTGTTCTCGGCTGTGCGAACTGTTCAAATGGCAAAAAAGATCAACGTTTCTTCAGAGTTTCTCAGGGAATATCAAGAAGGGCGGAAGAGTGCAAGATTTTACGAAAGACAACGACAAAAGTGGCCCGCACTGCAGTACAAGGGAGCAGAGTCGAAGAACGCACACGTTCACAGTGAACACTTCGTTAAAGGTTTGTTTGATATATTTTTAACATACTTTACTCGTTTAATATTTCCCACTGAAGTATTACCTTGATATTATTTGTATTTTTATTATCAACAGAGAAACCGGAAAGTCAGAGTCGATGATACTCTTTTAGGAAAGGTACTGCTACGTCTCCCCTCTTTTTTATACATATGATAAGACAAAAATCAAATATGGTGATGAGTCAGTAATTGTTAGTTTGTTAAATGGATATGTCACGTAGGGCTGGACGATATGGCCTTTTATTAATATCTCGATATTTTGTCTTAGCCTTGAATGAACACTTGATGCATATAATCACAGCAGTATGATGATTCTATGTGTCTACATTAAAACATTCTTGTTCATACTTCATTAATATATGCTTATTTTAAACTTTCATGCAGAGAGGGAAATCACAACTAAGTCAATTTACCAAAACTGTATTTGTTAAACAATTATTAAGCAGTGACACAAACATTCATGTCATTTCCAAAACAGAAAGTGCAAGATTGTCAGAGACATTTTAAAAACAATCTATTAGTGCACTTTTGTGCATGATGTCACATATCAAAACAACACTAAATTAAAGTGCACTTTTTATACAGAACGCCACTACAATAGTTTAAAACAAATAAAGTGCACTTTTGTGCATGATGTCACACAATATGATTCAATAAGTGTCAAATAAAAATGAGCTGCATAAAAGGAAATAAAATAGTGTATGTCCTTCGCTATGTGGTAGGTTCCTGCGGATGTTATCTCCTTCTGTTGTTGACTATTTTTTTCATACGGTGTTGATCTGGAAATAGTTGATTCGGCATTTTGTTGGTGTGGCACCGAACGGAGATGTTGACATGTCGAGTTTCAAGCACTCTTCATTCTCAAGCGGGTGACTTTTCAAATGATGCTACATTAGCAGTGGTGCTACTTTTTG
>NC_084552.2:51525332-51582832 GCF_033978685.3 Nerophis lumbriciformis
GTTGTAACCGAATCTGCCGAACAGGTTCTCTGCCTCTTTCTGCTCTTCCTCCGACATCCCATCGCCCCACGTCTTGAACAGACCTGAGTTGGGGAAGAGTTTCTTCCCCGCCACCTTCTTAACTACTTTGACTTGCTTCTGCTGGATTGACGACTCTTTTGGTTCAAGTTTCTCCACCAGGTCGACTGTAGTGTAAAAGCAACATTTAGCGATTTATTGCATATCAGACACCTTTTTTTTTTTTTTTTATCTTTCATGAGTTCCAACCAGACCAAGTGATTCAACATTTCTCCCAGTAGTGTTAATCAGATTAAATCATGGTTCAACCTGTTGATGGAGAATGCCATTGTTCATGGGTTATAAATATAAAAAAAATGGCCTTTGGCAAAATTTCGTGTGGAACAGCTTTTTAGAACACATGCAGGTGTTTGCATGCAGCTTCTAATGTCTGCGTGATTTTGTATGGCAAAAATGTTATACGTTCTTTTTTCTGATTATCTGATTCATGTAGGATTATCATTAGTGGATAATAATTATTATATTAATACATCACTATTATAATTATTTATGCATGGGTTAAGCCTCCCCTGTCCTTGAACCCAACACAGTGTGTCTCTTGAGTGTGCAGAATAAGGAGCACGATCCATTTAGCGCGTTTGTCTTCATGAATATGCAGAATATATGCTGAGCATCATAACACCCACAATGGTGGCAGGAGAAAATGCAAATATCATTATGTAGCATACACCGTGTGATCAATCGAGGCTGAAACTGTTCTGCAGGCGCTATTTTGCGTCTATTTCAGTGGTTCTTAACCTTGTTGGAGGTACCGAACCCCACCAGTTTCATATGCACATTCACCGAACCCTTTTTTAGTGAAAACATTTTTTTTATTTTTTTATTTTTTTCAAATTCAAGACAAAGTTATATGTTTTTTATTACTAGTGCACAAAATGAACCGTGCATGAACATCACCTTGTTCAAAGAACAAAACCAACACCGTGCATGAACTCATGTACTCACTAAGCCATGTGACTTTGCCAATCATTTTAATAACTATTATGTTGACAAGGTATCTCAATTAAGGCATGGTATGCATAGATCTTCTCAACTGTCTATGCGACGTCAAAGCTTGGTTAGCCCAGATTTTTTTAATAATGAATGAGGGAAAAACGGAAATTTTAGTTTTTGGTCCGGCCCTCACTGACTTGGGACCATTGCAAAATTATGTGTGTCCCAAAGTCACCAGCCTTGCCGTCACTATAGACAGCGATTTTAAACTTGACAAACAAGTCGATGACGTTTTAAAATCGTGTTTTTATCATCTTCGTCTTTTAGCAAAGATGAAACAGTTTTTATCTTTTAACCTTTTTGAACAAGTCGTGCATGCTTTTTTTTTCAAGTCGCCTGGACTAATGCACTTTATGCTGGCATTAGCCAAAAAGCTCTCTCCCGGTTGCAGTTAGTCCAGAACGCGGCAGCACGATTTTTAACAGGGGCCAGGAAACGCCAGCATATAACCCCAATCCTTGAGAGTTTGCACTAGATCCCTGTTTATCTTAGAATTGATTTTAAAACCTTGCTGTTTGTTTTTAAAGCTTTACATGGACTGGCACCTCAGTATATCTCGGTCCTCATCCAAATTTACAATCCTGCGCGCGCTCTGAGGTCCGAGAGCCAGCTCCAGCTCGTGGTGCCCAAGACCAGACTTAAAACCAGGGGAGACAGGGCCTTGTCTGTGGTTGGCCCTAAGCTCTGGAACACTCTGCCCCTCCATGTTCAAACTGCTCCCACAGTGGAGTGTTTTAAGTCTTGTCTTAAGACCTACTTTTATTCTCTGGCTTTTAACACTATGTGAGTGGTAGACTGTTGTCCTCTGTGTTTTTAAAATTTTGATTTCTATTCACTGTTTTAATTGGTTTTACCCTTTAGAATCGTTTTTAATCATATTTATTTTATATTGGTTTTATATGTATTTATTTTTTGTTTTTATTCAGTCATTGGTGGAGCTAAGGATAATATTTGAATATTGTTTTTAATATTGTTGTGCAGCACTTTGGAAACATTTTGTTGTTTAAATGTGCTATATAAATAAAGTGGATTGATTGATATCCAACAACAACAAATCAGCTGACCTCATTAGGAATATTATAATGGATAATAAGGGGTGTGAATTCAATTTTCATCAGGTTGAAGTCAGTGAGGTTGAGAGGTTACTACACTCTCTTCCGGACAACAAAGTAGCTGGTATAGACAACCTAAGTTACTGAGAATGACTGCTGGTATCATATCAGTGCCTGTTTGTCATATTTTTAATAGATGTTTACAAGTGGGCCTGTGTCCAAATATATGGAAGGTGGCAAAGGTTACTCCTCTACATAAAGATACCAAATTGGTTTTCAATGAGGGCAATTCTAGACCAATAAGCATCCTACCTGGTTTATGTAAGATACTGGAGAAATGTGTGTATGCACAAATTCAAGCTTACTTTCAATCAAATGGGCGAGCAACTGACTCTCAACATGCATATAGAACGGGCCACTCTACGTCCACTGCTCTTATACAAATGACCGACGATTGGGTTAATGCTATAGATAATTCTATGTTGGTTGGAGCTGTGCTGTTAGATTTTAGTGCTGCATTTGACGTGATTGACCACTCTCTTTTTAATTGAGAAACTTAAATGTTATGGTTTTAATACTTCAGCTTAAATGTGGATACAGAGTTATTTGTCCTCAA
Organism: Nerophis lumbriciformis; assembly: GCF_033978685.3. Taxonomy (NCBI): domain Eukaryota; kingdom Metazoa; phylum Chordata; class Actinopteri; order Syngnathiformes; family Syngnathidae; genus Nerophis; species Nerophis lumbriciformis. The sequence goes on from NC_084552.2 coordinate 51,528,072, forward strand.
GATCACAACAGGTGTATCTTAATGGCAGCTTGTCTAATAGCAGAAGTTTGGATTGTGGTGTTCCACAGGGAAGTTGCCTGGGACCTTTACTTTTTTCTATATTCACCATTGATTTACCTTGATTTACCGAGCGTGCCAAATTGGTTCTTTATGCTGATGATGCAACCTTATATCATGCTGCACCATCATGCAGTGTACTTAATGTAGTATTGAGTGAGGAACTAAAAGCTGTGCATGACTGGACAGTAAGTAACAGACTTGTCCTTAACATCTCAAAGACAAAATGTATTATATTGGGGACTAGGCAAGGGTTATCTTGTGACCCAAAGTTGGATCTGAGGCTAGATATTTCAACAGTTCAACAGGTCAGAAGTGCCAAGCTCCTTGGAGTGATGCTGGACTGCACTCTATCCTGGTCCAAACATACCAGTGATATAGTTACAAAGATGGGAAGGGCTGTTGGTATTTCCAGGAAATGTGCTGCTTTTGTTGATCCACCTCTTCTTTGTCAGATTGTTAAGAGTTTAGTCTTGTGTCATTTGACTATTGTTCTACAGTCTGGGCGTCTGCTGCAAGTGGTGAGATCAGTAAGCTCCAGATTGTCCAGAATAGGGCAGCAAGGCTGGTTCTTGGTTGTTCACTAAGAACCAATGTGAACCAAATGCATGCTTCTCTTTCCTGGCTAACAGTGCAGAACAGGTTGTCAGCTAATACTCTGATATTGTTCAAATCAGTAACCGGTAGTAAAACTCCTGCTTTTCTCATGGCCCAAATAGTTCACAGTAGCACTATACATAATCATAATACCAGGGCGTCTAGTTAGGGACATTTTGTACTTCCTCGTCCCAGGAAGAATGCTTTGCGGAAATCTTTTAACTATAGATCTTTATCGCTCTGGAATAACCTGCCTCAAATTCTCACCGGCATTGAAAGTAAACAGGTTTTTAAAAAAGTCATATTTTATCTGAGTCTTTAAATTACTTTTCTTGTTGATGATTTTGTTTGGTTTTATATTGTGTAGTTATATTTATATGGTAATTATTATTCTGTAACTGTAAATAGTTTTGTGGGTTTTTTTCTTATTGATACTTTTATTTTTTTCTGTATTGTGTAGTTATAATTATATGCTTTTACTTGTAATTGTATTGAGTTTGTGGACCCCAGGAAGAGTAGTGGGTTGTTGTGGCAACCAGCTAATGGGGATCCTTAATAAAAAATCAAATCAAAATCACAACAAATTACACACTTGCAAATCAGATGGAAAGTTAGAGGGAACATTGATTGGGGGTATCCATAATACTTAGACTTAGACTTCTTTTTTATTGTCATTCAAATTTTAACTTTACTGTACAGATACGCCGATAGGAATAAGTTTTTATTTACAAGATTTCAGGCAAAACTGGACAATCATGCATTACATACTATACATTACCTTTTGCACTATATTAATTTATATTATGTGTTGTCAACTTTGTACTTTTTTATGTCATTGCCTGAAATAAATGAAAAAATGAAATGAATGAATGAATGAAAATGTATTGATTTAAACTGTTATTAGTAGATTGCACAGTACAGTACATATTCCGTATAATTGACCACTAAATGGTAACACCCGACTAAGTTTTTCAACTTGTTTAATTAAGTCGAGGTCCACGTTAATCAATTTATGAGTCTTGTGTGTCTTGATCGCTGCGGCGGAGGCTCTGCCGAACCCCTGAAGCCGACTCACCGAACCTCTAGGGTTCGATCGAACCCAGGTTAAGAACCACTGGTCTATTTAGTACACCTAGGAAAGACGTGCAGAAAGGATAGAAAAAGCAGAGATGTCTGTGAGCAAGAAGGCGTTTGCGCTGCAGCTCTGTCCTACGTATGCTTGTCAACATTTATGGACTGTCAGAAATAGAAGCCATATGGTCTATTCAGCAATATAATTTTATAATATAACTGCTGGATGACTTAAAGGGGAACTGCACTTTTTTTGGAATCTACCGTTCACAATCATTATGAAAGATATGACAACGGATGTATTTTTTTTATCGCATTCTAAATATAAAATAAATTTGATCAAAAGTCCGCTTACAATGGAGCCAATGGGAGCCGTTCAATTCTGCCTATAGAGACCCTAAAAAACATCTAACCTCCATTAGGGTTTTATATACATGATGTAATGGAGTAACGGGCACATTTATGATAACATTTAATATTTACGTATTTTGATCATTTTAAGCATTAATTTAAAAAACGAAACGTTTGCTTTTTTTTCTTCATTATTACTCATTGCAGACTTTATGAGAGCCAACAAACATGATAAAACATCACTTACTGTGCCAGGTCTGCTGTCATTAGGATGCCGACTGATAGAATGTTCATATATTCTCATTTGAATGAAGAATGACTCATAATCCTCACGAAAAAAAAGGGGTGGGAGGCAGGGAGAACCAAGCGTCTTTTCGTGTCGTCCTCACCAGTTTCGGGTCCTAATTGGCTGTCAAAGTGTACCAACTTGTCGGAATTCGTACTCGGACGTCCTGTGTCCAGGTGAGATGCATGGTTTATGATCTACAATCAACTTACAAGGAGTAGGGAAGCGAGAAAGCAGCAGACCACTCAATGATGTAAACATAGCGACATACGGAAGTGATCACTGCGCCACTATAAATAATATTAACTAATACTTGGCTAATATTCAAGTCACAAAATGTAAATGGAAAATTGTTGGTGCTTTTTGAATGGTTATTTATTGGATTTTGTGGGCGAAATAGAGGATCTCCCATTGGCTCTGCTGTAAGATGCATTTTATTTACTTTTATTGACAAGTTAGAATCCATTAAAAAAAATCCATCCGTTGTTATGTATATCATAATGATTGTGAACGATAGGCAACATTTAAATAAAAAAAAGTGCAGTTCCCCTTTAAGGGGCTGATTAAAACAAATTAAAGCGTTTTAATGTCTGCTGCTGTTTATACTGTAGTCGATAAAGATAAAATCCATCCATCCATCCATTGTCTACCGCTTGTTCCTTCTTGTAATCAGTCAGCTGGAAAAAATCGGATTTCGTAAAAATCCGATTTGGTCCACTTTGGCCTGCAGTATAAATGTAGTCTGTCCCGTTACAAAAAATAGCCGTGTAAACAGTAAACCCACCTGCGCTAAAGTGGGAAAGTGTCCATTTTTGTTGTGGACCAAAGTACTAAACCACACAAGTGATCTACAAGAAAGGCTGACACAGTTCTGGCCAGTGCAAAGTATGTGGAAAAAACACGTTAGACACCGCCTGCCACCGAAGCTAACAACACCAACGGCTTCACTTGGCTGCCGAGCAACCATGAGCGTGATAAGACGAAGTCAACGGAGCAACACAGGGTTGCCAGAAGTGGAACCGGACTTAAAAGCGTTAATAGGAACTAAACAAAGCAATGTCAATGAGGTACAAAGCAATGCCAACAAGCTCCATGAAAGGATCATTCAGGGCAGGGGTGTCAAACGTACGGCCCGAGGGCAGCATCAGGCCCGCGAACAGGTTTTATCCGGCCCGCGGGATGAGTTTGCTAAGTATAAAAATTAACCTGAAATTTTTGAATGAAAGAAACGACTGTTCTAAATGTGTCCACTGGATGTTGCAATAGCAATTATTTGTATCTTTGTAGATGATGCTACATATGTACAAAATAAACCATGTGATGTTAGTACACCAGTCGAGGAAAATGATCAAACTACATAAATAACATACTGTAATTTGTCTTGATACAAACGTAGATTGAAAATTAACACCATTGAGTTGACTGATGAACATTATCACATAATTTTATTCAGAAAATATAAATAACGACAAATAAAGATAGAATACTACTAACCGCAACATGTACGTGTAAAAAAACCTCAACATTATGATTTGTACATTTTCAGAATGTGCTTGTTCTATTTTTTTAAAGAAAGAAAACAATCTGAGTTATCGTGCCGTGATTTTACCAGTCCGGCCCACCTGGGAGTAGATTTTTCTCCATGTGGCCCCCGATCTAAAATGAGTTTAACACCCCTGATCTAGGGTGTACAAACAGATGTCAACTCTTCAAGGCCAGATTGTCAGAGAGAGAAAATAATATTGTGATGATATGATAGAAATGAGAAAGTTCAGAGCAGAAATGAAGACTCAGTGAAGACAACACGGCATTAAGACAGCAGATGGAGAAGCTGAAAGAGGAGAATGCAATGCATTGCATGCCAGGCAACAAGAGATCACTGATTTAGAGAACTTCAAAGAGGAGATGGCTGCATTGAGCCAACAGCTTTATGCCATCTTAATCACCAATCTGGGGAATATCAGTGTTTTGGAAGACATCAAAGAGAAAATGGATCACTTTACACGAGAGAATGACATCATTGCAGGGCTGCGCATCAATCCTCTATCCTCTGCAAGAGCCGTTGACAACAGACGACATGGACGCTGCTTCATTGGAGCAACAAGCGGTCAACTTTCTGCAAGCAAAGGGAATTGAAGTCGATATTAACACCACTGATGCGTGCATTTCGCTGAATAAAAGAGGCAACAACACCACGCCAGTCCCCATTGTGAAGCTTAACAGCAGGAAATCAGGGCGACGTGCCAATGACACGAGAAACTTAAGCAAAGCTTAACCCAGGAACAATGGAAGGCTAGTGACAAGTGGGAGAGACCAAAACGCAAGCTGTCACATGAAGCGAGCGAGACTGCCAGGCAGAGGTGTGGACTCAAGTCACATGACTTGGACTCGAGTCAGACTCGAGTCATGAATTTGATGACTTTAGACTCGACTTGACAAAATGTAAAAAGACTTGCAACTCGACTTAGACTTTAACATCAATGACTTGTGACTTCACTTGGACTTGAGCCTTTTGAATTGACATGACTTGACATGACTTGCTACTTTCCCCAAAACCCAAAGATGAAAAAGTTATTCGGGAGCGCTCCGTATTTTTCATTGTGTACTTGTCTATCAGCGTTGCGTGTGTCAGCTGGTGTGGTCTCAGTACAACAGCCAATCAAATTAGATCTACTTTGTTTTCATCACACAGCTTCATCCAATCAAATTGCAGGACAACCAACGAAGAAGACATGTCCAAACCACACGCCAGTGAACAAAAAATGATACCTAAAATAATTTTGTTTGGGTATAAAAATTACGAGGTGGTCAACACAAAACGGTTTGCAGTATGCAACACATGCGGTTCGAAAATGACTGATGGAGAGGCAACAACTTCCAACTTCGTCCGGCATTTGAAGTTGCACAAAGAACGGTAAGTTTTGAATGTAAGATAACGTTTATTGGCTAAGTAACGTGACTTTTATTTGCTGTGTAGTTAAATCAGTGAGGCTGTAAACACGGGAATCTGTTGCAGTTCACTACCTTATTCATACTTTTTGTTCAGTGTTTTTTTTTAAGCAGGGTTACGTTAGTCAATATATCACACGTAACGTTAGACGGCGGTCAGCAGCACCGCGTATTTTAGCCACCTAAAAAAAGACAAAAATAGTAAAATAAAGGTCAGTTAAAATGTATACTATATTATGAATATGTGTACCGTTTTAGCTAGCTTTCTGACATACTGTTGGTTGTTTACCTCAGTGGTATCGGGCCGCACAAGAAATATTTTTTTTTTTTTCTTTTTTTAATTAAATCAACATAAAAAACACAAGATACACTTACAAGTAGTGCACCAACCCAAAACAACTCTCTCCCCCCTTTTGTTCTGGGCATTGAACATGAAGACTCTTCCTTCACTGTTCCGAGTGGCCATGAGAGTCTTGGCAGTGCCTGCCTCCAGTGCTCCAGTGGAGCGAGTTTTCAGCCATGGTGGCATCATACTACGCCCCCATCGTGCACAAATGACTGACAGACTCTTGGCTAATTTGGTCTTTTGCAAATGCAATGCAGCATAGGGCCCTGACATATAAAAAGTACAACTTTTTTGTTATGTTCACGTATATGTCATGTTTTTTCAATGTTAACACTTTTGTACAAATAAGTACATTTGCACTTTATTTTTCAATGTGTTTGTTCTGTAAAGGAATGAGTTAATGTTTAAAATGACTGGTTAATAGTGCTATTATAAAGTGCAATGTCAGCACAATTTTCTTTCCTGCAATTTAAAATGCACTTGTTTTAATAAATAAATAAATACAGCGTTTGAAAAGCATACACAATCTGTGTTAATATATTAGTCTGTGGTTAAAAGGACTTGAAAGGACTCGAAACTCAAAATGCAGGACTTAGGACTTGACTTGAGACTTTGGACTTGACTCGGGGCTTGCCTGTCTTGACTCGGGACTTGACTCGGACTTGAGGGCAAAGACTTGAGACTTACTTGTGACTTGCAAAACAATGACTTGGTCCCACCTCTGCTGCCAGGCATAGTGTGGCGCGAGGCAGGAATAAATAGCTCTCTGTTTAGTGACCGGGAGCAGGTGAGCATCCTGACCACTAATCAAGGGCAGGTGACGAAAATCAGCACCCATAGCAACTAAGACAGGGGTCGGCAACCCGTGGCTCTAGAGCCGCATGCGGCTCTTTAGCGCGGCCCTAGTGGCTCTCTGGAGCTTTTTCAAAAAACGTATGAAAAATGGAAAAAGATGAGGGGAAAAAAATCTATTTTTGTTTTAATATGGTTTCTGTAGGAGTCCAAACATGACACAAACCTCCCTAATTGTTGCAAAGCACACTGTTTATATTAAACATGCTTCACTGATTCGAGTATTTGGCAAGCGCCGTTTTGTCCTACTAATTTTGGCGGTCCTTGAACTCACCGTAGTTCGTTTACATGTATAACTTTCTCCGACTTTCTAGGACGTGTTTTATGCCACTTATTTTTCTGTCTCATTTTGTCCACCAAACTTTTAAGGTTGTGCATGAAAGGTGAGTTTTGTTGATGTTATTGACTTGTGTGGAGTGCTAATCAGACATATTTGGTCACTGCATGACTGCAAGCTAATCGATGCTAACAGGCTATTTAGGCTAGCTATATGTACATATTGCATCATTATGCCTCATTTGTAGCTATATTTGAGGTTCCTTTAAGTCCTCTTAATTCCATGACACACTATCTGTATGTAATATGGCTTTTAATTTTTTGCGGCTCCAGACAGATTTGTTTTTGTATTTTTGGTCCAATAAGGCTCTTTCAACATTTTGGGTTGCCGACCCCTGAACTAAGAAAACAAACGAGGGTGCTGAAACAGAAATAAACAACTAAGGATATCCAAAATTCAACATAACATGACCCGGGCAACGGATCATGACATACTTAACCAATAGGAAGCAATACGTGAAGATAGACGAACACACGTCTACAGAGCTAAATGTATTTTGTGGCGTACCCCAGGCATCAATACTGGGACCAAAATTGTTTAATCTTTATACAAACGGCATTTGTAAAGTTATAACGGACATAAAGTTAGTACAATTTGCAGACGACACAGCTGTGTTTTGTTCAGGAGAGAACAAACAGAAGCTAATAGAAATAATAACAGAAGAAATGAACAAATTAAAAAGATGGTTTGACAAAAACGAAACAATCTTTGAATCTCTGCAAAACTAAAATAAGGCTATTTGGTAGAAGGGAAAGACAAATACGCATAGACATTGAAAGGGTAAAAGTAAACACATTTGTGGGTGTAATAATAATAAAAGGAACTGGACATCTCATGTCAAAAATATACGACAAAGTATCAGGAAACACGTCAATAATGAATAAAGCAAAATATGTTGTGGACCAAAAATCACTTCATATTCTTTACTGCTCGCTAGTGTTACCATATCTGAGTTATTGTGTAGAAATATGGGGAAATAACTACAAATGTGCGCTTAATTCATCAACGATGTTACAAAAAAACATTTTATTAATACATAATGTTGGATAATATCCAACATTATGTATTAATAAAATGTTTTTTTACATCTCTATATCCAAGGATATAGAGAACTTACGCACCCTTTATTTATTTAATCACAAATATTGAAATTCAATGGTGCATTTGCAAACAGCTAAAATGATGTACAAAGCAAACTATAACCTGCTACCCAAGAATTTATACAACCATTCTTATTAACAAAAGAGGAGAAATAGAACCTAACAGAGAAATCTAATTTAAAACATTTGTATGCATGTATAACACTTAAGATCTTTAGTATATCAGTATGTCGAATTAAATTATGGAATGAATTCAGCAAGGAAATCAAGCAAAGTACTATTAAGATTCAGTTTAAGAAACTGATCAAATGAGAATTGTTCACAAAGTACAAAGAAGAATTATGATAATCATCTTGAACCTAAAAAAAATGATAATCTTTGAATGATCTCATAGGAGAACCATACAGTAACTTACTTAACTATTTGATTATGAGAACTTTAATTAATGTGTATATGTTTATACGTCTAATCTAGTTATGTATCTAAATGTGTTAACTTATTGTATATTAATTTATTTACTCATGTGTTCATTCACTGTTCTGTTACAAATAGAGAAGACACACATGGGCTAAAACTGCTATGGTATGAAAAGGGGTAGGATTAAACAAGCTCTGCTTCTTCCTAGTCCTTTTCAGACATGCTGTAATGAAACGACTGGAATTATGTGATGTATTACATTGTAATTGTATTGTATGCATGTTCCAAATAGGCAGAAACTGACTGACTGACAAGTGATGGACTTACGTAGCCGGTCCATGCCCTGCTCCAACTTCTGCCACATCTTTTTCTCCCTGATGGAGTTGTCGTAGTTGTCCCTCTTGTGGCTTCCAATGGAGCTCAGGAACAGGAGGGCCGCCGTCACAAAGACGGCCAGCAATAATCCTTTGAGCCAACCGGACCTCATTGGGACGTCAGTTTGGTTTGGACTGGAAGTAGCGAAACCCTCAAAAGAGACAGACACCTTTTGCCTTTTATCGCAGTCCTCCTAACCCTCCTCCCAAATCTACATTTCTAAATTCGGACCATGCTCAGTGACAACCTGATGGTTTTATTTAAGGTGTCTCGCACCTCTGATGCCATGATAAACCTGTTACAATGAAGTGGGAGGGCACGCGCTCTCTAACTGTGACCTTTTAACTGAACACAGCAACGCTCCCTTTTGAGTATGTTCATATCTCTAACAAGGTATGCAATATTGTGATCAGACCAGGAAGTCCTGCAGGTGGCCCCTCCCTGCATCCTTGTGTGCTGACGTTGCCCCCAGCAAGTCACCAGCTGTTGCTCATTGTCAGGCAAAAAAGACACGTTAATTGCAATATAATGAAAGAACAGGTTTAGCAGGTGTAGCTGCATCAATTCAGTACTTTTTACAGTGAAACCCACAATTTTAGATTCAGAGCGAGTTAATCGACTCGAGAAAATGTGGTGACAAGAATCCAAACATAGCGAGGAAGCAACCGTTGTTCTTATTGGACTTTAAGATACTTTACTAAGTGAAGTCGGAGCTAAAGGATGACTTTAAAGACTGGCCGGCCTACCTGCGTGGTTACACGTTGCCTGCAGGCGCTACACCTTTTGTTTGGGATGGGAGGTTCCGGTTGCCAGGGGGCTTTGATTTGGATTCCTCACATACAGGATGACAAATTAACATACATACACAATTCAGCAAACACATTTCCATACATACCTGTGTGCATACTTATACTCATACAAATACACATCACCTTCAAAAAAACAGTGCACCGTTAAGCTTGACCTATCATTACTGTAGCGTAAAACTTAATGAATTCCTTTTTTACCTGTCTATTTATAATCCCATTATTCATTTAAAATATGTATCGTTACATTTGAAATGATAGTAATGGTGATTATAGAAGTAAATATTATTATTGACATTGTTATTACTACAAGTAGTGTTATTATTGTTTCAATTGTATTGTTCATTGTTAATTCTTTATTACTTTCTACTTCACTAATATGTTTTTTAATCATATTGTATCTGCTGAAATAGTTCATAGTCATCTTTATTGAAACTTTTTCAACATGTACTGGACATACAAGAAATGGGCCCCTAAATCATGGTACTAACTGTAAAAATGATTTGTTTAAGCTATATACAAATATAAAGGATAAGAAAAAAAATTTAATAGAGATATTCAAAAATTACAGGATACAAATATGTGCATTTCAAAAGATGTGCATTTTGTAAAAAAACAACCACAAATGTGCAAAGGTGTGCATTTTTCCTGCTGTGTTCACAATGCGCTGCACGGGCTTGCAGCTGTAAAGTTAATTTTTTAATAATTTAGTATTATTTAAGTTCAAATGTAGACTAAATAATGCTTTTAAAAATAAGAGGGCACCAGTCTATTACAATCCAAATCTGTTAAAGACAATTAAAGAACATTGGTAATACCGTATTTTTCGGACTATAAGTCGCAGTTTTTTTCATAGTTTGGCCGGGCTCCAGTGCGACTTATATATGTTTTTTTCCTTCTTCATTATGCATTTTCGGCAGGTGCGACTTATACTCCGGTGCGACTTATACTCCGAAAAATACGGTACATGGAGGCTAAAGCTAACTTAAATCCCTTAAAAGGTGGTTCTCAAACTTTTTTCACTAAGTACCACCTCAAAAAAAACCTTGGCTCTCCAAGGACCAAAAATGACCAACAATAAAATACAGCATTGTAGAGCTAAGTATTCATTAAAAAACAAGGCAGAGGTTTTATTTAACAAGTACATTTGCTATTGTTGGCCACTGTAACACTGTTTTTCCATTTACACACAGTAAAAACAACCGCAGATTTTGCTGTAAACAAAAAAAACTGTTACTGTAAAAATAACATTTTTTGACAGTAATTTGGTGTAAAAGCCACCATAAATTTTACTGTAAAAATAACAATGGTAGCCTTTTTCCATTTAAAGTAATGTACTGTAAAAACAACAACCATAGATTGTATGGTAAAAAAAAAAAAAAATTGGCAGCTCAGTCACCTGAAAAATAATGTTGGGACCATTTTTTCATTTCTAATAATACATTGTAAAAAAAAAAAAAACCTGCAAATGTCATGGTAAAATTCCAGCAACTAAGATGGAAGTTTGTTTTTTTTACTGTAAAATCTACATTATGTTTTATTACAGTGTATCTCAGCACTATTGCACACGTTTTAAGTCCAGCTGATGCATAATAATAGTGTTCAAGTCCACCATATGTTTTCCTAATATCGAGATGCTTTTGCTCATCTACTGTAATAATTTGGTGCTGTCTCTTTGAAAACTTGAGCTGAACTGAAGGTGTGGTTCACATTTCTTTGCTCTCATGTTTGGTGGACATAGGGCCAAAAAGAAGAACAAACACAGGGAGCTTTTAAAGGGTGGGAATTGTTTGCTTATGGATTAACAGTTTTTCACTCCCATCAGGGGCTCTATCCTGGTTGTCACATGTGGTGTCATTTTAAATGTTTTTAATAGGGGTGGGCATATCAATCTAAATGCCGATAGTATCGATACCAAGGTGGGTATTGGTATCGGACCAATACCCGTGTGATGGAATCAATACTTTTGTTGCAGTTGCTAGTCTGTAGTTCCACAGATTCCTCAGACTTCATGCGAGCGCAGTATCTCTTCTAGTTTGTCAGTGCAAACATTTTAACTCTCGCTCTCTCGTTGTGGAATCAATTAATAGATCAAACAAATATCCTGGAGTGGATGGTATTACATCTGAATTCTAGAAAATATTTTCCGAGGAGCTAGCTCCCTTCCTACTAGAAGTATTCTCTGAAGGTATTGATAAAGGAGTCCTTCCTCCAACTTTAACACAAGGCCTCATTACCCTTATATCCAAACCAAACAAAGATTTGCTAGTCATTGATGATTGGCATCCAATTAGCCTTCTAAACAATTACCATAAGATTGTAGCTATTGTTTTTGCTGAATGTTTAAAACTGGTTCTGAAATACATAATTGACGAGACAGTCAGGATTTATGAGAGGGAGGCACATTTCGAATAATATCATGCTTGTACTTAACTTGACATACAGGATTACCCAGAGGTAATCAAGGATGAAGGCTTCCTTCTTTTCTTGGACTTCTACAAAGCCTTTGATTTGATCGAACATGAATTTATCATCAAGACACTTGACAAATTTGGCTTTGGCAACTTTTTCTGCAAAATTAGTAAGACTTTGTACTGCAATAGTAATAGCTCAATAAAGTTAAAAACTGGTACATCTCCAAGGTGTGTGTGTGTGTGTGTGTGTGTGTGTGTGTGTGTGTGTGTGTGTGTGTGTGTCTAGCCGAGGTTACTATGGTTTATCCATTTAACAGTGCTCAATACCAGAGTAGAGCGTAATATTCCTTAGGTCAGGAAAAAACATACGAAGGCTATTTAATCCCTACAGGCCTTTTTCGCAGGTTTCCCTGCTTTTCAGGGGAGCTTATAAACTGCAAAACAAGTTTATAAACTCCCCTGAAGAAAGGGAAACCTGCGAAACAGGCCTGAAATAGCCTCTGTGTTTTTTTTCTGACTTAAGGAATACAGTATATATATATATATATATATATATATATATATATATATATATATATACACAAACCCTGTTTCCATATGAGTTGGGAAATTGTGTTAGATGTAAATATAAACGGAATACAATGATTTGCAAATCTTTTTCAACCCATATTCAATTGAATGCACTACAAAGACAAGATATTTGATGTTCAAACTCATAAACTTTTTTTTTTTTTTGCAAATAATCATTAACTTGTAATCATTTCATGGCTGCAACACTTGCCAAAGTAGTTGGGAAAGGGCATGTTCACCACTGTGTTACACCACCTTTTCTTTTAACAACACTCAATAAATGATTTGGAACTGAGGAAACTAATTGTTGAAGCTTTGAAAGTGGAATTCTTTCCCATTCTTGTTTTATGTAGAGCTTCAGTCGTTCAACAGTCCGGGGTCTCCACTGTCGTATTTTACGCTTTATAATGCGCCACACATTTTCGATGGGAGACAGATCTGGACTGCAGGCGGGCCAGGAAAGTACCCGCACTCTTTTTTTACGAAGCCACGTTGTTGTAGCATGTGCTGAATGTGGCTTGGCATTGTCTTGCTGAAATAAGCAGGGGCGTCCATGAAAAAGACGGCGCTGAGATGGCAGCATATGTTGTTCCAAAATCTGTATGTACCTTTCAGCGTTAATGGTGCCTTCACAGATGTGTAAGTTACCCATGCGTTGGGCACTAATGCACCCCCATACCATCACAGATGCTGGCTTTTGAACTTTGCGTCGATAACAGTCTGGATGGTTCACTTCCCCTTTGGTCCGGATGACACGATGTCGAACATTTCCAAAAACAATTTGGAAATGTGGACTCGTCAGACCACAGAACACTTTTCCACTTTGCATGAGTCCATCTTAGATGATCTCGGGCCCAGAGAAGCCGGCGGCGTTTCTGGATGTTGTTGATAAATGGCTTTCGCTTTGCATAGTAGAGCTTTAACTTGCACTTACAGATGTAGCGACAAACTGTATTTAGTGACAGTGGTTTTCTGAAGTGTTCCTGAGCCCATGTGGTGATATCCTTTGGAGATTGATGTCGGTTTTTGATACAGTGCCGTCTGAGGGATCGAAGGTCACAGTCATTCAATGTTAGTTTCCGGCCATGCCGCTTACATGGAGTGATTTCTCCAGATTCTCTGAACCTTTTGATGATATTATGGACCGTAGATGTTGAAATCCCTAAATTTCTTGCAATTGCACTTTGAGAAATGTTGTTCTTAAACTGTTTGACTATTTGCTCACGCAGTTAAGCAAAGGGGTGTACCTCGCCCCATCCTTTCTTGTGAAAGACTGAGCATTTTTTGGGAAGCTGTTTTTATACCCAATCATGGCACCCACCTATTCCCAATTAGCCTGCACACCTGTGGAATGTTCCAAATAAGTGTTTGATGAGCATTCCTCAACTTTATCAGTATTTATTGCCACCTTTCCCAACTTCTTTGTCACGTGTTGCTGGCGTAAAATTCTAAAGTTAATGATTATTTGCAAAAAAAAAAAATGTTTATCAGTTTGAACATCAAATATGTTGTCTCTGTAGCATATTCAACTGAATATGGGTTGAAAATGATTTGCAAATCATTGTATTCCGTTTATATTTACATCTAACACAATTTCCCAACTCATGGAAACGGGGTTTGTCGATATATATATATCTATCTATATAGATATAGATATTTATATGTATGTAGAAAATGGATGGATGGATGGATATATATACAGTATATATATATATATATATATATATATATATATATATATATATATATATATATAAATAAATTGATAGCAAGTACGTTTTTGTGTTCTTTAACAAATAGCTCTGCAGAAAGAAATATGAAATACACAACGCTGGTCAACGAGCCAAATAGTAAATGGGAGGAGTAACAAGAACGTTTACCTTTTTTGGTTTTATAATAGGGGTCTTCAAAGTTTTCAAGGCCAAGGACCCCCATATTGAGGGAGAGAAGGAGCAGGGACCCCCTACTTATATATCCTATATAAAGTTATGAAAGTGTTTTTAAATTAAACTAATAACTAGTCGACTTAATTGTATCTCATTAATGCACAATACTAAGATATTCAAATAACAGTATAATGCCTCTAATAGCCAGCTGGAAACGAGCGCATTAATCGCTAGCTATCTTAAACGCTAACAATAAAATACAATGTGATATTTATTCATGTTTGTAAGTATATATTTTTCAATCTGTCTCAGGTAATATTGAGACTTGTATACTGTCTCGTACACACAGGGAACATGTCCACATAAACAAAAGCAGTCCAAGAAATACTACTAATAATTAGCAGTCATGTTATGATAGTATATACATTCAATGAAAAACTTAGCTAAATTGCTATCATTCACTGACCAGACACAAAGCTAATGTGTTTGCATTACATAAAGGCTTAGTTTATGTCAGTAGCTAAAAGCTGGATTAGGGCGTGTATAATGCTTACAACCCTTTGGGAAGTTAGCACTCTCTAGGCATCCGTGTAAAGAATGCAAACAAACCCTTTAAACAACCGATATCGATCAGTGGCTGATCGATTGGCACATCCCAATATAATATACAAGTATTTAAAAGGTCCATTTGTAGTCACCTTTGCAATGGTAATATTAGGTAACAATACTGTAGGTGGTATATTTTGTTTAGAACTTTATTTTTCACATATTGTACACATTTAAAAACCAATGTGCTACATTTACTTGCATATTGGCTTTAAATCACACACCTGCAATAAAAAACTAGAAATTGCAAATTAATATTTACATGCATCTGTTAAAAACTAAATGATGGAACATGAAAATGATTCCTGTCAGGTGGTGGCGACGCCAGGGTGGAGAGGCTTGACTCGCACAAATCGGGACAGTCCTAGGCGCAGACCCTGACCCGGAGACCTCACTGGGGGACTCTGGGATGAAGACGGACATTTCCCGATTTGACCTGCAAAGATTTTTTTTTTTATTTAAACAGAAAAATAAAGGTGTTTATGACTTCTAGCTTTGGCTCCTCCCATACCTGGCGGGTTCCATTTGGGAATTTTGCTGCCTGTTGGGCTTATTGAGACTGCAGGTTTAGGCACAGAGGCTGTCAAAGTTGGACTTTTGGCCGCGAGTTTAAGTTTCGGGGGACTTCTTGCTGGTGTGGAAGGTGCTGTAGATAAAATAGCAGTAAGAGACAATAAATTGCGTTTGTTATTGCGTTTTACATTAAACTGGTCCTTAAGGTAGCTTCTTATTGTGCAATACTAAGCTATTCAAACAATGCAGTATAGCGGCAATAATAGCTAGCTGGCAATTGGTTGCTATCGTAAATATGAAAATATAATCATTCTTGTTTGTATTTTAAACCTGCAAGGTACAGTAAATAAGGTGACCAGGTCACTGCCACTTCTAAACGACACTACAGTGTGCTGATCAATGTTTGCATATTTTAAGACATTTGAATTACTGGAAAAAATACTGGGGGGTGGGGATCAATAAAATGTATTAAAAAAGTGTAATAAACTAAACATTTCACGACCACCCCGTTGAGTGTTCTGACTTCAATCACTTATAAAAAATAATTGTTCATTTTGAACCTGTTGTTCTTGGCTGTGGTTTCAACTTTGGCGGTTCCTTTTTGGAGACTGAATGCCTCGGAGACTTCTCCTTCTTGCCTGTCGTCGTCTTTTTGGTTTTCTTTACTGTGAATTCCTCCTCATCCTCGCTCTCGGCCGCCTCGCTGAAAGCATCCTCACTCTCCGAATCTGAAAATCCAATGTTAATGCGCATAAATCCACCCATCAAAACTCAACTTGTACACTAGGTCTAGAACCTGGCGTCGGTTTTGGCTGGTAGTCCTCATCTTCATCCTGAGCGGCCTTTCTCAATCTGGCTTCTTTCTCCGATGAAATTTGATCAAGTCCTAGAAAAGGAAAAAGAAACAATAAATTACTTTATTCCTGCATTTTATGAGACTGTGAGTGTACCCAGGATGGACGAGTCTATGCTGCAGTTGGAGCGGTGCAGGGGGGCAGGGTCTGTGTTCTCATCAGCAGGGACAACCACTCCTGAGTTTTTCTTTGTTTTTTTAAACAATAACATTTGCTTTACACCTTCACCAGTGGGAATCCCGTCTGTATCATTTAGCAAGGAGAGCGTGATGGCAGCTTCTAGATCGCGAGCCAGCAGCTTCTCATCTAAAGGTTTTCTAAAAGAGGAACTGTCTTCAACAAATTGTTCCAATTAGCTTTCTTTGTCTATTTTTGTCACCTACCTGTCCACTTTCTGACATGGCGACTGTAAATTTGACTCTTGGCTTGAGGATTTCTTGTGCTCCTGTAGCTTCGGCCCCTCTTTGATTTTTTTGCTGGGTGGGGGCTTCACGCTGGCAAAATCATCATCTGTTGACAAAGAGTGCAGATGAATCCGCCTGTTTTATTGCGCTTGCGGCCCAAATCTGATATTAGGTACAATTAAATGAGATGCATTCAAATATCAAAGATATTTTTAAAATGTTTCAAAGCATATTATTAAGTAAGTGTTAAATTAAGTACTACTTAGGTCTTATGTGAATTACAGTTCAGTATTTTCCAGGGTTTTCCCTATATTGCCAAAAAATATATATATATATTTTATTTTTTTAAACCTTTATTTATAAATTTCAATATTAACAAGCAGTCTAGAAACAATAATCAAAATAAGTACAAAAACAGTACAAACAGTACAAAACGGCGCCAGGGGGTTGTAAATTCAAAGTAACTAAAATAGAATGCAAAATATATATATTTATAATAAACAAAGTACAAAGCCATAGGCTCACTCAATTTCAGTAAATAACATAAATTTGGAACACAGCATCATCGTTTTCACATCTCCTAAATTGCCAAAATACCTGGTCACAATGATGTCATCACATAATTTGCATAATTTGTTGTGATGATATGATTTTCTTTAAAAAAGGCCCCACACAGAATGTATATATACATTTAAAAACAAAGCTGTTATTATTAATAGGCCTGGGTGATATGGCCTAAAAATAAAACAAATTATTTCCTCCCCTCCCCTACTTTTTAAAGAATACAAATCCATCCATTTTCTACCGCTTATTCCCTTTGGGGTCACGGGGGGCGCTGGAGCCTATCTCAGCTACAATCGGGCGGAAGGCGGGGTACACCCTGGACAAGTCGCCACCTCATCGCAGGGCCAACACAGATAGACAGACAACATTCACACTCACATCCACACACTAGGGCCAATTTAGTGTTGCCAATCAACGTATCCCCAGGTGCATGACAGAGATATTTTAAAACAAGTTTTGTTTTTATATGATCAAAAAATGTTACTGAAATGACACTGCATACATCACATCTTACTCTTAGCAAAATTCAAATGTGCATAATGTTGTTCTTTTTAGACCAGATATAAATTGTACTTTTTATGCAATCATTTTAAAAGAACTAAATTAAGAGCTTCCTCTTGGAGACAATGCTTTGGCTTGAATAAAATATGTATGTTAACAATGTAGCATTGCACATTGCATACAAATAAACTTCAATAAATCAATATAGACACCAATAATCATTAAATAGTAATACAAATCAATCCGATCAATAAAGTGCAAAACTAAAATTTAAAATAGAATAATTCTGTTAATAAAAATGTATTATCGTACATTATATGCCATCAAATAAAAAAGTAAAACATTGAGATGAATATATAGTTTGAGTGGAGGATTCCACCACAGGGTGGTGCTACTATATGAGGTGAAACGAGTGTAAAGGTGACTATATAGGTGTTATTTTAAATTCAATGTTAAACGTGTTTCAAAGGTCTAAAACAGTTTTTATTGCTCTAGCTATAAAATATTTGATTCATTAATAATAGCCCTGTTTTGTGGGAATGTGTTTACCACGGTCAGGCCTGTTAGCGGCTATAAACGAGAGAAAACTATCGAATAAATAAAAATATGATTTAAAAAAAAATTAATGCCCGGTTTTGATGAAGTACATTTCCTTATCAATCCATTACCTTTGTGTAATTTTAATTTTGAAAGGAAAAATGTTCTGCCCCATATGATTTTTTTATTGATTTCAGCTGGATAGAGTGCCCAAAATCAATATGGCGGTTTCATGTTTACCTCAGACACATCATAAAGTGCCCGGATGTTCCATATTCTGCTCATTCTACAGTACTAACATACTTGTCATGTCACAGTAAATATTTGTGTTGCACTTAATAGCACACAACTTAAATGTTTTTTTAGGAAATCCTCCCGTGATTTGTCGGTCATCATTTGAATTGCTGGCATGTTTTCTTTTGTTACTAGACTAAAGAGGGGACTTTAATCTCACCGTCGTCGTTAAACTCCTTGGACTCAGAGTAATTGACAGCCTTTATCTTCCTGTAAGTAACAAACACATGTTTATGACGAGTTATCAAGACAAATGAACTGTTTATCTTCCTGTAAGTAACAAACACATGTTTATGTCAAGTTATCAAGACAAATGAACTGTTTGAGTGTGTTGACAAACCTTGACGGTCTGTCCATTTCTGCATTAGCCAAGTCACTCCACTATCGACAGTGAGCCTGTTAGCGACCCCGTAACGTAAGATTGCTGTGCCCTCGCAAGATAAAACACCTGAGAATGGTGACTATAGATTATTCGATGCGATAAAACCATATTTGGCGGACTTATAGCATTTTAGGGGTTCCTTGGCGTGCTTCGTTGTTGTTTTGAAGCCGCCCGCCAGAACGGAGAAGTGACGCTCTTGCTGACGACATACGACATCCGTTTGGATTGCTTACCTCTGTAGAAATATGGTAGGGAAAATCAAAATATGCTCTTATTTAGCAACATGCGTCTATGGCGTGTGCTTATAAGTAAATATGTAGTGTATTGAGATTTTTTTAAAGAAATCACCGCGTCGAATCTGCTGCGGTGAAATATGCTACCCTTAAAAATGTGCTGCCCAACCTTACTGAGCATGCGCACTCAGCGCATCAACGGTTTCTTCGAACAAAATAACCATAGCAATAGAAAAAAGTTAATATACTGTGGGTATTTTTAGCATTTTTTTTTTAAAATATCAGGAAACTAAGTTAAACAAAAAACTATATAAACCTTGATTAACCTAAAATGTCTGTTACTGTATGGTGATACATAAGTATTTCGACAAGCTTGTATGAGTAACTACAAAAGCACTTGTTACACGATCTTTTTCGGCCATTTTCTGAAAATCTCATCTAAATCCGTCCATTACTTAATGTTGCTAACTATCGGATTATGCATTTTTTTTATGAAGCAGCACATTTTTTTCAGAACGTGTCCGCAATTTTTGAGGGTGCCCCCTTGTGTACTACTCATGTAACAGCAGTGACACAAATCCATTGAGTAAGTACCACTTTGACTTTACTTTGACATTTTAATGATATAATTATTCATTATCAATTGCCAGTCACGGTTAATCTGTTATTTCGTGAGAAGTAGTAAGTGTGCATCTCAGTGTTGAATACCTATTCAACATGAAGTATAATTGCCTTTGTCTTTCTTTCAGAGTCCGCAGATATGATTTGGGTCAATCTATCACTAACCAAATGGTGGCCTACTGCAGGACGCCCACCAGAGGGCAGCACCGCTCTGAAGCGCCAGGCTCTCGGTTCACAGAGGTACGTGCAAACCTGACGCGTCTGCGGCCGCCGGGTCGCCCACACTCATGGTGGATGCAATGTCGAGGGGGATCGCGCCGCGAGTCTTGTCATTTCCCCGTTTGGAGCGAGTGGGAGGTTTGTTGTCTGTGGTTTGTCACAAAGTGGACCTGGAGGAGACGCTCGGGGATGTGATGGTCCGTGTCTAGCAAGGCAGACACGCATGCCTGCGCCAAATGCCCTGTGGTCAAGCATTCCGAAACTCCTCCAGAGTTTCTTACAGCCGTGACCAAAATATCAGATCCTGTCATGCAAACACTGCGGTAGCAATATCGTGCTTGTGTGCAGACGTCAATATGTTTGTTGTGTAATAATGTGGGCTGAATGCTCACTTAGCTTGATGAACAAAAATAAATAATATAAATAAACATAATAACTACCCACTTTTTTTATTTACATATGTTTAACTTGGAACAGTAAACGATATCCACTCTGTGTTTCTCACATACATGCTCTTCCCAAACAAAGACACAGGACTACTGGTAGAACACAACATCTCCTTCTCATATTAGGCTTTCAATCCAGCAAAATGTATGGAATAAATGTATGGCTGAAAAAGGGAGGCAGGTGCTTTCTAGTTCCAATGCAACTCAATGTTCCATGCAATTTAGGAATGGGCGATATGGCCTAAAATCTATATTGCAGCCTCCTCCAATAACGATATATATCTCAATATATTATTTGGCATATAAATGACAATATAATAATTTCAAAACAGGTTACAAAGGCTCCAAATTTAGCTGCTGATATTTACGGGAACATGTTGTCTGTCTGTCTGTGTTGGTCCTGCGATGAGGTAGAAATTTGTCCAGGGTGTACACTGCCTTCCGCCCGAGTGCCGCTGGGATAGGCTCCAGCCCCCCCCCCCCCGCGATCCCGAGAGGGACAAGCGGTATAAAATGAATGGATATTGTGTCAGTTCGGTTGTATTATTTTTTCAGAACTATTATTAATCTAATTGTTATTTTACTTTCTGTTGTAACTGGTTTCTAGCTACACTTCTGTTCAAATGTAATAAGTAGGGTGTAACAATTTGTTTTTGCCGATACAATTCAGGGACAATGTTATTTTCTTAGAACTATATGATCCGAAACAATTCAGCGAGTTGAAATCGATTCTGTAACTTTTTAGTTAAAAAAATTCAACCAGTGCGACTGAAATAAATACTGGATACTGCAGGTGAAGTTTCCTACATTCCTGTTATTTCTTGTAAGGGAATTAGGTAATAATGAATTATGGATACAAACAAGCAAGTAAACAACAATTGATGGCAAATGCATTCCCATCTTATTGGAATAAAGTGCAAGCAACACTTTAGGTTGAAGTAACAAGAGGACCTTTTCTGCTCAAATGTTCAACATTCAAGCAATTTTCAGTAAAACTACAGTAACAGTCGATTTGCCATGCCAAATAAAGTTCCCCGACCCAGCCATACAGCATCTGTTTGCTGCCCTGGTGTCGCCGATTAAGGACATCGTCCCAGGTGTCAGTGTGCAGGAGATTGATGCCCCCTCATCCCTGTCTATGGTGTTGGCCTCTCACTTCCTAATTTCCATCGCCTCCTTGATCCATCTCTTGTATTTATTTGTTTCTAAATAATGACTTTTCCTTGGCTGCCAGTTGTTGCCTTTGTGTTCTTGAAGTGCGTCGCCGTAACTTGCTCTGCTGTCATTTCGGTTGTGTTGGCAACGTCCTTTGGCTTAAAGTTGTGTTCCATCTTTTTGATTATTTTGGGTGTCATTTGTCTTTGTTGTGGCTTTTGCAATCAAGCTGTAGCTGAATGTTTTTGTGTTGTAATGTATGATATTGTCTTTTGGCGTTTGCATTTGTTATCTTTCTCGACCATTGTAGCTATCTGCCATTAATGTTTTGATGAGGCCACAGATGCATGGGCAAACAGACTTAACCTTTGACGTCCTTATCATTAAAATACTAAACTTCATATAATGTCTGCTGTTCTTAAATCCAATGTTTGATTTTTTTATAGTATCGATAAAATTGATTGATATTCTTTAAAAACTGTCTTAGATCAATACCTATCTTCCGAAAGGCAGACTTGCCAAGCACAGATCGATGTACCGGTAGTTGAATCGGAGGAATATAAATCGATATATCAATTAATCGTTACACCACTAGTAATAAACAATTATTATTTTGTTGTTTCAATACTTTACATCAGTTTGGGCAATAATACAAATTTGGGTATTGATCCAATACCAAGTAGTTATAGGTTATAGTTAAAATATTTAAAAACAAATGCAAAAAATACTATTGGCTTTTATTTCCTGAGTTTGTAAACAATAACTAAAATGACAAAAAATCTACTTTGTAATGGGCCTGGGTGACATGGCTTTAAAAAGGAAATGTCAGATTTTTTCACAAAAAAATTGAATTTACGATTTTTTTCCCCTTATTTTTTAAAGAAACCATTGAATACACATGACAAAGATAATTCAAAACAAGTTTTTCTTTTTTGTTTTTAAATCAAAAATTAGTATATTGAAATAACACTGCATACACTGCATCATACTCTTAGCAAAATTCTAATTTGCACAATGTTGTTCTTAGACCTGATATAAATTGTACTTTTTAAGGAATCATTTTCATATGATTAAATTAAGTGCTTCCCTTGGGAAGCAATACTTGAGCTTGAATAGAATACTTCTGTAACAAAAATGTAGCATTGCACATTGCATGCAAATAAACAATAATCTCCAACATCGAGATCAATCAAGTGCAAATTAAAACTTATGTCTTGAATAACATACTTCTGTAAATAAAAATGTAGTATTATATATTGTATGCAAATAAATAATCAAGTACAACATTGAGAAACTATAGTTTGTTTTAGCAAGTGTATAAAGTAAACGCAGCCTTTTTCATTCACACATCTTGGCGGTGTGCAGAGCGACTGTTTTAGTGATTGCTCTTCGCATGGTATCCTCATACATACCTTGTATGATTCCACCATAGTAAGATGATTTTTAGCCTCAAGTTTTGTTTTTTGTTGCGATCTTGTTCGCCTTGTAAAGTGTTGCATTTCCCACATTTGGCTTGAGGTTTGGTTTCAGATGCTGAAATAATTTTGTTGTGCAGCTGCCTTTTTGAAACAAACTTTGCAGCGTGCAGTCACTTGTTCCACGCCTGTTGCCGCAAAACCAAAGTACAACCATTTTCTTTTCTTTGGAACAAACTATTCGCTCTCGTTAGCGTAATAATTAGCCATGTTTTGCTATGTGTGCCGCTACAGAAATAAGGGGATAGCGCAAGCTACGGAAGCTCCCGAGGGGCAAAAAGTATGCTGAAGAAAGAGGAGAAAAAAATAGATTTTTAAATTTTTTTAATTTTCTGCAACGGAAAACTCATATCTACAAAATCAATATATATCGCCTAGGCCTACTTTGTGATAGTAAAAATTGCCGATTAAATCACTGTAGTATCGACCATATGCTATACTTGATATCGTTACTGTCGATATTTTATATCAATCGCCCACCACTGTTAATATTCAAGAGCTCTAGCTTAGCTTTTTTGTATCCTTCTACACTCAGTGTGTAATGTAGCACGCTTAGCTATTCTTTGTCCTCTAGTTTTCCACTGATCATGATTCTTGTAAGAAATAAAGATTATTTGCCGCCATGGAGGCAAGGATTAGTGATTTAGAAGCTGCACTGTGGAGGGACATTAGCCGCTAGCTCACTTGTGAGGACACTGCATTGTGTTGATGAGGCGGCCGTTCGCTTGTTACTGTCAAATTTGTGGAACACAACTTGGATGTGTCATCAACATGCATTATCATGATATAACTCCAGTATTAAAAGCTGTTGTCTGCCAAATTCATATCGTTTATCGTCTATATTGCACATTATTAATGCAATTTATTCAAAACATAGTGAATACCTACGTTGGGACTTACCTGTTAATAATTCTCTATGTTTATGCACATTAATGCAGAGATTGTTATTTTTAAAGTTAAAGTACCACTGATAGTCACACACGCACACTAGGTTTGGTGAAATTACTCTCTGCATCCGACCCATCCCCTTGTTCCACCCCCTGGGAGGTGAGGGGAGCAGTGAGCAGATGCTGTGGCCACACTCGGGAATCAATTTGGTGATTAAACTCCCAATTCCAACCGTTGATGCAGAGTGCCAAGCAGGGAGGTAATCTTTCCCATTTTTATAGTCTTTGGTATGACTCGGCCAGGGTTTGAACTCACGACCTACTGATCTCAGGGCGGACACTCTAACCACAAGGCCACTGAGCAGGCTATATATGTATTTTTGAGGCATTTTACTTTGAAAGTGTCCCTTGCACTTCTGATTGTTCTTACGTTACGATCAGTAGTTTGCTATCAGTGCAGGATTGATTGCTAATGTGAGGTTAGCTCACACTTAGAGAAATATAGTTAAAGCATCATTTCAAATGTGTGTAGTTAAACAAACAAAACAAAAAAAAAAAAAAATGTATATATATATGTGTGTGTGTGTGTGTGTGTGTGTGTGTGTGTGTGTGTGTGTGTGTGTGTGTGTGTGTGTGTGTGTGTGTGTGTGTGTGTGTGTGTGTGTGTGTGTGTGTGTGTGTGTGTGTGTGTATATAATATATTTAAAAAAAACCTGCACAAGCTAATTTAAAGGGGAACTGCACTTTTTTTCTTTTTATCATTCATAATCCTAATATGAGACAAGCACACGTTTTTCTTTTTTTATGCATTCTAACTCGTAAATTAACGCTATCAGAAATCGGCTAACAATGGAAGTACAATGATTTGCTCTATTCTGTCTAAAGTGCTGTAAAATACATCCAAATATCTCCATCGTTGTTTTATAAATAAGCTGTGTGTGTACACATACACTTACAGCTTATTTATAAAACAATAATGGAGGTGTGTGTGTGTGTGTGTGTGTGTGTGTGTGTGTGTGTGTGTGTGTGTGTGTGTGTGTGTGTGTGTGTGTGTGTGTGTGTGTGTGTGTGTGTGTGTGTGTGTGTGTGTGTGTGTGTGTGTGTGTGTGTGTGTGTGTGTGTGTGTGTGTGTGTGTGTGTGTGTGTGTGTGTGTGTGTGTGTGTGTGTATACACACACACACATTCATACACACACGGTGGTGTATTAATTACCCAGACGCATCACAACTATTTCCTTAAAAACACTTCATGAGAGACTGTTTTGGGACAAATTATGATCCGGAACCTTATATTTTTGAGCCTGAATATATGGAGGATGAGCTAGAGGTTTTAGAAGCTGTTTGCCAAACAGATCCAGCTTTAGTAAAACATTAAGCATCACGGAGCATTACTGAGAAGTGCTAAATACAAGTGATGTGAATTAAGTGAAGTGAATTGTATTTATATAGCACTTTTTCTCTGGAGACTCAAAGCAGTTTTACATAGTGAAACCCATTATCTATATCTTAAAGCTACATTTAAACCAGTGTGGGTGATGCAGAGAGCAGGTGGGTAAAGTGTCTTGCCCAAGTACACAACGGCAGTGACTAGAATGGCAGAAGCAGGAATCGATCCTGGAACCCTTAAGTTGCTGGCACGGCCACTTTACCAACCGAACCACGCCGTCCCAATACAAATTATAAACATAATAAAACAAACACTTACTGTACAATGTCTGCTGGCATTGGGATGCAGGCTAATGGGATGTTCATATCTTCCCGTTTAGAAGAAAAATGTATCATAATCCTCTCGCAGGTAAAGGAAAAAAGGTGATACAATCATTTTTTTCGTGTCATTCTCACCATCTGTGGGTTTAAGTTGAATGTAAAGTTGACCAACTTCTCGGTTTATAGCAACAACCTTCTACTATCTAGGTGAGAGGCATGCCTTATAACATATAATTAACTTTCACCAACTCAGAGGCGATGCAGCAGCTCAGCATGTCAATACTGTAGCTGTGTAAGCTACAGAGGGTCTCAGCATTTGTGATCGGCATTGAAAGACATTCATCGGCCATGGCGATCAGATACTTTTTTACGAAAATACTGATTGGTGGCTGATCGATCGGCACATCCCTATCCAAACTAATTATTATGATCCGAACAACACCAATGCACCGAAATGGATTAGGCCAAGGTTTTTTCATAAACTGTTCCATCACTAGTGTGTACGCTTCAAAGTTAAAGTTGATCAGTCTGTTTGATAAACCCTCACTGGTCAAGAATTGCTTTATCCAGTTTTGACAGTTTAATATTCTTCTTGACCCTCGCTCATGAACAAGTTATAATGGGACTCGTCTGTGGGGAATTATGCCAATCAGCTGATTAGATGGTAGATTGCAAGAAACACTGAGCGGTATGTTTTCTTCCTCTGCAAGTACGCTAAGATTTGTTTGTCCACTTCTTGTATGCTCCTCTTCTTTTGTAATACATTTGGCTGGACTCCACTTGAAGAGCGCAGATAAATTTCACAAACGAGCAAACAGCCCACAGACGGCTTTCTGGCCTAGTTGGCAGCGGTGTGGTCATCAGTTAATTGGAGCGTGTTAGTTGGAAGTGGTCAGCACGCAGCCCCCACACCCCACCCCACTCGACCACTCACATGTGAATGCCATCATTATGTTGTGCGCGACCTTCCAGAGTGGTAGTTTGCATGGTTGCGCCCTCCTTCCAGCGCCGGTGCCCTTGTATGGTTATTCCGCTGTTGTTATTTACATTGCTGCGCGGAATATTTAGCTTCCTCTTTGAGCTGTAACGTGGTAGCTTTTATTTGATTTTGTTTGAATGAATCGAAGAGGATTTCTATGGCACTGTTTGAGGTATTTTTTCAGTGTCCTCTCTGGTTCTTTGCCAGCTATTAACAAGCCCCCTAGACTAAATTTGGATGTATGAATTCTTGGCTGTTTCGGATATCCGGCGTGTCGGGGGTGTTATTTCTAACCTGGAAATGACCTTCACGTCAGATGTCCTTCTAGTGGCAGAGTGGCGGCGACCACAGCACAGACACGTCTTTGGTCGTGGGCAGACACATCTGTCAATCAGTGCCTTCCGGAGTTTGTTTTCAGAGACCTCGTCGTCTTAAGTGCATGTTTTTTTTCCTTTTTTCTTTTTAGGGACTACACACACGGCGGCCACAAAGCTAATTGCTAGTGTCATGAATGTCGGCTGGTGACTGCGCAAACGTATTGCTTTCATTGAAAACAGCATTGATTATTATTGTAATCGCCTTTATAGTGTGATTTTCATCATTATTATCCTCAAAGTAAGACCTAGTTTGCTCAAATTGAGCCCATTTAATAATACTTTCCTGCAAAACTAATTTTAAACCTTTCAACCATTAAACCGAACTATCAATCTTACTTTTCAAGTAACTACCTCATTCTTAATAATTGGAACGTAAATGATTAAGTATCCCAAGTACTTCTTTCTTAGCATTTTTAGCAAGGTATGTTTACATTTTTCACATCGTGTCAAAAGTCAGAATGTTTTTATAGATTAAAAGACTTTTGTCAATAGCACTCAATGCGTCCACATTTTGATGCCAAACAATCATCTTTAATTCCCAGTGAAGGAACATTGATTGATTGTTGCAATGCAGAGTCACAAGCCTTCTGGTTGGGATGTCCTAACACCTTGTTGGACACCAGAGGAGGACAGAGAGCAGCAAGGAATTGGAGGACCATCACATGCCAAAGTATTTGACTAAGTTTACACTTAGTAGATCAGATTTTTCCCAGCTGAATGTTTACACTGCAAGTAAAATGTGACTTTTATCAGACTCCAGTGTAAACGCACACAGGCCCCAACGTGGCCCCAACGTGGCCCCAACGTGGCCCCAACGTGCCCTTGACGTCACTTGCATGCGCACTTCGATAAAGTCAAAACAAAGGAAGTTGACCGCGTGGAAGTTGCTACTACTACAAAATATAATAAAGGTTCAACACCTTAAAAATGAGTGTTTCTTTATGTGAAAGTAAATGAAATTAATATAATGTATGTATAGTGTAATATATTTGGGAGGGTTGTAATCTTTTAATGGCTGTTAAGTAGAGGAGACACGGACATCAGCGTGGATGTATGGGAGATTTATTTTTCAACTAACATGTAAGCAAATGTGCCACAGCGTCAATTCCGGTCTTTCAACAATCTGTATTTCTTCGGTATCAAAATATATATTCATAAATTACGCAGCCTAATTTTTGCGCACTATTGACAAGTGATGCACCAATAATTTGGTCGTCTTAAATAGAAACCGAAACCGGATGTTGTGATAAAATATCCACTTCCGATGGCGACTGCGTCTTTCTGGCGCACGCAAGTGACAAAGCTCGCCCAAATCACATTCAGGTCACATTGCGTTTAGACTGTAGTCACATTTGAAAAGATCAGATTCAGGACTACCTCCCGATGTGGCTTTTTCTGATGCCAAAAAGTCCGATTTGAAGCACTTTGGAGCGTTTGGACTTGCATAAAAAAATCTGATCTGTGTCACTTGAGGGCAAAAAAGTGAGATTTCGTGTGCACTCTAAACAGGGTCTTTGTCAAAGACAGGAGTGTCTCAACTTTTCCACTGGGTGCTGCACATTGAAAAATCGAAGCATGTGGGGGCCATTTTGTCATTTTTCATTTTCAAACCCAATACAATATATAGATTGTTTTAACCTTTTAGGGCTCCCCTCAATTTCTCAGTCATGAACATGTGAAAAAAAGTCAAATATTAATTTCATTTTGTCAATGCTGAACCCTTTTTGTTAAAAAAAAAACAACCCTGTTTTATAGCAACAGCCCAAAATATGCTATCCTTTCCCACAAAAAATGTTAAGAGGAATTTTTGACTTGAAGTCATAAATCATTCGTAAGATTGATTTTGATTCTTTTTTTTTTTTTTTTTTTTTTTTAAATCAGACATGTTTTTTTTTTATTTTTTTTATTTTTTTTAAATCTAACAAAAATTTCCCAGGGATCCAAAAGGGCCCCACGCTTAAAAGTGTTAAAAATAACTAATACCTTATTTTCTTTTTTACTTTCAACTCTTAAATCTTTAGAGCAACTTCTGATCTATTAGTAGATTTATAAGGTTTTATTTTTTGTTGAGTTATTTTTTTCTGGAGTTTTTTCCCTTTTTGTCATAGAAAACTACTTTTTTATTGCAAACACAAAAAATAGGCAATATTTTCCCTTAATTTTTTGCCGTGTTTGTTGCATTTTTGTTGCTCTTGCTTGATTGTAAAATATGGGATCAAGAAGGTGGTCAGCAGTAGAGGAGCAACGTTCATATATTTTAAATATTCAGTGTTTTATTGTTAATAGTTAATATTGTAAATCCCATGTTCGGTATTTTCGCGTACATTCGAGTGTCTTTTTCAGTAAAACACTAAACAGACCATCTCCAAAACAAAATGAACTTCGGTTATTGTACTGAATTCTAAGTGTTTTTTGTACAGAATATACATACATTGTATAAAAATATACAATGTAGGATTTATAATAGAAATTATTAACAATAAAACACTGGATATTGACAATATGTGTTGTGCTCCTGCAGACCTCCTCCATGATCAACATATTTTATCATCGAGCAAGAGCAACAAAGATGCAACAAACACAGCGAAACATAAATGCAAAAGGGTAAAAAAACATCCACACATTCAATATAATACCACTGTTCTGCAGAACTTTGATGTAAAATTCTGCCTCAGTCATACACTGACTATGGCTTTTTTGCCCTGTAAACAAGTCACACCCACTCAGTTCGTTCCCAGAGTTTTGTATGTCACTCATAAGTGCAGATTTTAACTATTGGAACCATTTCTATAGTTTGAAAAGATCCAGCGGGCCTCATTGAAATTTAAATTATGTTGTAATATGCCAAGATAACCCAGTCAAAACCGGTGTCACGTGACTTCAAACTTCACCTCATTGACTGGTTTTGAGACGGGATGGATTGCTTCTGTCTCAATTTACAGAAAGTGAGAATTTTTTACTCAGAATTTTAAAACACTGAATTTATTTTCAATTAAATTGTCAGCATAATTTGATGTAAAAAAATTCAGTTCACAAAATGCAAAACCAAAAAATTTACTTACACAAATTCGGTGTCAAAAAAAGCTTTCGACAAAATTGACCTCCATACAGTTCTATTCTAACTTCTCCCAAAACCCTCTGTGCAAAACCTGGATATGTGTTCATACCCTCAAAGCCCTGCCTCCATGTCCCCCTACACATGAAAACCCTGTCAGTGAGTTGAAAAAAAACAAGAAAAGTAAATCTGAAAAACAGAATATCGGAAATCAAAACCTGTGACACTAACAAAAACAGTAACCGTGGCCCGCAGCCTAAAAGACCAGTTGAAAAATACAGCTCAAGAGCGCTTATAAAATTGTATCTGTAGAAACAAGAATAGTGTTTATTGATGAATTTTTGGTAAATATTTACTCTGCTTCCTGCTGCTTTTTCATGGGGCTACTTTTGAGTATCATTTGTTAGCTGCTCTCCAGGACCGACCGCGCACTAAAACCTTTAACTAACTCCCTGCGGGTGTAGATTTCATCCAGTGGAGGCCATGACAGAAATAAAATAGTCTGATCTTTGTTGTGCTGGCTGAGTGACAGCATCCCCTCTCTTGGGACCTCTCTCAGACATGCACCATTTCTGGCGCTCCCGCTCC
Source organism: Nerophis lumbriciformis (assembly GCF_033978685.3). Classification (NCBI taxonomy): domain Eukaryota; kingdom Metazoa; phylum Chordata; class Actinopteri; order Syngnathiformes; family Syngnathidae; genus Nerophis; species Nerophis lumbriciformis. The sequence continues at coordinate 51,558,883 of NC_084552.2, forward strand.
ACCCGTCAGGCAAATTTCCTTGATCCACCACTCGTTGCCGCCTGCCGGCCGTCTCACAGCCTCTTCTGCACCGACGAAGCGCTCGCCCCCAGTGTGGTTTTCATCCTTTGGAGGGGGTGAGAAGGCGCAAAGCGGCAAGCAAAATGTGTGCACGGATTCCTTGCATTCTCCTGCCCGCTACACTGCGGCCTGGCCCGGTGTTGGGTTCCCCGGAGAGAAGCTAGAGGAGCCGGGGGGAAGGAATCGGCTGACGACTCAGCAGCTGACACCTCCTCTGATCTCTGTGTCTTCTCATAAACCAAATCGTCAACTTTTATGCAGAGCCGGTGTTAGTCTTCTAAGCCTGAATTTTCGCACACATCTGTAATGTTCATGGACCTTGATACTGAGTCATAGTTCACCAAGCCAACCAGTCCAACTCGCCATGGTATGGTTTGGAATTGTACATCCAACCATGCATTCAACATAGAAGAGACAGGCCACACAGTAATCAAAAAGACATCTTGCTTATTTATTACACGAAGACGACACACTTCTGGTTTCTTCTTCCCATTCTGGAAGTTACCAGATTTCTCTGTCCACCAACCGCCTCTTTGGTGTCCTGACCACAGCAGTGTTCAGTAAAAACAAGACTTTCAGATTTTAAAAACACTTGAGTGGTGGTGCACAAAGCTTGTGTGGACATCTCTGCTTAGGTTTGCACTCTCAAATGTAACACTTGCAAAGCCCTCTTATTAAGTGTTCAATCACACCTCATTGGACACCTGTTGCCATGTCCTTTAGTCCCCTCGGGATGAGATTGTGATGACTCGGGCTGTAAAAGTGATCAATGGTCATCTTTATGGCTTTTACACCTGTCAGTCTTCGAGATAGTACAAAACTCCTAGTCATTACCTTGACACAAAACTGCTGCGTCATGAGTAGGGTGTAACAGTACATGTATTCATAACCAATATTTTCGGTTTGGGACAGAGGCGACACATTAAAATAGAGGGACAGGAAGTGTTTCTCAAGCTAGACACATGCAGTGTAGTTTAACCTTTGGCTAGCGGGAGCCATGGCTAACGACAGTAGATTATGGAGCCTGGAGACTGTCTTCCGTCGTTAGTTTTCTGTTTCCTGCACTCAAACGGACAATGGCAAGTGGATAAGATGAAAGCAGTGTCTAAGTTGGCATTGTTCAGTCACAAACGGGAATGACGTTTCAAGCTTAAACTATTAATGCTGCACTTTGGCCAATAAGAAACTTTAATTTTTGAAAAATCCAGGATGTTTGAACTATTATGTTGCACCGCATTGTGTTGTTGAAAAGAAATGCTATAGGCTAAGGTTGTCCAAAGTGACATCCAGGGGCCATTTTTGACCAGCACAGCAGAGCTATCATATTTTTTTTCTAGGTCATGTAAATTTTGCCGTTTCAGGGAATGTCCGAAATAGGATAAAAGAACTGATTGGATAAAGTAAAACAGTTTATACTTATGTGTGATGTCTTTAGGAGTGTTTTCATGTATATTTGTACCTGCTATCGTAATGTAAAGAAGATTGCGCCGTTAACATTAGCTAATATGCTAACACGTTTACGAGTGTATTAGTATTATTAACATACAATGGCATTCTTTTTGTATTGTTTCAGTTTCGAAAATTCACCCAAACATCAGAGGATGTATTAAGTCTGTTTAACTGATTAGAGAGCTAGCTTTCACAGCCAGTGGGTTCATGATGATGATGTCCATTTCGGTCGATCAGCTGTTTTACTGCAGTGTTACAGACACTGTTTGGAAACAATTAAGGTACTGTATGAAAATAACCATTTACAAAATCTTTGTGTAAATTTCTCCTTTCACAACGTATATACATTCGGCTTATAGTCCAGTGCGGATAATATATGGAAAACAGTTTTCTTCCAAAATTTAGAAGGTGCAGTTTATATACTGATGCACTCTATAGTCCGGAAAAAAAATGGATATGATATAGAGGTAGCCCATTCTGACAGGCATATTTAGTCATCAAATAATGCTTCCACTACCGTTAGTCAGGAACAACTCTTTTGGGTGTCAACACAAGTGCTATATAAATCTAATCCAATAATAATAATAATATTATTATTATTATTATTATAATAACTATTGTTGCAGTTCCTCTGTGAACATGTAACCTATTGTTTTCACTGAAATTGCTATTCCTGTTTAAACGGTGATGAAAACAAAAATGTAGGCTAACATTATTAGCGTCAATGTGAACTTCCTCACGCTGTAATTGTCTGCAAGCTTAGTGATTAGCAGACACTATGAAATAAATATATTTTAAAATAATTACTTACTAAAGTCAACTCTATCTACACAAGGTAGCTCATTTCGACGGGTGTTTAACTTGAGAAAAGGACAGATGTGCATGTTAAGTAGCATTAAGTAGCTCATTTTGATGGGTAGCTCATTTCGACCGAAAACTGGAGCCCCGTTTGGGTTCAGGACTTTTTAACTATTGGGATATAGGGCCTGCCAGAAGTCTGCGCTCTTCAAGTGCTTTTCTAGTTGGGAGGGAAAAATTGCCCCGTTATGCTAAACACCAATTGTCCCCTACATAGTATGCTGGCTCTCAGAAAGTTATTAGATATTACTCCACTTTGTCACTTATAACACAAAGCTAAGATATTGATGTTTTGGGTTTGGATTATTGTCTTAAACCTATAAACTGTCTCAAACATACCTAAAAATGTTTTGAATGCTATGCCTATTTTTATATTTTATTTGAAAATTGTATTTTGTGCAGAATAACTTGCCAATATGTTTTAAAAGCCATGAAAGTGGTTATAAGGTCACCTTATAACCACGGGGCGAACCTAACAGTGAATATGCCGCAGCGTTACACCCCTAATCATGAGCTGTTTGCTCGTGTTAAAGTCACCGCCACGTCACTCCTCCATTTGGCAATGGACACCTCTGCAAGGTGCACAGGCTGCTGCATACCCTTGGAGTGATGGTAGGAGTAGAAGGTTACTTTGGCTGCTGAATTAAACATCAGCTGACTCAGTGAGAATCAAGAACCCTCCCAAGCTCACTATTTGGACATCCGTTCTATTTTTTATTCAGTGTATTGATCTCTGCAATGCCGCAACCTGCAAAGTTTACGAGCACAGGCCACACATTGTAGTGCGATATTTCTATCTCATGCTTCTGTAACTGGCAGAACGATGGTTGTCTCACAGTCAGGAGATCCGGTTTTGAATCTACACATGAACATCTCTGTGTGGAGTCTGCATGTTCTTCCCATGCTTGCATGGCTTTTCTCCTGGTACTTTGTTTCACATCCTCAAAAACTTGCATCTTCGGTAATTAGAGATACTGAATTGTACTTAAGTGTGAATGTGAGCGTGTGGTTTCAGTATTTCCCACATTTCAGCAATCAGTTTGTGGCGGTAGGGGCGTGACCGGGGCGATGTTAAAATTATGTAATTGTATAATTTGCGTAATGGGCTATAATGCAGAAATTGTTATATTTAAAGACAAACATGTGGTTGAACATATATTTTTCTTTTACTACTATGTCGTTTTGCTGTATATTGGCTGCTTATTTTATTACTACAATGTAACACAGGCTGCTCTTGTACACCCCTGTTTTATTTACATTTATTATTATGCCCTCAATGTTGGAATTTAGTTTGGCAGATAGGTAAACAGTTCTTTAAATTAGAGGTGAAAAATCTTCCAACTTTAGGTTGTTTGTTACCCCGGATTTCCAGTAAATGTAACGACACCCGCAAGGCGGCGGACTCTTTCCGTTTTTATTCAAATCAGTGTGTCAGTTTCCACCACTAAATACACGTAGAGCTTCTATATTTGCCGAACGCCGCAACAAATTTGTTCAACTTAGCTAAAATCTGCTGGTGTTAGACAGGAAGTCATTCAGAAACACAAAATACATTTTTCAGTTTACTTTCAAAATAAAATAGTCCGTTTTCAAAGCGTATTTTATTTCACAACTTGAAACATCCTAATGGGCGGCGATGGACATGAAGTCAACTTGTCAATGATTTTCAGACATAATTTCACCCTGTTGACACAGATGGATGAGGACATGCTGACTTTGGAGGTCCAAAATTAAAGAATAATATGCATGCATATCACAGGCAGCTATATGATGATGTGTGGGCCTGTGTCAAACAACAGCTGATACGGGGGCTAGAGAAAGCAGGGGAGTGGTTGTTGTGTGTTCTTGAGGGAAAAACTATTGTTGGTGTTACCGTTCAGCACCTGTTATTAAAGCCAGGACCACGTGTATGTGCTTCTGCTCCTCTGGAAGGACAGAATAAACTTTGTGGTTCGCTTTATTACAACTCCCCTTATCACATGATTACGCATGGATTCGCGAGATCTGGTAAAAGTCAACCCTATTTTTCTGCACGACCGAGTCGCAACTGTGGATGGCGGTTTCGTTCAGCAGCCCTTCCGCATTTAGTAGAAATCCGAGGATAGTCCCTACAATGAAGTTGCTGGAAAACTAAACACACCAAGAAAAGTGGAATAATAGCCACATTAAGTGTACATACAAGTTAAAAGTATGTTAAATTAACAATACAGATTAGTATAAACCATAAACAAAAAAAGCAATACACCAATTGCTTGTATTCCGTCACGTGACTTCTTCCCAGAAGTGAAAACCAGTGGTAGTCAACCAAGCTCAGATGGCTGTTGTGCATCAAGCAGCGGACAAATAGAAGATACAAGCAAAAAATCTAACTATGCAATGGCATAGATCTCTATACTTGATCAATAAAAGACTGGTCGAGTGATATCTGTTATGGGCGGTATGGCGTAGTGGGTAGAGCAGTCGTGCCAGAAACCTGAGGGTTGCAGGTTCGCTCCCCGCCTCTTGACATCCAAATCGCTGCCGCTGTGCCCTTGGGCAGGACACTTCACCCTTGCCCCCGGTGCCGCTCACACTAGTGAATGAATGATGAATGAATGATAGATGGTGGTCGGAGGGGCCGTAGGCGCAAACTGGCAGCCTTGCTTCCGTCAGTCTACTCCAGGGCAGCTGTGGCTACAAATGTAGCTTACCACCACCAGGTGTGAATGAATGATGGGTTCCCACTTCTCTGTGAGCGCTTTGAGTATCTAATAATAGAAAAGCGCGATATAAAATCTAATCCATTATAATTATTATTATTATGGGTGTACAGGGGGAAGGAGACGGCATAGACAGGAGGGACGGCGTATAAGCTCTATTTATTAAAATATATATATATATGTGTGTATATATGTATATGATGCACGAGGGAATGGAGTGTGACTAAATCCAAAAGTGAATGGTGTGTGACTATGTGTGGGAATGAACTGCTGAGTGTTACCGGGAGTGTCGAGCGAGAGGCAGAAGTCCAAGAGGGGCTGGGCTGGCTCGGAGGTCTGTGAGCAGACGTGAGGTCGAGGGGAGGAGAGAGGCGTAAAAGGTCCGTGTCCGTCTTGAGGAGACTGAGAGGCTTTCAGGTTGATAGGACACTGATGAGGATGTTCTATTCATCTTGTATCAAGTCTACTTTAACTTATTCTATCACTTCCTGGTTTGGTAACCTCAGTGTGGCCAATAAAAACAGACTAGGTGGTATAATCAAGGTGTACCAAAAGACCATAGGCACTACCTTGAACCCCCTGAACCAGATCTATCAGGCCAGAGTCATCCAGAAGGCAAAGGCCATTCTGGTCAACCCTCAGCACCCTCTCTTCCCAGAATTTAGACTCTTGCCCTCAGGATTCAGGTACGCCCCTAGTAATAGAAAGGCCAAAAACAACAGATACATAAGATCCTTTGTTCCCTCAGCTGTTGATTTTATAAATGAGACACAGCTCGTAACGTGGGAACGAAGGCAAGCTGCAGGAAGGACGACAAGGAGGACACGAGACAATTCAACACGACTGGAGAGAACACACAGAGAGAGCAAGAGTGCATAGAGGTAGATATTCGCTTACTTTACAGGAACAGATGACTACTTTCTGGCGCGGGATAGCAGGTTGTGCTGGCTTATGAAGGCAGGTGTCATTATCAGCCTCAGGTGTGTTGATTGACGGTGATTGATTGCAGTTGCTTGCTGCAGCCGGACTGGTACGCGCTTGGTGCGCTCTGCACAGCGCACACATGAATCCGCACAGACGTGCGCCCGGGCCATGACAACATCAAGGATTATCCGTTATTATTCTCAGACATATCGAACTATCTGGTGTTCCAGATGTCATTTGGAAAGGCATGGAGGCCTACAACTTCTTTGTGTGTAGCTGCATCAAGGAAATTAGTATGAAGGTTGCATTTCATGATTGAACTTCCTGTCTACAGCCTTACCGTTATTTCACGTGCTGTTTATGAGTATGCATGTTTTTCCCCCGTCTTTATCAAAATATAACTATAGATGTCACCGTTGTGTATGTGCTGAAAGCTTCATTTATTATTGCTGCTTTTGGTAAAAGCTTAACTCCTTAAGGTTTTGCTCACATTTGCTTTCTTTTATTCAGACTCGCAGAGTTGGTGTTTTACGAAACAATCGTTGCAAAAATGTGTTTAAAAAAATGCAAATTATATCCAGATAATACTTTAATGGGAAATACTACACGTTAAAACTTTATCAAACAAACCTTCAACAAAGTGATCACTACAAACTTGTACATTCTTTGACTCTGCTCCCTTGGACTGGAGTCTGTGCTACTTTTCTCGTCGCCTGTCGTAAAATCTTGCATTTTTACGCCCTTCTTGATTACCTCTGAGGAACTCTGAAAAAACATTGAACCTTTTCGCAATTTGAACGGTTCGTACAGCCGAAAACAACACAAGCACAGGGCATTTTTCTTTAAAAAAGGCTAAATGGTGCAGAGTAACCATTGAGAACAGACACTGACTTGACCACCTCGCATATTTAATGAACCGGACGTGAACTGGGCGTGACGTCATGTAAATCCAAGCAATACAGGATAAAGGTTGGCTCTTATTCTGCTAGCTTAATGCTAACATACAATGGACGGCCCCATTGACAACGGAACGGAAAACTTGTACAGACAACAAAATGTACATAAAATAGCAACTGCATTTTTACTTGAGGGCATACTTTATGTTCACGAAACTATGTGGAAACGAAGACTAACCGTTAATTTTGTGCTCCTAAGCAAGTCTGATTCTCAGCACCTGTGTGCTGAATAGCCTGTTGCTCAAACCTTAAAGTGTAATTCCAAGACAAAAAACGTTGTGGCGGCCCGCCACATGTATATTAATGTATGGGAAACACTGGCTTATTTGTACAAGTTCTGTGATAGAATGTGTACCCCGCTTCTCCCCCAATGTCAGCTGGGATAGACTCAAGCTCACCCGCGACCTAAAGACTACCAGCGCAATGACTGCTTGTGTAACCATCACATCAACATAACAGTTGTGCAGCTAATTATTATTGTCTATGTCAAGTATTCTGATGTAATTCCAGAGAAATCCCCCTCACAGCCAGCTGCTCCCCCAATATCTCCCCTTTAAAGCCCGACTTAATCAAACCCATTACTTTGAACTTTGCATCCTGCTGGATGTACTAAGACTTTCATAACGTGCTAAAGCTGTGTGAATGCTAACTCCCCGTGGCCCATTTTCTGATTGATTGCATGTGTGCGCTAAATAGATGCAACAGAAGACAGCTGAGTTTCTTTAATAGCGCTCTGACAACGTCCATCACAACGGAGCATTATCATCATTTGTGTTTTAGCTCATTAGATTGTGCAGGCGTTCATAATGTTGTGGCTTAATCGTTACGTATCATGCTCATTAAAAGTGTCCACTTTGCATCGAATCAGGTTTCACTTGTCAATAAGGCAGCTTTTTTTTTTGTCTATTCAGGCACTGGGTGGCCTTGTGCAAAGCTGCATGCTGTCTGTGCAGAAACACAGCAGTGGACTGCTATCATTTTCACCACAAGAGGCAGGGAGCAAACAGGTAGAGACTTTTAGAGGGGACCTATGTTTAATTTTGTCTCTTCTGCATTATAAATGTTGTTACAATGTTGGATACTCGTGTTTAAACATGGCCAAAGTGTAAAATCATGAGGTTAATGCATGTTGGCGTGAGCTTGACGGCAGTTTTGGATGCGACTGGCTCAGTTGTGACGTCACCGCGAGGTAGACGTTTTTATTTAGACATTAAGTTAAAATCTCAGCCAGGGGTGGAGCTCCTCCCCCTAAGTTCCCCTTTTAGGCTATGTGGAAACATAAAAGAAGGTTGGATAAAGTATTATTTTTGGGCATAATAACACCAACGTGTGACATGCAGTGAAATAAACGCTGCTATAAACAGTTTTTTTATGTAGAGTCTGATTTAATCAGCATGTGTGCAGGTGTATGTTATGTTGTGACCGGGTGAATCTTATGTTTATGAAGTTTATCTTTGTCCGTGTCTGTGGGGGAAAAAAATAGCGGTGACAACTTTAAGATATATATTTAAACAGTGTACATTTTCAAAAGATAAATCATGATACTTTTGGAGAGAGTGGGACGTGGTTTTGTTTGCACTCTGAAAATTGAACGTCTCGCAAAAAAACGGGTTATAAAAGTGACTGTGGAGCAAAATTTATGCAAAATTTAAACCATACTTGCCAACCCTCCCGAATTTTCCGGGAGACTCCCGAAATTCAGCGCCTCTCCCGAAAACCTCCCGGGACAAATATTCTCCCGAAAATCTCCCGATTTTCAGCCGGAGCTGGAGGGGGCGTGGTTTTCGGGAGAGGCGCTGAATTTCGGGAGTCTCCCGGAAAATTCGGGAGGGTTGGCAAGTATGGTTTAAATTTTGCATAAATTTTGCTCCACAGTCACTTTTATAACCCGTTTTTTTGCGAGACCTGAGTGAGGACAGCCTTTTTTCACTACGGGAGGACAACAGGGTGACAAGAACTAAATCATCCAGACTAGAGATACATTGTATTATGTTTATCTTACCTAAAAATAAATAGATATTTATTAATAAAAAATTTAAAAAAAACTAAATACATTTTTACTATATTTTGCTAAAAACATCAAAATTGTATTTTTATTTTTTCTGACTCCTTATTACATCCAGCCATAGAATTTTACATTAAAATAAACATATTTGAAATAATTAATTTTAAATTATCATAATAATTCATTTAAAATGACCATATTTAATTATTAAAATAATTGCTTGTTTATCAACAACTTTAGGATTTTATTCACTACATTTTGAAGCTCTCAGAAGCCAAGTTATGTTATATTCCTTAATATTTATTTATGCAAGTTTGAAGTATGAATTATCCAAACACAGTTTTGTTTGCACATTTTCAGGCTGTAGATATATATATATATATATATATATATATATATATATTTATATATATATATATATATATATGAAATACTTGACTTGGTGAATTCTAGCTGTCAATATACTCCTCCCCTCTTAACCACGCCCCCAACCACGCCCCGCCCCACAACCGACCACGCCCCCACATCCCGAAATCGGAGGTCTCAAGGTTGGCAAGCAGAGCCGGCCCAAGGCATAAGCGTACTAAGCGCTTGCTTAGGGCCCCGCGGCCACCAGGGGGCCCCCAAAAGCAATTAACAAAAAATTATTATTTTTTATTTTTTGCATGTACGAGTCTGACTGATGATTTCTAAATGATCAAAGATATATTATTGTACAAAAACACAATTTTAGGTCAACATTTTTGCACATTGCTGTTTCAGGTTTTTGTTACCAAAAATAATAAAGTGAATCAGAATCAGCTTTATTGTCCAGTTATGTTTAACACACATGGAATTTACCTTCAGTAGACTGCGCTCTCTTTGTACAAAGTAAACATTAAATCTGGCCCCAAAATCAAATTTTGCTTAGGGCCCCATGGAGGCTTGGGCCGGCACTGTTGGCAAGTATGATTTAAACCAATACATATCCAATACATATTATCTAGACCAGTGCATCTCAAACTTTTTTCACCGAATACCACCTCAGAAAACACTTGGCTCTCCAGGTACCACCATAATGACCAACATTAAAATACAGTAGTGTAGTAGGACTAAGTATTTATTAAAAACAAGGCAGATGATTTATTAAAAAAGTATATTTAATATTTTTGCCACTGTAGCATTACACATAGTTTGAACAATAAGAAAATAAAACACTTTACTATGGAGCCCGACAGTTTGAAAATCCCTGACCTAGACCACAAGGAAGTGTTTTAAATGTAGATTAGTCATCATAGGTCCCCTTCCAGGGAAGCGCTACATTTGCTTGTTATTTTTTGGCAGCTGTTTACTAGTACCGAGGCGTCTCTATGCTAAAGGTTGGTTGCTATAGCTACAACAGGCTCTTTAGGACTGCATGCTGCGGTGCTCTATGACGTGCTGGGAATCCCCCCGAGTGTACCAGCAGATCCCTGCAGGATGCAAACAGGGATGTAAAGGAGAGTGAGCCACACACAAATCTACTAACTCAATTTTTGTGGAATATGTCACCATTTTTTTTTTGTTTGGGAATCTGAAGCAAACGTGTGACCAGGCCAAGTATTTGCTTGTGTAAATGTCCTGGACAAACATCTCACAGGAAGTGTCAACTTCTTTTACACCATCCTGCTAAATAAGGCAACAGGCCGCTGTCCCCAATTTGGATTCCGGAGATACAGTATACTCCATCCTTCCATCCAGTCCATGCCATGATCGCTCATCACCAATGAATGTCAAACACACTCCCCCGCCCATCCCCTGCTGTAGGTCTCCCATGTCAGCTAACCCCTCCCCTCCCGGAGGAAGACACAAAGAAAATCGAGACGCTCTCCATAATAAAAGCAGAAAGGAGTCTGAACTGATCGATGGGAAACTAATAAATAGAATTACACTCATCAAGAAAGCTAAGAAAGCAAGACAATGGATGGCATCGACAGAATATCGTAGCACTTACTTGGGGGCATCTCAGTCCGATATAGATATCAGAATCTCATTTGTTGGCCGAGTATGTTTAACAAATAAGGAATTAGACTTGGTAGATTGTGCTCTCTTTGTTCGATGCAAGGAACAAATATAAACGCAACTACTACAAGAGCACATATCGGTCCAATATCAGCACAAAACATGCATCAAATGATATTGGCTTGATCTAAAATATCCGATATTATCTGCTATACAAGCAGTCCTGCAGCATCAAATGATATTGGTTTGATCTAAAATATCCGATATTATCAGTCCTGCAGCATGTTGTGCAAAGCTGGACAGCCAGTTAACCTCTAAATGTCCTCCAATAAGCACACAAAGTTGGGTTTTTTTTCTATTTTAGTCAAGTCATTTACAAAAGGTGAACATGGTAGGCTCTAGGCTATGAGGAGCTAGCAGCTACACAACAGCTAAGCACACAATATCACACAAGCTAGATGCGTAATAATGTAAGTGACTTTCACTGAACATTGTTGCAGTCTTAAGCAGCTCATTTTTCAATATAGGCAATTATGTTATAATGAGAAAATGGAAATATGTGATGTATCATATTGTACATGTTTGCATGTTCGCAATAAACACCAACTTTAAGTTTGCACGGCCACATTGGCTGGCATCAGTTACAGATGCTTGTTAAAGAAAATTGATATTTGAGCTTTTTCTGTTATGACTGATAAAGTTATATATTTTATAAAAAACTAATTTTGTCTTCAGAATATGCCAAAAGCTATACTGTAATAAAAAAGCTGCGAACGAAAACGGGCCTCCGGGCCACACTTTGGACATGCTTGGTGTAGTCCTTCATTTCACATATAATTGTATATCAATAATTTGCATGTGCCTTGTTTTTGATGACTATTGAGGTGAATAATTAGAATAGGATGAAGGTGTGTTCATTTAAAATCACATCTAATGTTAACAAACAGTATGAAGATGTGGCTCACTGCTGCCCCCTGTGGAACAAACCGGCACCACAAGGTGATTGTGCGGTTCATAAAGTTGTCTGTATCTTGTTCTGCAAATAATTAAGAAGCGTGTGTTTTATTTTGAAAGGCACCAGGGGAAACTCTCGCTCTGATAGTGTGTGTCTTGCCTGGCGAGGGTGTGAAGGTGCAGCACCCCCATCGTCCCCATCAGAACTGTCTCTCCTGGGCTCCTGGACCCCTCTTCTTCCCCTCTCCTCCTCCTCCCTTCTTCCACTCGTGACTCAGTTTTTAGTGGGGTGGTGCAGCGGGGGGTGCTGCTGCAGTCACAGTGATGTCATTCCGAAGGATGACAGCGTCAGCACGGCCAAGGTGAGCTCCCTCTGCGGTGTCCCTCCACTCGGCCGGCCGGCAAACGAGGCGGCGAAAGATGCTCGTCGCCACCTGCACCACTTCAAGCTCGGACGCGCTCCCTCCCTTCCGGACCCCGGGCCATGGGGCCCTGAGTTGCCTTCCCCCCCGCCAATGTCACAGGGCGAGAAGTAGGACGAGGTGCGTTTTTAGGGCAGGTGACCGCTTGCCCCCCCGTGTCGGACTGCGCAAAGGCGCCTCTGCAGCATGACGAGCGGGGCCAGGACGCTGCCGGCCACGCTTATTCTCTGGACATGTCTCTGGGGGGTAGTCGCCCCGAGCAGGACTAATGGCACCGACTTGGAGCGGCGCTGGGAGACCTTGTTCTCCCGCTCCTACCTCGGCCTACCTGGAGGGCGGGCGCAGCTGAGCTGGCAGAGCGACTACCTGCAGGGCATCAAGCGGGTGCGCCGCCTCTACTGCAACGTGGGCATCGGCTTCCACCTGCAGGTGCTGCCGGACGGAAGAATCGGCGGCGCGCACCTGGAGGACCCGTACAGTGAGTTGGCGCAGTCAGTGCGTGTGCGTAAAAAGTGTGGGACGCATGCGCGGAAGGAAGCGCACCTGCCAACGGCAATGATGCTAATGCTAACCGTGTGTCTTCAGGTCTCATCCAGATCTCCAGCGTGGACCGAGGAGTGGTCAGCTTGTTGGGCGTGAAGACAGAACTCTTTGTGGCCATGAGCCGCAGGGGGAGGCTCTATGGGACGGTAAGTACAGTCCGCCATGATGGATTATACAGCAGGGGCGGAGCTAAACAAGTAGCCTCCAGTGTCCCCTCAATACATATTTACGACAGGTAACTCTCCCCGTATAATCTCTATCAAACACATATAGATGTTTGAGGGGGGAAACACTTTACAATATATTTTTAAATAGTTATAACGCAGCAGCCATAAATAAATCACTGTGACATTTATGACGGTTGCTTTGACATTTTAGACGCGTGCTGGCACTTACGACAACAGTAAATAGATGTCCATGTAGGTGCCCGACTACAACTACTGAGTGCAATAGCAAATGTAAATAAAACATTACATAGCGTAACGTGGACTGATATTTATATCAGGGGTGTCCAAAGTCCAACTCTCAACACAATCCAAAAATAATATTACAAAAAAACACAAATAAGTGACATTTAACGAGATGAATAACACAAAGCTGGCATGCAGGCTGTTTTTTTTGTTTTTGTTTTTTAATTGAAATATTTTACTGGTTTTGAAAGTGAAAAAAATGAAAATGGCCCATGCATCATTTGATTTTTGACAAATATGGAGTTAGGCTCCAGCACCCCCCGCGACCTCAAAAGGGACAAGCGGTAGAAAATGGATGGATGGATAAATTCTCAACTTCTATGATTGTTTTTGATATGCTACTTTTTATTAGTCAGTGCTGCCAACTGTGACAATAAAGTTCTATTCATTACCACGTTTTTTATGTGACTTTCTTTTTGGCCTTCTGCGTCCCCCAGAGGCTCTTTGGCGCTGAGTGCAAGTTCAAAGAGACGCTGTTGGCCAACAACTACAACGCCTACGAGTCGTTTGTTTACAAGGGCTTCTACGTGGCCCTCAGCAGGCACGGCCGGGCGCGGCGAGGCGACAAGGCCACCACCGCCTCCACCGCCACGCACTTCCTCCCTCGGCTGTGACGTCACCGTTTGCACATGTGGACTCTTTCTTTCCTCCAGGTAACACGCCGTATAGACGCCAATGTGACGAGGGGATTATAGGGGCACAAATACATAAATATATGTATATTTAGAGAGCCATCTTTGTACCGTACTGTGCTGCTTCTTGGGCCTTCGCCGCTCTCACTCGGTGCTCGCTCGACTTTGCCGTGTGGACAAAAGTATTTGGACACATTTTCCTCCTGATACTTTTGTCCACAGAGTGTGGGTGTCGACATGGAAGAAATGCAACAGTAAAATGTCTTGAATTACCTCAAAGCAGCGACTTACTAGATGAAGGATGCATGATGAGTGAGTGTGAGTGCGTGACTTCAATGCACTACTTAGAGGTGCCTTGTAAGAGACTAGCATGTAAGAGACACCCGGCACAGTCAAAAATAGAAATGACGTTCCAGAGCCTGGGCCTCATGCAAGGGGGGGTTGAAAAGATCTCTGCTTCTTTGCTGTAATTGGAAGGATTAAGTCATTTATGGGGGAGAGCACAAGAAGAGTAAGACCTCCGTAGAGCTTCTATATCGGCAAAGATCAAACGTGAGCTGTAGAAATATTGCTTAGACGTGCTATGTAAAAATACAACTGTAAATACTGCAACCACTAAATGCTTGAAAGGGACACATGTCACTGAAGAAGGAAGGGTGACCTTTGACCTCCAGGGTGTATGATTTAGGGATGGGTACCGAATTCTATACTTTTATCCGGTCTGATTTACGTTGAAAACAAACTGTACCATATTTCAATACCTTTGTTGCCCGTGACGCCACATCTGGTTGCAGAGTCGGCACCAATTCAAACTCTTTCGAGCGTACTACGCCTCTCGTTAATGTTACAATTTTTCATGTCAACAAAGCAACAAGAAAGTTCTTAAAAGTACAGTTAAGACTCCACTTGTCAGAATGTGCTAGCTCGATACTGATTTGGATATGCCTTATACATGCTACAGATTAGCATTAGTGATTTCAACACCTTCAAATTTAGTAATGAAAACTACAACTTGGATGCACGTTACAATCGAACAGCTGGTGCGTAATAAGTACAATACTTAACAGTTTGTGCACTTTGTAGGACTCAATAAAAGACAATAGTGGCACATTCAACTTGTTGGCAAAGAGTACTTCTTGACTACGGCAACACACCAAGGACAAATTTAAATGAATGCATACTCGCAAATGAGACTCCGAAGTGTAAGAAAACCAGATATAACACATATGGACAGCACAGTTATTATCAGCTCACTGTTTAATGAAAAAAAATATAGCTTTTATTATTAAACAAGTAACATTTACTAACACAGGAACAAACACAAAAGTACGGAAAATGAGTACCGTCGAGTACCCAGGGATCGGTACCGTATCGGTTCAATGTGTAAGGTAGCCATTTCTGATGATGGGTGGTTTGTAGAATGCAGCAAATGATGTCCTTCCATTGTACTTGCTAGAAAGGTAAGAAAATACATGATACATATTTCTTTTTCACCGTCTTCATCAAGCGTAAGAAAATCAAAACATTTGAGAATGAAAAAAAAAAATGTGGCGAAGTCGGTGCAGCACGTTAACTTCTTCAACCTCACTCCATCCGCTCTTACTTCCTGTCGGCGGCCACCAGGATGTTCTATCCATGACGCCCCCTCATCGATCAGAACATAAACGCTGTCAAAATCCAGATTATGAAGTTATGTTCCATATTTCATCATCCATGTCCTGCCGTCTAAGCCTCAAAGCCGCGGAACGTCAAAAGACAAAATGATGCATGATGAGAGCACTTCTCTTGTGGAACTGCACCTTCTGCTTCTTGATTGTATCAAAATAAACAAAAGTCATCAACAAAACAACGGGGAGCAGCTTTCAGCCTCGACCAAAAATGGACTGATGAAGTTTTTTTGTTTTGTTTGTTTGTTTTTTAAAAAGATTATAAAACTTAATGTACTGCTGCATGAGCCCAAATGAGCGCTGTCACCTCCTGCCTTATCGTTTGTGCTGCAAAGTCAACATCTTTATTTTTGTACATATGTGCTGTGCACAGCCGTCCACTGTATTCCTGACAAACCAATAAAGTTTTTAATAACTCGCCGCTGACCTGGTTTGGGACTCAGCTGACTGACACACACTCTTACTATATTTGAAATCATATTCAACATGTCAATTGACACCTGATATGATGTACATACATTACTATTAGAAATGTTTGCCTTTAGTTAGATATTACATACAATAAAATATATTGACGTATACTAAGTAGGTAACTATGGATTTATGGATACAGTACATAGACGATTCCTGTCTTTGTCAAATACCATTAAAACTTTTTAGGCAACCAAACAAAAAATAGATTTTGCAATAAAAAAAATTGCAAACAAAAATAATGGATTTGCAATTTTAAAAATTATATATATATATATATATATATATATATATATAACACTTGTTTTTGCTCTCATTTTTCATGAGTTGAACTCAAAGATCTAAAACGTTTACTGTATACACAAAAGACCTATTCCTCTCAAATATTGTTCACAAATGTGTCTAAATCTGTGTTAGTGAGCACTTCTTCTTTGCCAAGATAATCCATCCCACCTCACAGGTGTGGCATATCAATATGCTGAATAAACAGCATGATTATTGCACAGGTGTGCCTTAGGGTACTCACAATAAAGGGTCGCTCTGAAATGTGAAGTTTTGCTTTATTGAGGGTATTGGAGGTTGAGAAAAGCAGTCAGTATGTGGTGTGACCACCATTTGCCTCACATAGTGCTTCTTCAAATAGTTGATCAGGTTGTTGATTGTGGCCTGTGGAATGTTGGTCCACTCTTCAATGGCTGTACCAAGTTGCTGGATATTGCAGGAACTGGGATGTTTTCAGCTTCCAGGAATTGTGTACAGATCCTTGCAACATGGGGCCATGCATTGTCATGCTGCAACATGAGGTGATGGTCTCGGGTGAATGGCACAACAATGGGCCTCAAGATCTTGTCACTGAATCTCTGCATTCAAAATGCCATCAATAAAATGCACTTGCGTTCATTGTCCATAACATACTTCAGCCCATACCATAACCCCACCCCCACCATGGGCCACTCGATTCACAAGGTTGACATCAGCAAACCGCTCTCCCACACGACGCCACACTTACCTCTGCCATGAACATTGAAAACCGGGATTCATCCGTGAAGAGAACAGCTCTCCCAACGTGCCAGACGCCATCGAATGTGAGCATTTGCCTGCTCAAAGTCTGTTACGACGGTCTGCAGTCAGGTCGAGATCCCGATGAGGACGACAAGCATGCAGATGAGCTTCCCTGAGACGGTTTCTCACAGTTTGTGCAGAAATTATTTGCTTATGCAAACCAATTCTTACAGCAGCTGTACAGGTGGCTGGTCTCAGACAATAATGGAGGTACACCTGCTGGAAGTGGAGGTCCTGGGCTGGTGTGGTTACATGTGGTCTGCGGTTGTAAAGCCGGTTGAATTTACTGCCAATTTCTCTGAAAGGCCTTTGGAGATGGCATATGATAGATAAATTAACATTCAATTTACGAGCAACAGCTCTGGTGGACATTCCTGCAGTCAGCATGCCAAATGCATGCTCCCTCAAAAACTGAGACATCTGTGGCATTGTGCTGTGTGATAAAACTGCACATTTCAGAGTGGCCTTCTATTGTGGGTAGCATTGGGCACACCTTTGCAATAATCTTGCTGTTTAATCAGTTTATTGATATGCCACACCTGTGAGATGGGACGGATTATCTTGGCAAAGACGAAATGCTCACAAACGCCGATTTAGACACATTTGTGAACAATATTTGAGAGTAACAGGTCTTTTGTGTGTATGGTAAAAGTTTTAGACCTTTTGAGTTCAACTCATTAAAAATGGGAGCAAAAACTAAAGTGTTGCGCATATATTTTTGTTCAGTTGTGTGTGTGTGTGTGTGTGTGTGTGTGTGTGTGTGTGTGTGTGTGTGTGTGTGTGTGTGTGTGTGTGTGTGTGTGTGTGTGTGTGTGTGTGTGTGTGTGTGTGTGTGTGTGTGTGTGTGTGTGTGTGTGTGTGTGTGTGTACATATGTGTATGTATACATATGTGTATGTATGTATTTAATATATATAAGTGTGTACGTATGTATGTATTTGCGTGTGTGTGAATATGTATATATAAATGTGTATATGTGTGTATGTATATATATCCATCCATCCATTTTCTACCGCTTGTATATATATTTTAACCATTTAATTTTTTTCAAACAAAGTTTTGGTGTCAAGTGATTTATTTTGGTTAATCTTTGTTTTGTCTGA
Source organism: Nerophis lumbriciformis (assembly GCF_033978685.3). Taxonomy (NCBI): domain Eukaryota; kingdom Metazoa; phylum Chordata; class Actinopteri; order Syngnathiformes; family Syngnathidae; genus Nerophis; species Nerophis lumbriciformis. The sequence goes on from NC_084552.2 coordinate 51,577,137, forward strand.
AAATATTTTTTTGTTTGCAAATCGGGTTTTTTTTTGGTTTTTTTTCTGGTTCCAGATCCATTCTTTGTATGACGGCATCAAAAGAAACATTTCTCCATACAATATTGCACATTTTAAATCAGTTATGTTCAAACTCTGTGCTTCACCCTCATTAATGTCAATTGAACGCAGTTCTTCTCAAACAGTGCGGCGGGCGCGCGCGGTGTGATGCCAGGGGGGTGCGCGTGTGAACATGCTTTATCAGTATCATGATTCAAACACTGCTTTTAAAAGCTGTTTGCTTCAAATTGTGATCATTGTAGTCATTAATCCTGACTCTCATTTTGAATCAACAAATGTTCAGCACAAATTGATTTATTTTTGTTTTGTGTGTTCGTGTTTTATATATTGTTATCCTGAGTTAGTGTTGCTGATCAATTTCAATGTATTATTATTTATTGAATGTATTAAATTTTATTTTGCAGTATCAAATTGGTATCACAAATTTTATAGTTTAATTACTTTTTTTTTTTTCAAGAAAATTAATACACTTTGAATCTCTTCTGTTGCAGATTAAAAAGCAATGTTAAAGTATGTTTTTGTTGAAAGTTTATATTTCTCTTTTTTGTTTATTTGATGTTAAGGATACAATGTTATGCATAGGTGTATTTATAATAATTTTATAGACAAATTATACTATTTATAGTCGTTGAGGGGGGATTTTTCTCCTATATTGAGAAGCATTTATTTATTTTATAGAATCACGCGCAATAATGTTTATTTTTTCTCAAAACTTTACACCATCGTGCAGTCCTAAGAGGACATGTACACTTGACCATAGGAGTAGCGCCCTCTGCTGGACAAACCATAAAAGTGTTGCACAGGTAAGCCCAAGCATCGGAAATACATGTTTTATTTTTTCATGCACAACATTAAATCAATCTTATTAAGGTTTGATTCCCCCTCCCACCCTCCCCTTGCTGTGAGGAACTTTCAAGAACGTCAAATTGTTTTTTTAAAGGCATTTCCAGCCGCAAGTGACTTAATTGTCCACAAGGGGGCGGCAATAATGGCGAGTCCAAAAAAAGATGAGAGTTGCGGACCAGGGACGTAAACGGACGTAAACACGCCCAGGTGGAAGTGGATGTGGAAGTGGCCCTTCCGCCGCTGCAAAGCCGCACATCTGCCTTCGGGGGCGAGTTGGGTGTTTTTTCCCGCCAAGGATGGGAGCAGGGGTGGCACCGCGCGGGTTCTTAAAGAGCAAATGTGCGGACTCTGAGGACAAGCAGAGCTCTGCAGCAGGATGGAGGAGCACAGGACACCCGCAGCGTGGACGACCACACTCGCCCCGTGGATGCTCGTCTCGCTGGCCCTCGTGCAGGTCGCGGCCCCCAACCCGTCCCCCCTGGTGGGCTCCAACTGGGGCAGCCCGCGCAGGTACGTCCACCTGCAGACCTCCACGGAGCTCAGCAACTTCTACTTGGAGATCAAACTGGACGGAAGCGTGCGAAAGGCCCCCAGCAGGGGTCCCTACAGTACGTGGCCATTCACGCACGCACAAATTCACTCATCTTTCATGTGTTCAAACTGTTGCTTTGTTGGGTGTTCGCAGGCGTCGTCACGCTGAAGGCCGATACCAGGGAGCGTCTCGCCATCCTGGGCGTCAAGAGCAGCCGATATCTTTGCATGGACTTGGATGGAACACCTTTCACCTCAGTCAGTTCTCATCATTATCCATTTACAGCAAGCATTTTCAAACTATTGTTTCAAAGAAGAAAATTGTATTTATCAAATAGGAAAAAATGACTAATTTTGGAAATATAATGAAAAAAATTATTGCAGCAGATATACAAAATATGTTCAAGCAAGATAAAACTGTAAAACTACAAAAGAGGAGTAAAAAAGAGAAATGTATTTAAAAAAAAGTACAGTATAGGGAACATCAAATGTATTTATAAAAACAATAAGTTAAAACAAGTTGTAAGAATGTAAGGAAAATATATAAAACAGTTAATACCAAAGAAATTATACAATCATTACCATACCAACTGCATTCATAAAGTACTTTACCCACAAAGTACTTTGATATAAAATATGGAAACACATCAAACGTGTATATACTCCAAAAGTCAAACATAATACTGTAGTTCTAAAATATGACATATATACACAAATAGAATCTATTTAGAAAAAATGCCACAATAACTGAAATTATAACGATGACTCAAAACATAATAAAATATATAGTCTAACAATATTAATTCTGTTGTATTTAATTTTTATATTATTATTAGACAGAAATGAGGGGGAGGAATTTAAGGATAATAGCAAATGCATCAGGCAATATGAGACTAATATAATAAAGTAATAAGATTAATACAGTGTCAAATAAGAAATATATAAAAATAAGATGAGCACAATAATAGAGGTTCTAAGAATATGTTGAAAAATGCATCAATAAAATAAAGATATAAAAGGGACAAATGGATTTTTAAATATAAGAATAATGCAATAGAATAAAATGTTCAAAATAAAACATGTAAAAATGACAACCAGATGAATGTGTAAATAAAATTAGAAACATGGAAAAATAAATGTAAGATATTTAAATATTAAATTAAGTTGAATAAATAGTTGAAAAAATATATCTATATAAAAACATTAAATACAATGAAATATGTTCCTAAAGAATGTTAAAAAAATAAAACCGAACAAAAAATAAATGTAAAAAAATTATTGAATAAAATGAAATGTTTACCAAGTAAAACATTTTTTTTTAAATGACAAATGTAATGTGTATAAAAATATTGAATACAATTAAAGATGTTCATAAAAATATGTTGAAAGATAAAACATGTTAAAAAAAAAACAAATACATGTGATATATATTTGAAAAAGCATTAAATGAAATGGAAGATGTTCATAAAGAATATGTTGAAAATGAAACTTTAGATGTCAAATATACCAGAATGGTGAATAAAATGGAATATGCTCATAAAGATTAAGTTGAAAATAAGAGATATAAATGTCAAATATATAAGAATAATGAGTCAAATGAAAGATGTTCATACAGAAAGCTGTAAGACTATGTTGAAAATAAAACATACACAAAGCACAAACAAATGTAAAAATATTGAATGAAATAAAATGTTTTATAGAGAATATGTTAAAAATAAAAGAAGCAAATCTGAAAGTGCTAATGAGTGAGTTGATGTTTTGCAGTCTGTGTGTCTCCGTGACGACTGTCTGTTTGACCACAAACTGCTGGAGAACAACCGGGACGTGTTCTACTCCAGTCGGACCGGCATCTTGTTCAACCTGGAAGGTTCCCGCCAGGTGTTCTCTGCGGGCCTCAACCTGCCGCAGACCTCGCTCTTCCTGCCCAAGAAGAGCACCGTGCCTCTGGAGCGCCTCCTGCTGCACAGGGAGAAGAGGAACCGCCTGCCGGACGTCGCCGAGGCCTCGGACTCCAGGGCCGAGCCGGAGCAAGAGGCGGAGGTCGGGGATGAAGGGAGGAACGCGTCCTGGGAGATCCTTCCAGACCCCCCGGCACCACACGACCCCTGGAGCGTTCACTCTGCTAACCCCGCCAGCCCCAGGAGCACCGGAACAGTGGGATGACCTTTGACCTGTGAGTGTCTCCTTTTGTCCTCACAAGTCCAAACTTTTATGAGCGACTTGACTCGGTGGACCCGTTTTTGCACACTTCATGTACATTTAGGATAAATATGACGCTTATTCAGAAGAAATACTTGATCAAAGGCTTGAGATGATTGTACATTTTCAGGCAACATTGGGCACACCTGCAACACAATAACTATATTCACTCAATATTTGACCACTTATTTTTAACAACAAAAGACTGCCGCGTAAATTCATACGTCAACATTTAAATCCCAGTTGTTTTGGAGCAGGTGTGCCTAATGAAAAGTCACAAAGAAGTGATGTAAATATTAATTTGTACACTGAAAAGTTTTTGTAGATTTTACTGTAAAAAAGTGGCAGCTCAGTCACCAGAATTTACTGTAAAACCAGAACTGGCACAGTTTTTCCATTTACAGTAATGCACTGTAAAAACGGTTGTAGATTTCACAGTTAAGAAAAATGTCATTTACCCACCATACATTTTACAGTAAAATTATGATGACTGAGCTGACAATTTTTACTGTAAAATCGATTTTTTTTTATTTTTTTTTGTATAAAAGTGTAATGCTTTGTATACTTTTTCTAGCGCTTCGAAACACAAAGAACACAACGGAAACATTTGCCATTCAATGAAGAGTATTTATTTATTTAGATACATTCTTTATTTATGCTATTTATACATACAGTATAATGAATGAGTGTTGGAGCAAAAATAAACCCAGAAAGGTAAAAAAAAACAAAAAAACCTGCTGTGTTCAAGTGAATATTCTTCAGATGCATGTACACACAGCAGTATTGTAGTACTTGCCATGTAGGTACTAGTGAGTACTCCTTGTAATACTCACACCTGAAGTGTGATGTGGGTAATTGTGGAGATGTGTTATATACAGTTAAAGTGTACAGTACAATAAGGTCATCAACCAAAGTATGGCAAGTCCCTTCCTTCCTCTCGCCTACCTCCTTCATGCCTAAACACTTCCTGATTTACGACATCCCTCGTCCCTGTGATGAGCACCATCTCTCCACCACACGCTACACACAAAAAAAAAAAACCTAATTATGTCTCTTAGACAACATTTGAACTAGAACCTTGTTTTTTTTATCACATTGTTTGAGCAAAACAAAAGTTAAAGGGGAACTTCACTTTTGTGCAAGTTTGCCTGTAGGACATACTGTGTGTTTCTGTTTTTTGCATTCTAAATTGTAAAGACACTTTAGCAAAAGTCAGCTAACAATGCACCCAATAAGAGTCGCTCTCTTCAGTCTATAAAGTGCTTTAAACAAAAAACAAACATCCAAAGGCCTCCATCGTCGTTTTATATACACACGTACAGTACTGTAGTAACAGCACCTTCATATTACCTAGTCATATTTACGTATTTTGCTCATTTTAAGCATACGGCGGTGTATTAATTTCATAGACGCATCACATTAGGTTTTCCTTTTTAACAAACACTAAGCTTCATGTCGCTATATTGCTAAGTGCTGAACAAGATGTACAAACTACAAACAATCACTTACTGTACAATGTCTGCTCTTACTGGGATGCCGACTCATGGGATGTTTATCTCTTCCCGTTTAGATGAATGATTAGTCATAATCTTTACATAGGTTTAAAAAAAAAAGGTGCCGCAAACAAGCGTCTTTTCTTGTCTTTCTCGCCATCTCTGGGTATAAGTTGGATGTCAAAGTTGACCAACTTCTCGGTTTATGTCCACATCCTTCTAGCATCCAGGTGAGAGGCATGATTTATAATCTAGAATTAACTTTCACCAATCAGAGGCGATACAGCAGCTCGCCGGCTCAGTATGTCAATATAGCACCACAAACTAGTTAGCTCTCTGTGATCAATGCGCCGCTAAAAATAGACCGTCTGCGTTAGCACTTATAATAACAATATCGCTAATACTTGTATATTCAGATCAAAACATGTAAAGGGAGTATTTTTTTAGAGGGATTTATGGTTATAATAGTGTAGTCCCATTAGCTGCATTGTTAGCCACCTGGTGCTTGCCAAATTTTACGACTTAAAATTGTTTGACATAGATTGTAAATGATAAGCAAAAGTCCCA